>NW_004524703.1:2072754-2110194 GCF_000260255.1 Octodon degus
TTCTTCTTCTTCTTCTTCTTCTTCTTCTTCTTCTTCTTCTTCTTCTTCTTCTTCCTCCTCCTCCTCCTCCTCCTCTTCCTCCTCTTTCTCTTCTTCCTCTTCTTCTTCCTCTCCTCCTCTTCCTCCTCTTCCTCTGTCCCCTCTTCTTCCTCCTCCTCCTCCTCCTCTTTCTCCTCTTTCCAAAAATGTTTTTATTTATTTGGTACAGGGTCTTACTACACAGCTCAGACTCATAGTGATCCTCCTGTCTCAGCCTCCCCAGTGCTGGGATTACAGGTGTGTGTCTCCATGCCTGGTTTTGGTGAGTGGCACAGCATGCCTGGGCTTCTGGGCCTGGCATGGCATGTGGTACTGGGGATAAAACCCTGTTCCTTGTGCTTGCCAGACAGGTGCTTAGACCACTGAGCTAGCTCCCCAGCCCATGCAGAAGCTTCTGAGGAGAGCAGCATGGTTTGTCACATGTCATTGGTTGTCAGGTGTGCTTGAAAGACCTGAGCGGGGTGATGTCATGGGGAACTGTGGTTGGATCCCTGGTGAATGCTGTGCTACTGCTTGTATTTTGGAACTGCTGTCAAGAGAAGTTGTTTCTCTTAGACTCTAAATTTGCTTAGGGAGTGCATTTCTCCTTGATTTGCTAAAGATTTGATTTTCTTTCTTGTGGATATTTTTCTAGGTGTGTCATAAGTTTCATAGTGGCTGCTCTATTTTACAGAGCTTTCATATAAATTGCATGCTTAACTCTGTCTGTGTGAGCAGTCTGACCTGCTGCGGCTCTGACCCTGGGTGGGCCAAGAGCAGAGTGCCTGCTGCAAGTCAAGGATGGAGATTTCTTTTTCAGCAGAGACCCCGTGCGATCAGACACTGGGCACACACAGAATGTAGAATTTTCTGTGCACTGTTCATCCAGCTCAAACCCACCCTGACAAAGAAAAAAAAGTGAAAGACAGAAGGTGCAACAGTTTTAACATTTTTAAAGTATCATTAAGTGCTTGGAATTCCTTTTAAATGATACTATGACTCTAATTATAGGAGGTCCCCATAGCTGTCAAATTCTTAGAGACAAACTGTAGGATAAGAGGCTACCAGGACCCAGGACAAAAGAATAGGAATTTGTTTGTAATTTGTGTCTAATGGTGTGAAGGTACTTAATACTGCTGAAGTGTATACTTAAAAAATGGTTAAGATGGTAAATTTTATGTTATGTGTATTTTACTTCAGTAAAAGAAAAAGATTGTAAGTAGTCACTTGGCTGAGAATTCCTCCTGAGAAAGTCTATCTCTGCACCAGGGTCTTACTCTTTTCATTTGGGTGCCAAGTTTAGTCCTTAAAATTTTTGTAGTAGCTAACACGACTCACATTGTCCTCCTGTGACAAAGGTGAGAATATGTGTTGTGGTTTCCTCTTGCCATGTGTCCAGTGCTCCAGCCAAGGCAGGCAGAGGTGTCCTCCTGGTCTTACCCAGCCTGGCGTTGCACTTGTCCCTGGGTGGAAGAGGTCCTGCCTCCCGCTGGCCTAGACTGAGGGGCCTAACAGAGCCCTTGAGGTGGGGGAGGCCTGCAGGACAACAGCTGCCATGCTGCAGGGCCACCCTAAGCACCCGTGCTTGCCTTGGTGTGGTGACAGTGGGCACAGTGGCTGCATGTGTGGGACTCACAGAGAGATCGTCAGGGTGTGGACTTACTCTGTGGCTCAAGAAATGAAATTGTGTGACCTCTACCTAGGACTTCAGACTGGGTCAAGACAGCACTAAGCAATAGCACAAAATGTATCGAGGACTGCATAGAGTTGAATGCTCCATGTATCCTAAACCAGTGGCAGCTGTATTACTCCATATCTCTTAATAACACAGGCTGTGAGAGCCGGCCAAATAGCTTAGCAGATTAAAAGTGCCTGCAAGCAGGTGCAGAGGCTGGGGGTTGGATCTCTGGGCCTGCCTTGCTGGCCCTGCCCTCGGCGCTGAGATGGCAATAGAGACTGAGCATAGTGGGGCATGCCTGTAATCCCAGCTCTTGGGAGACAGTACACAGGTGGATTACTACAAGTCCAATTTAGTAGTGAGACCCTGAATACCCTGTAGACCCTTCTGTAAAATACAAAAACAAACAAAAAGCCCAAAACCACAGGCTGTGTAAATTATACACAGAGAGGCTTATGTTAGCTCGTGCTTCTGGAAGTGCACATGGGGGTCCATACCTGACGGTGGCATTGTTGTTGGCAGAGTCACAGGTGGCACATGGTGGCACATGGCAGAGAGATGGAGTGTACATGTCTCTGCTGGTTTCTCTCCTTTCTATTAAGCCCCTGGGATTCCACTATGGGCCCACCCTGATGACCTTTTCTAACCCTAATCACTTCCCCAAGGTCCCACTCTGTGCCTCACACTGGGGATTAAGTTGCAGCAGATGGCCCGGGACGGGCACTCTCAAGCCACATCCATCCACACCATACTGAGTTTAACCTCAGCCCAGTAGGTCCCAGTAGGCCCCACAGGAATCTGCAGATGTGGGCCTGAGCAGCGGACTCTGGTGGGCTTGATCCTGTGCCGTGAACACACTTGGCTGGGGATAGAGGCATTGTGGAAGGAATCCTGTTGGAAAAACACCCTTCCCATCTCTCAGAGCTTCTCTGAATTGGGTCACTACTGAGAGCAGAATGTGGACATTGGGTAGAATGTTGCATACCTGGGAATGCTGCACATGGAAGGTCATGCTTCTGCCTTGGTGGGGAGGCAGACATTAGAAGCAACGGATAGGTTCTAGTCCACAGAAGATGGATTTTTGGTCAGTTTCTGCCAAGGTGACTTCCGCAAGGTGATTCTTTTTATTTTTTTTCCATAATTTTATTGAGAAACAAATAGCAATGAGACAGTTTCAAACCAAATTGGTAGGACAGTTTCAATTATTAACGCATTGCATACATTCTTCCTAGTGGTTAATTGCTGTACAAGATGCAGACATGATATCGTATTTACAAACACCATTAGAATAAATCCCTCTATTCATTAAGAGAATGTAACTATATATCTATCCTAACCACTTTGAATACACAGATTAAAAATGGACATTCATCTGTATCCCCCCTTTTTTTAAGTTCCATCATTTAAAGGCATGTAAACTCAGCAAAATATTCTAAAAGAGTTCAGTAGTCCATAATAGTATAGGGTCTTCTGCTTCACTGGCAATGTAAGAAATTGTTGACCTGAGTCCCCTACAGCTTAACATAACAGCATGGCTTTACTTCTTATACTTCATTTTTATACTTTTCTGCTGGATGGTTAAGACCAAGGTAAAGCAGGACCTATGCAACAAGAGTTGTAGCTTTTGGGTCTGATAAGGTCAGTGAAATCCCCTCAGGATTTATCCTGAGATCCTGTACCTCAGATTGTAGAACCTTTGTCAGTGCGGCCATGTGGGATGAGTCACGGCCATTGCTTGGCCAATGTGCTGTCTGTGAAAGCCTGAGAGAATGTTTTCTCTCCATGTGACTCTCCTTAGGCACACTCTACATCATCGATCACTTTCCTCTTTAGCCCCAAAATCTCCTTGATCAGAAACTTTGGGACACTGCCGAGTTACATGACGTTACAGTACAAGTTGGTGTCAGAAGGACCCTAATTTCATCTGTTTACCTGTGAAAACCAAACAACATCACAATCTGAGGACTTGTGTAGCATATGTAGGTGTGTACATCTTTGTAAGTTATGGGACTACAATGTTCCACTGATCTGCGCCTCTCTGCACTAACCTCACAGTGTGTAACTTCCTTACAGCTTTACAGCTTATTGTTTACCTTCATATCTGGTAGGACAGCTGCTCCCATAGTCCACGACCCCACATGGAGGCTGCATTTTGTCTTCAGCATTCTAATGACTGTTTGTGGCCTCTTAGCATCTACATTTTTCAAGTACAGATTTTAACTAGAGTACATTGAACTCACATATCGAATTTTTGTGAGAAAGTAGATTCCATGGCATCAGGCTTTCCATGCCTGAGCATCTCATATACTATATTTATATAGTGTTTTTTTATTATAGGATTTTTTTGTGTCAAATTTGTCATTTAAAATGTTCACTGTTTTGTTATAAATGTTTTCTTAATGAAATCCCCCCCAGTAACTTATGGTTGCTTTTATACTATAGTTTCACAATTTGTTTCTAGAGACTTTACTGGAATTCTCTTAATTTTTATTAGAGTCTTTTGGATTTTTTATGTGGGAATTACACAGCTTGGACTTGTGATTCTCCTGCCTCAGCCTCCCCAGTGTTGGGATTATAGGCATGCACTACCATGCCTGGTTATGGTGGGTGGCACAGCACACCTGGGGTTCCTGGGCTGGCATGGCATATGGTACCAGGGATCAAATTTGGGTTCTTGGACTTGCCAGGCAGGTGCTTAGACCTCCGAGCTATCTCCCTGGCCCTGCCTTACTTTAAATAGATGTAGAGACATTTGATATCCTGGATTTCATTTGTTATTAAAAGGAAAGCTTCTAAGGTTTCACTTTATGCAGAATATTTATGGTTCTAATAGTATATTCTATTAAATTTCTTTGCACACTAAGAATGCTGTGGGCATTGAATTTTTATCTAATGATTTTTATCACCTGTTGAGATGAGCATCTATTTCTATTTAATGCACTGAAGTGGTGATTCAGAGCCATAACCTTATACTTTAAAAAATATTGAGATAGACTCACTTTGTGGTGAAATGCACTAAGATTAAGATGCTAGGTACAGCTTGCTGGGTTTGGGGAAATGCAGGCGTCAGTCCACTTTTCTGTTCCTGGGACTGATATCCAGCAGGAGGAAACATTTATTGGGCTCATTATTTCAGGGGATTCAGTTTATGGTCAGCTGGCTCCAAGGCAGCCACGTGACAGCAGAAAGGCGTCATGATCTTCTAAGTTTCTGGGGACTGGGAAGCAGAGCAAGGGAACAGGGACAGAGGGAGGGGCAGGAGCTGGGTGCGTGAAGTAAGATTGGAAAATTGAGTGGTTTAATTTTTTAAAATTTATTACAGCAAAAGGCATATTGCTGTGTATTCTGCTCGAAATACTCCCTTGTGCTTTGAACCCACTTATCCCATGATTCTTGCCCCTTTCTGGAGCAGCTCTGGAAGTCCTCTTACGTGAGTGTCTTTAGTTGCACTGTGGTGGCTGTCTTGGTGTCCTGAATCCATTGAAAAGGTTGACCTTTTGTGGTTATTTTAATTGGGGGAAGAATCAGAAGTCACCTAGTGCCAGATCATAATATGTTTGTGCACCTGCCTTTGTGCTGGTTGGTGTTCAGCAGCACCATTCACCATATTTTTGATCACATCTTTTAGAGACACTCACAAAAGAGGACTCTCCAGAACCACTTCAGAAAGTGGCAAGAATTATGGGATAAACATGTTGTGTGTGTGTGTGGGGGGGAGTGCTTTGAGGGGGATTATAGCTTTAATGCAGCTATGAGTCTTCCTGCAACAGATGTGTTTTTAAAGTTTAAACATTCACTGTACTTTTCAATCATGCTGCATATATTCATGTGATTTACATTCTGTAGAGGCTTGGACAGGTGTCCTACTCTCTAGTGCTCTTTGCAGCTAATTCCTTAGCTCCCCTGCTCAAATATTGGTCGGATTTTATCACAGCAAGTACATATTGCATAAGCTAGGAGTCTTCCAAAGGGATTGCGCAGAGTACACACTGCTGTCTACCGCCTGGCACTCAGCATGATGCTTTTCTTCTTCTGTATTTAGGACAGGGTTTACAGGGTCTATAGGTCTCACTACGTAGATTCAACTCATAGTGATTCTCCTGTTTTCAGCCTCCCAAATACTGGGATTACAGGCATGCGCCACCACGCCCAGTCTCCATCACAGTCTCAGCACACCCCTCGAGCAGGGCGGACACAGCATGCAGGGGATCAAATCCCAGCTGCTGCACTCTGCTTAAGCAGGCGCTTTAGTCAGCATGATAGTTTTGAAGTTCATCATTTGTGGAATATCAGTCGCTTATTTCTTTTTATTGCTAAGTAATGTTTCATTACATGGATGTACTGTAATTTGTTCATTCATTTTTCCAATTTATGAACATTTGAGATGATGCCTAATTAAGGTTCCATGAAGACGCTTGAATAAATATTTTTGTGTTTTTACGTTAGGTGGATAAATATCTAAAAGTGTAAGACCTAGGTCACAGTGTAGGTGTTTAACTTTGTTAGAAACTTGGAAAATTGTACCATTTTATATTCCTACTATGTATAAGAGTTCTGGTTATTCTATGTCATTATTAATATTAGATGCTGCTTTCTTTTTCATTATGATAGTCTAGTGACCTGGTGCTGATAATTAATGTATTGGGTACTTTTTCCATGTTTATTAACTACTTAAAATCTTTCTCTATAAAGTACTCATTTAAATCTTCTGCCCAGCTTTTGTTTGGTTGTTATTTCACTATTAAGTTGCAAGGGAATCATTTGGCACAGGGTCTCATTACGCAGTTCAGACTCATGATTCTCCTGTTCTCAGCTGCCCGGTCTTGGTGGCTGGCTCAGCACACCTAGTGGCGGGACCGGCACAGCCTGTGGTGCTAAGGATTGAACCCTGGTCTCAGCACTTTTCTAAGCAGGTGCTTAGTCTGCTGAAGCTAATGGGAAATTTTTCTACATTGTTGGATTTGGTTCATTGATAACTTTGCTAAAAATTTCTGTGCCTGCATTCATTAGGCACAAGGCTACGAGCTTGTTCCTTTCATTTTGTTTGTAGGTTGTCTTAGTCTGTATTTAAGATCAATTTTATGTTGCCTTCATAAAATTATTTGAGAAATCTTCTGAAAATTTGTGTAAAATTGCTTGCCCCCTTTCATGTATTTGATAATATTTAAAAGAGAGCTACTGGACTCTGGAGTTCTTAAAATAAGCTTTTTTTTTTTTTTAAGGTGTTTAGTACAGGGTTCACAGGGTCTCACTACACAGATCAGACGCACAGTGGTTCTCCTGTTTTCAGCCTCGCAAGCGCTGGGATTATAAGCGAGTGCCACCATGCTCAGTCTCAGTCGCACCCTGGGGGCAGGGCCGGCGTGGCAAACCAGGGATTGAACCCCCAGCTCATGCGTCTGCCTAAGCAGGCACTTTAGTCTGCTGAGCTATCTGGCCAGCCCAAAAGAAAATTTAAAATTATAAATTCAGTTTCTTTAGTATAATTAAAGCTATGTGGATTTTCTATTCCCTTTATCATTTGTTTTGTAACTTGCACTTCAAGAAAATTTTGTTTCATCTGAGCTATTGACTTCATTGACATAAAGTTGTTCATACCGTACTACTCCTTAGCAGTCTTTTAATGTCTGGGATCTATAGTGCCATTTCTATTCCCCCACCCAATGGGAATTTTTCCCTCTAAGTTTTTGTTTGATCATTTTAACTAGTCTTAATACTTTTATTGATATTTTTAAATGGTTAATTTTTCAGTTTCATTTTTTTTTCTTTTGTGTGCCCACTTTATAGTTCATTTTTTTCTGTTCTTTATTATTTCCTTATTTCTATTTAACTTGGGTTTAATTCCTTTTCTTAGAATTTATATATATCACTGATTAAAAACCTTTATTATTTAAATTATAAATTTTCTTCTCAGAACTGTTTTCTTTGAAGACCACAAGCTCTGTCACATTTTCATTCAAGTCAAATTTTCCCCAAATTTCCCTTGAGAATTACTACTTTTTATCTTGTGAATTACTTTAAAATGGGTTGCTTATTTTCTAAATAGCTGAGCACTTCTCAGATAACTTAACATGATTTTATTTTTATTTATTTATTTATCTATCTTTTTTCGGTACCGGGGATTGAACTCAAGACCCTGCGCTTGCCAGGCAAGTGCTTATCTCCAGGTTATTTTAATATTTTTGAACACAACAGAATTGTAATTTTACATTTGAAAGCTAGCATCTTTGGATTTATTGAGATTTGCTTTGTGGGCCAACATACAGTCTCCCCTCGCGGTGTCCTGGGAGTACATGCGGCGCGCGTATGCGTGCCCTGCGGTTGTTGAGCTCCGTGTTCTGTGTCTGGTGGGCTGTATTGTTCACAGTTCTGTCAACATCTCCTCTCCTCACCTTATTTACCTTTTGGTACCAGACATTGAACCCAGCAGCGCTCTGCCAGAGTTACATTCCCAGTCATGTAACTTTTGCTTCCTTTTTTAAAATTTAAGACTGGGTTTTACTACATTGTTCGGGTGGGACTCAAACTTATGACCCTCCTCCCTCAGCCTCCCTCAGTGCTGGGATTATAGGCAGGCAAATCTCCTCTATTCTTATTGAGATGCTGATTACTTGACCTGTTGATTAATGACGGGAGTGTTCTGGAATCTCCACCTACAATCACACATAATACCATTTTTCCTTCCAGTTCTATTAAATATCTATTGGTGATCTATCCATTCAAGTATTTTGATTATTAAATCACATTTAAGATTGTTAGGTCATCTTGATAACTGGCTACTTTATTATTATGAAATATTGTTCCTCGTCTGTCAATACTTTTGTTTGCCTGCAAAGTCAACTTTGTCCTGTGTGAATGTTGTTGTCCCAGCCTTCTTATGATTAGCGCTTGTGAGCCTTTTCTCACTCATTTACTTTGTAACCTATTAGTAGTTTTATATTCAAAATGGGTTTCTTGGAAATGTAGCTTAAAATATCTTTTTATCCTCACTGACAATTTCTTTTCTTAATTGGAACATTTAATCTATTTATTTTTAATGCAATTACTAATATGTTTAAATATTAGTCTACCATTGTGCTGTTAAAATTTTTCTGTTACACATATTTTATATCTTGCTTTGATTGAATATTTTTTAATATTCTATTTTCTCTTTCTTTCTTAGATTATTATAATCCTATTTTATTTTCCTCTGCAATTGCTCTAGGCTCACTCTCTGTGTCTTCAACTTACCACAGTCTACATTCAAACACTATCTTATAATGTAATATTTTAAATGTAATGTAATATTTGAAAGTTTCATAATAAAAATTAAAAGTATTTTCTCTATATATCACTGTATAATGGAGGAGAAAAAGGGAGAGAGGGAGAGAGAAAATTTCACATTTTTCTCTGTAATTCCAGATCAATAAAGATTATTTATTTATTTATTTATTTTTTTGCGGAACCAGGGATTGAACTCAGGCCCTTGCGTTTGCCAGGGAAGCATTTATTTCACTGAGCCATCTCCCCGGCCCAATAAAGTTTTTTTAAAATTGAACTATTACTCACTTTCCTGGGATGAACTATTATTTTAAAAAGTGCATTGGATTTCCTATTTATTTATTTATTTATTAGGAAAGGGTCTACAGGGTGTTCAGGGTCTCACTACTAGCAGCGCTCTGTCAGAGTTACATTCCCAGTCATATAACTTTTGCTTCCTTTTTTAAAATTTAAGACTGGGTTTTACTACATTGTTCAGGTGGGACTCAAACTTATGACCCTTCTCCCTCAGCCTCCCTCAGTGCTGGGATTATAGGTGTGCACCACCATGCCCAGTCTCAATTGCCATCTCAGTGTGCCCGCTGGGGGTGGGGCCAGCACAGCAGGTCCGGGGATCAAACCCTGGGTCCCTGTGCCTGCTTGCAGGCTCTTTAAACTGCTGAGCTATTTAGCTGGCCCTCCTAATTTTTATCTGTTTGTTTGTTTATTTATTGCAATATCAGGGACTGAACTCAGAACCTTACACTTGCTAGGCAGGCGCTTATGCCACTGAGCTATGTCCCCGGCCCTTCTCCCTAATTTTTAAAGCATTTTGCATCTATATTATTAGCTAAAGTTAGTTACAACTTTGCTTATTTGTGCTGCTTTTGCCAAGTCTTAGAATCAAGGTTATTCGGTGTTTTCTCTTTAGATTCTCTGGTACCATGCCCGCTGCAGTGAGGCCTTCGGGGCACTCCTTCCTTCCCTGCTGCACCAGGGCCTGCTGTCAGAGTGCAGTAGCTCTTTGTCTTCTCAGGTTTGTTCATCACCAGCCAGGCTGAAATGGCATCACATGGTGCCAGAGAGCAAAGGGCAGGCTTCGAGTCACACGACCTCCTGGCCTCCATGGGCCTGTTTCCCGTGGGATTTCAGTTGTCCTGATGGCTCCTCGTAAGAGCTGAGTCTTTGCCCATTATCTTGCAGGAAATCACTGTGTGCTGTTGTCTGGGTCTTGTTAGATTGGAAATATTTGGGGAGTGGACACGGGAATGGTGTCCTGGATCCAGTGACCTGCCGTATTCTCTATCCTCCCTGCAGCTGGGGCTCAGGAAGGCTTTCACAACAGTGATGGGGCATGTCTGTGGTTGGCACTAGAGATGTGTCTGCTCTAGTGCTGTCTGCTGGCCAGGGTCAGAATGGTGCTCCACAACCTGGCGCCAATGGAAGGCCACTCCTCGTGCAACAGTATTTCCATTGCAGTTTACAATGTTCACTGCTCTCACTTCATACATAAATTGCAATGCTTTATTTATGTTGCACCACTCTTGCAGAAAGTGGCTAAAGGTGGATGCATAATCACCCCAGTTTTATAGATCAAGGTGTGGGAGCTTTCTGAGTCTTTTATAAGTGGCTCAGGGATTCAAAATGTCCCCATAGAAAACCATGCCCTGGACTCAGTGCTGTGGTTTCCAAATCCTTCTGACTTCCAGCTTCCTTATAGTTTTGATGTGAATGAGTATAGAAGATTGTATGCAAGCAAGCCACTTCAGTCCAGCATGGGGCTGTGAGGGAGCTTTCTGCTGCTGCAACCAAATGCCTGAGAAAGTCAACTTTAAAAAGTAGATTTCCTTTTGTTTGCAGTTAAATGGTCAGCCATCTCTGTTACTTTAAGCTTGTTTTGAGGCAGAAACACTACAGTAGAAGGGCATGGTGGAAGAATGCTGCTTACCTCTTGCCAGACACCAGAGAAAGGGAACCCCCCAAAAATCCAGAAAAAGGGGCCTGGGACAAAATAGCTCCCAACAGCACACTCCCTTGAACCACTTCCTTCAACGAGGCTTCACTTCCTGCTTCCAGTGGACTAATCTTCAGATGAAGTTAGATCCCCGTGGTCCAATCATTTTGAAGGCACCCTGGCTGGCAGCCAAGACCTTTTCTCCACTAGTTGCTCAGATATGATACCCATGTTATTTGTGGTATAGATGCCCCTTTGCAGGTAGCTGAAGAACTGTCTACAATTGAGCTTAACAGTTCATTAAAAGACATTCTGAGCGCTGGCTTGCAGAATGCCCAGTCTTTCTTCAGGGTTTATCCACGAATCAAAGGCAGCTGGGCCAGGGTTCTTGCCCTCTGAGCATCACTGATGGATGTAGGATCTGGGATCACACACGATCAGGCACATGGCCCACAGAGCTGCCTTACCCTGAGAGTTGGAAGGGCAGGCGGCTAGAAGGTTTTGCTAGAGAGCCGGGAGGCAGTGCTTTTGGAAGTGGATCTCAGGGGCTGAGTGGAATTCCATTAGATAGAGGCTGTGGGGCAGAGTGGTGGCATGAGGTGGAGGGCGCATTGGAGTCAGCCCTGCCAAACAGATGTGGGTGTGCTTTTGACAGGACATGAGGAGGACTTAAGTTAATGGTCAGTCCTGGGATGGTGTCCTTGTCACTGTCTTTGAAACAAGGAGCCTTTTCATTTCCACTCATCTCTGTCTCCTCTCTGGGTAACAGTGACGGGTTGTTTTATCTTCCCCTTATGAGTTGACTGGTCCAGATAGCACTTCAGCTATTATTTATTGGACAGAGACAAAATATTTCTTACACATACATAGCACAACCAACTCACCCTTTCCTTTTGTTCCTGTGACAACCTTCAGCTTCTCGCAGCACCTGAAAAGCATCTTTGTACTGGCACTTTCAGTCATTTGCTGCAGATTTGCCGCCAGGGGCTATCGTCCATGCTCCGCAGTAATGTGGTGTCTGATTCTGAGCTGCCCCGTGTACCCCAGTGTCAACAGGCAGCCTAGTGGCTACAGGGCCCCTCCCACTTCACCCACCAGTGGCATGCTGCGGGAGAAAATGCAGCTCTGCCTGGGCATTGCTCCTTAGGGTTAGTGAATAAAGAGGGCCCAGCTCCAGAGCCTCCAGCTCAGCAGGCCTGAGACATGGGCTCTTAGGAGACACAGGTGCTACTGATCTGGGAAACCACACTTTGAGAACCACTGCTTTGGGTTGAGCATGGCTGTGACCTGATTCTAGGGGCTCTGTAGTGGTCTCTTGACTCCTAACAGGGGATACTGGCCTATCCGACCCTGACCTATCTGACCCTGTCCTTTCCTCTTGTTCAGGATGACTGTCTTACCTAATTAAACACCGTGTCTGGTTTGGGCAGTCTGCTTCCGACTAAGGAGGAAATTATACCAATAGGTATTTAGACTTCGCTCCCACCCCTTCCAAAGCCTGGAGTTTGATTTCTTTATGTAGCTGTTTTAACATTCATCATCATTAGTACTGAAATTAAAAATAAAAGATCCCCATCACCCCAATGTGTTCTCATATTTGAACATGAGCATCCTTTTATTGTTTTTGGTTGAATTTTGTCTTGTCTTGGTAATTGGCAATAAAAGACACGGTGCAAAATTTGTTCACAGTAATCAAGGTTAGAGACTTCTTGGTGAGTCTGGGAGACCTCAAAGTTAGGACTTTTCTTTGCACACCTGAGGCTGCCCACAGTGGCTCTGCAGCTGTCATCATGCCACAGAATGAATATATTGAATTACACCATAAATGCTATGGGTACTGCTTGGATTACCATGAGAAAAAGAGAAAGAAGAAAAGTCGAGAGGCTCATGAATGTACAAAGAAGAAAAAAAAAAAAAAAAAAAAAAAAAAAAAAGATGGGCCTGAAGGCTAAGCTCTACCACAAACAGCATCATGTGGAGAAAATACAAATGAAGAAGACTATCAAGATACATGAAAAAAAAAACAAAAACACCAAATAAAAGAACAATGAAAAGACTCCACAAGGAGCAGGACCTGCCTACCTGCTGGACAGAGGACAGTCTCGTGCAATAGTACTTTTCAACATGATTAAACAAAAACAAAAACAAAAAAGACAGGAAAATGGGAAGTTCCTCTGCCCAAAGTTTGTGCCCAAGGAGAAAGGAAGTATTAAAAGTTATTCGAACTGGAAAGAGAAAAAAGAAGGCATGAAAGAGGATGGTTACTAAAGTCTGCTTTGTTGGAGATGGCTTTACAAGAAAACCACCTAAATATGAAAGATTCATTAGGTCAGTGGGCTTAGATTTTAAGCAGGCCCACGTAACACATCCTGAACTAAAGCCACCTTTTGCCTGCCAATACTTGGTGTGAAAAAGAATCCTTCATCGCCACTGTATACAACTTTGGGTGTCATTACCAAAGGAACAGTGATTGAGGTGAACGTGAGTGAGTTGGGCCTTGTGACACAAGGAGGCAAGGTTATCTGGGGTAAATATGCTCAGGTAACCAACAATCCTGAAAATGATGGACGCATCAGTGCAGTCTTACTAGTTTGTCAGATGTTTCATACAATAACTTCTTACCCTTCTTGAAGACTACAGACCAATCAGGAAAACCATAACTTGAGTACTGCTCAACAACTCTCATGACTACGTTCATCAAGAAAACTATTTATTAAATTGTAAAAACATTAAAATGGCCCAGCTTTACAAGTTGATCTTTTATTAGGGGTCTGCTAAGGGCTTGCATGTTAGTGAGATTGAGCCACTTGAAAAAGCACACTAGTCTGTGCATGAAGGAGCGGGCGCTCAGCAACACAGACCTCTCATTCCTAAAAAGCCACCAGTATTTAAAAAGTCAGTGCAAACTTAATTTAGGGGCCTAGGGCTAGGAAATCTGCTGAAACTATTCTACCTCACCATTTATCATTAGTCCTAAAAAAGTAATGTTGAAGCTTATTCTCAATATAGTCTATTTATAATACTTTAAGAAAGGCATTAGGAGTTTATTTAGATAATTCCAATCGAGTTGCACCGATGCCCTGAAAAGAAACTTTATTTGCACTTAAATAACATAAGAAGGTGATATGTTAGGTATGCATCTCAAGTTTTGTGATCTGAATTAAATGGTCATGGCTTGAAAAAAAAAAGGGTAGAGACTTCTTGTTCTGCTATTTTATACATTTTATTCTTCCTCAATTTCCAAAAGCATATTATAATAAATGGAGCTAGATTAACTGGATTTTTGTGAATTATAGGGGGCTGCATACTGACTCTAATATGTCTAGGGAAAAGGCTTCCATGGTAAAAGGTTCCCATGGTAAAAGCTTCTGAAGCTGTGCAGTGCGGGTTAAGTACCCAGTGTTAATTCAGGGTGCATGTTTCTGAGTAGCCTGGCTTTCTTGGGATTCAGATTCCTCCTGCACCCTGATGTCTTTCGTGTCTATTTCCAGCAGGGACTACATGTCCCGCATCTCCTTCCTCCTTTCCCAGCAGTGAGAGATGCTGTTATCTGCTAACCTGAGTGCTCCCAGAGGGTCCTGCTGCACTTTCCCTTTGTCCAAAGGCAGGCCAGCCCAACACATGGTCACCACTCTGTGAAAAATACCACTTCTGCAGAGTGCTGAGTCCCTGCTGGTCTGTAGGAAATGAATTTTATCACAAGCATGGTCGGTGTAGTCAGAAAAGTCATCTAAGACGCAGAGGAGGCAGCAATGAATCCTGTAATTGGCCTACATGCTCTCCGGGTAGAAAACCTTTCACCACTGTCCTTTAGGAACAGAACTGGGATAATTCCATGGAGGTATTGGTTTGCTAAATGACTTGCCCAAGGTGACCTAGTAGTGTGACCAGCTAAAGAATTACAGCTTTGGGAGCCGTTATTTCCTGTATAAAGCCATGTCTTTCTGTTACTTCTCAGCAACAGAATCAAGGCCTTATTTCCTAAAGCTTTGCAAAGAGCCCTTCTCTCCTGGCTTGGGAAGCATTGTGTGTAGCAAATGAGCTGAGTTCATTCATTCTCAAAGAGCACTTCAGGGTTTCTGCTGGTCTCTGCGGGGTGAGGGCTAGGGACAGGGAGGCTCGCCAAGGCTATTGGTAATCTCCTAATGTCTGCAGCAGGTAATGATAATCAAGCAGTTCTGGGTTCATTTATTCATGTGTATGTTATGGAAGATAAAAAGTTTTTTCTAGATGCGATAAAATGGACTCTGGCCCATTAAGATTTCTTAGAGGATGGTGTTAGCTTCAAGGTTTCTGTGAGGCCAGAGAAGAGTGCTTGCATGTTTCACAGCCAGAGTGACACTGTCAGGAGAAGCGCCAGCCTGGCCAGCAACTCACCCAGGCAGACGTTCCCAAGGCAAGCAGCAGGGAGAGGACACGCTGCCTCAACTCTCCAGAAAGCCTGGGCTCTAGCTGTGCTACAGGCCCCCAGCCCAGTGCCTCAGCTGCCCATTGCTGCATTTCCAGTCGCCACTGGGGTGACCACAGGCAGATGTCAGCCACATTCATAGCCTTCCTGGCAGGGGAGCTGTGACATTCTAGCCTGGGCCTTACCTCTCCTGTTTAGAGAAAGCATGACTCAAGTGGGCTTGAGGCTGGAGCAGTCTGGGTGCAGCAGAGGGCAATAACTGCTGCGGGCCACACTCTGAATTCTTTGCTCTAGTGGTGCCCACAAAGCCATGTGAGGAAGAGATTTCCTGGCAAATGTGCCACAGTTTTAGGCTGCAGTCAGAAAAACTAAGCTCTGCATTTAGTTCATACATGTAGTAGATGGAAAAGTACTTGAACATTGTATTTTTCTTATTTAGAACTGAATTTAAATAAATTTAGTTAGAAAGAAATTCTCATTTCACCCATAATTTTCTGAAAATTTGCTGGCAGGGGGCAGCATGGTGCATGACAAGTGCAAGCTTTACAACCAGTGAGAGCCAGGTCTGGAGCTCAGGGTGGCTGCTTCCCAACTGCCTGACTGGGGGCTGAATCTCAAACATAACTGCTTTTCACTGGAGAGCGCCCTGGCATCAGGAGTGCCATATGTCTTCCACTCGGGGAGCTCTGTGCCCCAAGCCTGAGATCAGCTTGTAGGGAGCACTGCAGATGCTGATGGCAGCAGTCACGTGTCCTCCACTGGGATGTCATGGCGTTTGTAAGATGTGGTTTAGATAGACAGGCAGCCAGCAAGTTTCCTAGCTGGTTAAAGAGTGTTCGATCAGTGGATGGCTACGATGTACTGCTTCTCTCTGGGTCACATTCGAGCAGAGACAGTCCATACCCAAATTTTATAGACTAAGCCCACCTTGATCTGTTATGGCCAGAGACATGGCCAGCTAAATATAAAAGACCCTAGACAAAAAGCCCACTCTGGTGACCCTTTGCAGGACGCTTCCAACTATTGGGAGCCTTCTGTCTTCTTATACTTCCAATAAACACTCCTCTTAACTGCCTCCTTTGCAATTTCAGTTTGGATGGTGACAGTGTCACCATCTCCTGCCTTTCCTTCTTGTCCACTCACGTTTATTTTCCAACCTGGATCACATTGCTGTGCGCTTAGTCATGTAGTGTATTGCTTTAACATTGTCCTTAGGTTACCCCTGTTTATTTTGTCTTGCGGAGTGGTGGAGCCTCTCCACAGAGAAGGCTGTGACTTGCTGTTGTCTTGCTTTGTACCTTATACCTGAATTTGAATTCCTATCTTTGTGCCTGCTTGAATTTCTGCTGATTTCAATTCCAGAGCCACTGTGTCTGGTTGCACGAATGGTACAGTGAAGATGAGCCCTTCTCTTCGTGCGCCGCCGGTCACATTGACTCTTACATCTATCCCCTTTGTCATAGTTTCCATCTGGATTGTCCCCCAAAGGCCATGAACTAACCTCTTGGTCCCCAGCCTGTGGTGGTGTTGGGAGATGGTGCACCTACCTAGGTGGGGTCAGTGGGAAGAAGTTAGGTCACTGGGGCATGTGCCCTCGAAGGAGATACTGGGATCCTGACCCCTTCCTTTCCATCTCTCTTGTTTCCTGGTCCCCAGGATGTGAACAGCGGCTCAGGTTTTCCTTCTTCTCATGTGTCCCATTTCCCATCTCTTCTAAACTCAAAATCTTGAGTTTTTCTGTAACAAGATTTCCTTATATAACCTTCCAAAACCCCTCTAACTTTAGGATCTGTGCTTTTCCAGTCACGGTACTTCTCTGGTCCAACATCTTTCTTCCTTCAGATCATACCGCTGTATTTGCACTGAAAGTCTCTGTTGATGGATGAACCTTGATGGTTTTATGAAGCATAAAATGATATTTTTCTTCTCCCTGGTTGCCTCTTCTTGATGGATCATGAGTCTAATTTGTACACAGCTCAGCGGCACTAATCTTGTTTTGTTGTTGCTCTTAAAACCACTTTGACAGTAAGCTGCTACTTTGTCTTTGATTCTTAATTCAGCATTAATAAAACACATGCATTTGTGTTATCATCTGTAACTTCCACACTTGTTTTGAAGATCTGAGTGGGTTTCTTTTTCTTCTGATGCGTAAAAGGGTTTGCAGTAAATGAGGTTGAAACAGCCTGCATTTTCTCCAGCAGACCAGCTTTCCCGTTGGGTGTTTGAGTCGCAGCCACTCGAGAGCCCATCCTACTGGAGCTTTGCTGGGGTGGGGTGCAGGGCAGGGGTGCAGAAGGGGCTTAGTCTCCTGATTTCACCTTTGTGACTGAAGAGTCTCACCAAGCATGCTGATGCTGAGCCCAGACAGAAAGGCCCTCGCGGGGACACTCTTAGTTGCCCATGGGCTGAGCCCATGTGGGTCCTCCTCCATCTGCTATTTTGGGCTCTGTGTAATGCTGTTGCAGTCTCCTAGAGGCTGTGTATGAAAACAACGTGCAGAGTGATTAAGACATAATTGTAGGTGTGCCTTTCTGTGAATCAGATTTGGGTACTATTATTTTCCTGTGAGACTCTATCGTATGGACTCAGTGGCTGCCGTGAAAATTCCCAGGCCCTCGGCAAACCTGTGAGAGGCTTTCCTCACAGTCCCCCGGTGCCAGGGTTTCAGCCTTGGTGTCACTCATGTTTTGGGTCGCACAAGTCTGTGCCTGGGGAGGTGTCCCTGTGGGCCTTGGTCTCCCTCTTGAGGCCCATCTGTGGGAACTGGAAGCTGGAATCCAGCCTCTCATAGCTCTACCCTGAGAGGGTTCCGCAGAACACACATGGGTTCTAGGGTAGGGCTTGTTTCAAGGCTGTCCCCTGAGCACAGGTGTGCACCCCTGGTGTCCCACTGTCTTCCTTACTGTTCTCTCCTGTGTTATAGCCTTCAGGGTCATTCATCTCAATATCTGTTTTTGGCCCTTGAAAGGTCAATAGCAGCACAATTTCAGAACTTGGAGTGCTTGCCATGTGGGTCTAGTAGTACATACCTATCATCCTAGCACTATGGGAGGCTGAGGCAGGGAGTTCTGAAGTTCAACTCCAGCCTGAGCAACTCAGTGACTTAGTGAGACTACCTTAAATAATATAAAGAGCACTGTGGATGGAGCTTAGTGCAAAGGCCGTGAGTTCAATCCCCACTGACCACTCTGAAAGGGAAGGGCAGGGGGAGGATCTCAAGTCTTGCTGAGTGCCATCTGACCACAAGGATGGCGCATGGGTCACCCATGGCGGTGTGCTGGAGGCTGTGTTGGTTTGTTGTGTGAACACAGAGAAGCTTCTCTCTGTCTAGGAAGGCTTGGCTTGGAGAAGCACTGAATATTTTGGAGATGATATTTCTCCAGGAAACCTGTAGCAGCCTAGGTGATATCCTGCAGTATGAGTGGGCATGATCAGACCTCTCAGATGGCAGGAGAGAAAGTAAAGAGCAGGTGGTGTCAGGGATCCTTACTCTTCTCCAGGTGTGTACAGGAGGGTGAGGCTGGCCAGTCAGAAGAGGAAGTGACACACCTTAGCAGAAGGGCATGACAGCAGGACCGTCTTGTTTCCAATGAGTCCACCAGAGCCAGTCCATGCCTCTCACTGCTGTGGCAATACGGGCTGGGTTGCACCTCCTGGTGGATAAGGAGGGGTCAAGTAGATTGTATGTGGAAAGTGTTCAGGCTCTTTGCAGTGCTGCTGAGCGTCTTTGGCTTTTACCTTGGAACTCGGGCCACCTTCCCTGCCTTCCCCCTGCAGAATCCATCATTCATAGTTGATGGCAGGCACTTCTGTGTGACTAGACGGCCTTGCTTCTTTCTGGCTTGCTACCTGTAGGACCTTAAAGTCACACAGTGTTCTCTCTTCAGTTGCTGCATCTGAAAGAGTGATGACAGATTTCCAACTCCTATTGATGTTGGGCATCAGGAACAGGTTAGGACCATGGGAGCAGCCTGAGGCTGGAGTGGCTCCCGTCAAGGTCCAGAATGGCCATGTGCTGGAGACAGTCAGGTTGCCACTGAGTGGCTGCTGCCAGCTATGCTGTGGGGACATTCTGGAGTCACAGCCGTGGTGGGGCAAGATGACCGCAGAGGCTTCCTCCAACACTGAGGTAGGAGGATTTATCATGGTGACTTTAGGACGCTGTTCCACTGCAGGTATAATTATGCAAAGGGAAGGATCCAGGAAAAAAATTGAAAAGGAATGAAAAATAAGATTCTTGATCCTGAAAGAAAACAAACCAACAGCAGCAACTGAGCAATCTGAACAAAGGAGCCCAGAACAGAACTCCTTGAAGTTGGCTGGAATGATGTTGGGGTCAACTACACAGAGCATTCTAGACATACAATCTGAAGGCCCTCAACAGAGTCAGTAGAGTATGTGTAAGCCTTAAAAAAAAGAATCCTGGGATGAGACACTCCTGGATTTGAGGCAGGCCCTAGCCACAAGGGATGGTGGTCTTTAATGAGAAGGAGAGAGAGCATGAGGAGATATGGGGTAGAAGCTGTGTGAAGAGGAAGCAGAGATGGGAACAACATGCCTCCAGGCTGAGGGAGCGAGCCAAAGGTGGCTGCAGTCACCAGAGTCAGTAGTCAGTGTGGCATGGCGCAGTTCCTCAGAGCCTTCCGAAAGAAGCTATCTGCTAACACCTTGACTTTGAACTTCTGGGTGCTGGAACCATGAGAATAAATTGCTATTCTTTTAAGCCACCAAGTTAGTGGCACTTTGCAGTCCTAGAAAATTCATAACTATATTTGTTCCAGGAGGAGCACATAGTGAATGCTGTTATCATGTGGCCACTCAGCGACATCAGCGTGGGCCATGTCCCTTCAGAGAAGGGTTACTCACTTCTCGGAGTATTCTCAGCCCAGGGTTGTTGTCACTGGCTCATTCACCAAGAAAGCAAAACCTCACACCTGTTTGTAGATAGACCTGAGAGGATGGGAAGCTTTTCTTATTTTGGAGTAACAAACTAATATGTTGGGGGTCAGTAGAAATGACCACAGTCTCACTATATCAAACTGTGCTTATGTAGAGTGCATGGTGTGGTATCCACATGAATTACAGAAGGCTAAACTCAGGATGGACAGATCAGAATGCCAGGTCACACGTCAGAGCAGCTGTGGAGGCTCCCCCAGGTTCTGTGGCAGCTGGGCCTCCCTTCTCCACAGGGGCTGACTGTGGCGCTGGGCGGCTGACCTCACAATTTGGCTTGGGTTGCACAACCTTTATAAGCCCAGAGATGGGGCCAGGTTGTTCTACCTGTAGCTGGCAGGTACATGGATAAGCTGGGGTCTCAGGGGCTGCCTTCAGGTCCAGCTCTTAGAAGATCAGGCTGAAGGGAATCTTGTGTGTATGACCCTTAACAAGCAGGAGGAGGAAAGCCGAGATAAAGAAGAGACAAAGCTCTTTGGCCTGACGGGCAGGAAAGGTGTAGTCTGGTTCATTCTGAGGGCTCGCATGGGGATGCAGAGGGGGGTAGGGCAGCCTTGCTTCTCATGCCCCCCCTGCCAGGCCAGATTCAAGGAATGAGGCTTTCCCCGTGGGACCCAGCATGGGCTTTGCACATTACAGAGTTCTCTCAGAAATCTGGTGGCTTCCTGACATCTTCCCTTAGAATTCTGGGTAGTCCAGCAATGCTTTCTAAGTCTCTGGCTTCAGCATGGTGCTCGTTTTCTCTGCCAGATTGCTGTCCCTTGCCACCTCCTGCAAAGCCTCTCGGGCTGGTAATGGTGTACCAATTTTCTCCCCAAATGGGTCCTCTCCACCTGGAAAGGAGATTCTCCTTTTCTTTGAATTGTGGATAAGAAGGCTTAGTGTCCTCACTCCCTGTTTCAGTTTCCACTCTCAGTGCGGAAGGACTACGTGATTTCCATTTATAGCCAGTTACTGTCTTATAGCCTAAAACCATTGCTAATCCTGAGCATGAGGTATATCTGCTCAGGTCCAGGTCAGGGACATTAAAATGCATAACCATTAGGCTATTTTTTTTGCCATGGACAGACACATGACCTGATGCTTCACCTTCCCCAGACCTAGCTTCTCCCAGTGTAGTTAAGATAGCTGGAACTTCACGGTATTCTGGTAAAGTGCTAACTTCTGTGTTGGAAACTTATCTAATGCCCCATGACTGGGGGTGGGACTTGGACCTCTCTCCTGTGTTGTGTAGTTGTCACTCTCTGTGAAGTCAGCCGCCCCTAGAATCCTTTGCCCACTGTTGCCAGTGCCTGTTGCCCAGCTGCCTTTCACTTTCCCCTTCTCCATGGTTCAAAGCTCTGCCAAATACTTGACTAAAAGGGTGGTGAGGGATGGAGCTGGCATGGAATAAGTAGGGAGCCCTGACCAAATGTGCAGAGTGCCGAGGCTGGGCTTCTGCAGGACAGAGGGTAGACAGGCAGTGCACGAGTGGTCTTCTGAAGCTGGGCCCTTGGGCCCTGGCTATTAAAGAGCATACTCCAATTCCTCTCAACACCTCAGCTGTGTGGGTTCCTCATCACTATGCTGTAGCAACTCAAGGGCACAGTTCCAGCTCTGGCCCTTCCACGCCATTCCTCCTTCTTGGTTTCATGTTGTGTTTTCTTGGACCTAAAGGTCCCTTCAGCAATCCTGGTGGCCTGTCACCACACCTCTCCATGTAGGAACATGCTGTCTAGGTTAGGAAAATCTTCAGAGATTTGCCTTCCAGTCTCCTTAACTTCCAATTCTAAGTTTATCCAGTTACTTCAGAAAAAACACCTACTGAGCACAGGGCTCTGGAAGACATAGAGCAGAAGAAAGAGTAAGAGTTATTGCTTCCTTTCAGATAGGGAAACTGGAGAGGCAAGGCCCATAGGAAGAAGGCAGGGTGGTAGGTGGTTAAGCAAATGTTCTACTCACGTTTCTTGAAATACCACCATTGTTCTGTTTGGAGGCTTTTAGGTGGAGTAAGTTTGTGTCCTATAAATTACAGTGACTTGAAGACAACCGCTTAGTTGTCTTTTTGCAGGTCCTCCTCAGGCTGGAGGCTGGGCCCTTCTGTGTTTCAAACTCACCAGCCTTTCAATGGCATCAGCATCCAGGAGCATAAATGTTCAGCTAGCCCTCTTTCCTCTTCCACAGCTTCTGACAAACTATGGAAGGCCTGTCCCTGAGTAGTCTCCATCACCGTCCACAGTCTTATAGCTGATAAAAGATATCTTTAACCCCAGGACTTCAAAACTGGCTAAAATCACTTGTACCATCACCAGTCAGTCTGTGCTCTGTCGCTCTTCTTCTCAGGCCTGAGGGCCCCCCTGTGGCACTGCATTACCAGGGAGCATGAGCCCGTGAAAGTAGGGACAGGTGCAGTTTACCTCACATGTCGTCAGTCTGTTTCCAGAGAGGGCTGCTTGAGGGGGTCAGGACAGGCATCCAGATACTCTCTGCAGACATCTCTTCAGCTCCTTTAGGTCAGGAAGCCCAGTGAGGCTGGAGGTTAGAGGCAGAACAGAGGCTTAATCCAGATGGGAAGAAGAGAAACATGGGCTGATCCTGGATTTCTTTCAAGTCTGACAAGAAAATTTTGCCTTAAAGAAGGAATTCTACCTTTCTCTTTCCCCTTGAAGGTGAGCCACGTCTAACACGGCAGCCTTGATTTGGGGGGCACTTGGTGAGGAGGCCAGGAGCTGCTCAAGCCCAGGTGTGTGGGGGCTGTCCAGGGACTCACTCATGGCACAGTGACCCCAGCAGGGTTTGGTTATGAAGCTAACTTGACTCATCTGTTCCTGGCAGGAATAAGTGTTTGTTGAGTCAGCGATTAAGTAAGTGAATCAAAAGTTGCTAAAATGTCTTTCTGGAGCACAGAGTGTCCGTGTTATCCTGCCACACAGTGACCCCACTGTCCACTGAGGACCCATTCTGCACTTGGGACATTGACAGCTGGCCCTACCGCGTATTCGCTGACAGGAGCAGGAGTCGCTGTTTGTTCAGTACCGCTACCTAGTGGCAGTGTCCCAAATTGTATTTTTTTATTTTTATTTTTTAAGATTTATTTATTTATTTGGTACAAGGTATTACTACACAGCTTGGACTCATGGTGGTCTTCCTGTTTCAGCGTCCCCAGCGCTGGGATTATAGGCGTACACCACCATGCTGGCTTGAGCAAAGCGGGCACAGCCTGCAGTACCAGGAATTGAATCTGGGTCTTTGTGCTTACCAGACAGGCGCTTAGCCTGCTGAGCTATCTCCCCGGCCCCATTGTCCCAACTTGTAAGCACAGTGCCTGGTGTTACCTGAGATCCAGCCCTGGTGCTACGCAGAGCAGAAGCCACATTTGGGGAGATGTTGCCTCCAAGATAAACTAAAAGGCTTGTGAGCAATGCTGTCATTTAGTGCTACTTGGGAGCTGGTGGCCCAGGTCAAGGTCAGCGTTTGTCACACATCTGGAGCAACAAATAAGCAAACTGCAAGATTTGTCTTTCTTTTCTTTTTTTCTTTTTTTTGGCATAACCGGGGATTGAACTCAGGCCTTTGTGCTTGCCAGGGAAGCACTTATTCCACTGAGCCATTTCCTCGGCCCCATTGTGTTTGTTTTCAATCTTCACAGTAACTTAATACAGAGCAATCATTTTTTTCTCATTTTCCACACAAGGAAATGGACCTAAGGCTTAGCAATAGCCCGAGTGCGTGGCAGGGGCTGGGGCGCAGTCTCAGACCTGCCTGATTTCGCACACTGTGCCCTTTCACGGCACTTTGAGTATCAGCTTGTGACTCCACAGACAGTGCTCCCACTGCACTTGGTGTGCGTGGCAAAGCAGGTATTATGCAGCACGCCCTCTTCCTCCTACTCGAAGGCCTCAGCAGGGGCCAGTCAGTGGTGCTTGTTCTGTGTTCTGAGCTCAGTGAGTGAGTAGGGCTGTGAGATAATCCTAAAATGAGTCATAATTTATCCTGCAGTGAATGCATCAGACATTTTTCTAATACTAACAACCTAAAATTCCAAAGTATTATTGCAGCTTGTCAAAATCACATGCCTCTGATTCTTAACCTTGGAATGTATTAATTACAGTGAAGTAGCCTTTTATTTTTTTTGGGGGGTAGTGATATTGTAGATTGAATCCAGAGCTCTTGCATTGACCTACATCCCCAGCCCTTTTTAATTTTTTATTTGAGACTGGGTTTTGCTAAGTTGCCCATTTGCCCAAGCTGGACACAAATTTGTCATTCTCTGCCTTAACCTCCCAGAATGCTAGGATTACAGGAGTGTACCACTTTCTCCGGGGTTGTGAAGTAGCTTTAAAAATTAAACCCTGTCCATATTTTGTTAAAAACATCCAGTGTGATGATGCGTGAAGTGGAGGCTAGTGTTTCTCTGCTGTCATTACCGTTCTGTGTCATTGTTAACTGTTCTGTGTTACAGTTCACCATCACCAATGGAGGACGTGTGTCCCCTGACTCTCAATGGGAAATCCCAGTATGCAGATGAGAAATGAGGCCCAGAAGTGCCATGTTCACTTGCTTTGGCTCGGTAGGTCAAGCAGCTAAGTTAGAGATCTCACTTTCTGAGTTCCACTTTTGCTTGTAACTGCTTTGCTAGCTCATCTTTCAGTTGTAAGAAGAACTCTGGGTCCTTGCTTTGAAAGCATCACCAAATACAAAGCAGGAATTGTAAGCCTCACAGAACTGCTTTGCAGGCGGGAGTAAATGGCCAGATTACTCATTTTGTGTAGGGCAACCCTGCTGCTTCTTCCTAAAGATCCATCCTACCGCTAGTTCTATGGTGTTTCATGGCACCTCTGATTTTTGGGAAGAATTTCATGAATTTTCAGAATTTCATTTTATTTAATCCTTCCAGCATCTTTTAAAATTAAATATAATCTCTCCAAAATTACTGATGGGGAAGACTTGCTCCTATGGTGATATATATATTTTGTGGTTCATGGGCTTCTCCGTGAATGCCCTATTTGATAATATCATCAAGGCTGCCTGGTTTTCTATTTCCAAGAAGGTGGTTAGAAGCTTGCTGGTGATGTGGGAGGGTATCCAGTGCTGCCCTGTCTGAAGGGCCAGATCATTCTGGGATGTATGTCTTCCACTGGAGTGGGTGTAGAGAAAGGCTTGGTGGCACTAAAAAGGGTTGATCTCAGAGCCTCTTGCCTGTCTCTGAGCAATGTTATAGCTTATACCTAGATGTCCCAGCCTTGACCCCTGAGCTCATGTGATAATAGATGGGGATTTCCAGGGGTGATTTGATACACAGTGTGTGCTATTAGGATCAAGTATGTGAGGCTAGAACTGACACACAGTGCGATAGTAGGATTAAGGGCATGATCCTACCTGCCCTAGCCAGGGTAAGACATAAGGGAAAGGAAGAGCTACTCTGCAGCACATCACTTGTCACTCATCACTTGTCACTTGTTTGTAACTTTGTGCCTTCTGTCCACCATGGATTATTTTTCTTTGATGATATCCATCTATCATGCCACCCTGCCTTGGATACAGCTGATTATGTACTGAAACCTCTACAGACAGTAAGCCAAAATAAACCTTTCTTCCTTCAACTTTGAGTGTTGGGTATTTTGTCTCAGCAAAGAGAAAAAGTAACTGTGACAAGGGTGCAGGGTCTGACACATGATGAGTCTGAGGTAGAGACAACCCACATACCACTGTATGCCCTCAGTCCTAGGGAGCTTCTGTCAAATTGGACAAGGAAGTACATGCTAAAGAGACTTGGGGCCATCTTAATATAGCAGGATGAGATTGTCTGCTCCCTGGTCTTCCTTTGGAGTATTGAGCCCACTGTCAGCCCAGGGTGGTGGCAAATCCTGGGTATTTAATATGCAAGTGAAATCTAGCAGGGAAAGCCAGGCCACTTTGGAGCAGTGTTGAGTGGATCCCCCAGTCTTCTTCAAGAAAGATTTTTCCCCTCCAAATAACCTCATATACACAAAGGACATAAATCTACAAAAGATAAGCAGAGGAGAGAAGAATGGTAAATGTTATTAAAGCACTTGGCTCAAAATTCAGATCCTGAGTTTTCCAAAGCAACAAAGATGAGGTGAGAGGTCGGGATGGCTCACAAAGGTACCTGTGTTCCTTCACACGTGATGCAAGAGCACTCCATGAAGACCATGTAGAAAGCAGTTGGCACAAAGCCTGTCCTGGGAAGGCCACACAGTCTACTTCCAAACAGCCTGCATCCCTGTGCCATGCTGTTGTTGATGGGCAGACATAGGAAGGCATTTGGGCCACCACAGCACCTGTGTCTACACTGGGCTGGGTTCTGACACCGACATTCAAGTCAGTGATTTAGCACCTTTTCCTTGGAAATTCCTTAAGTTGCCCATAAAGTATATAAATTTCATGTACACAAGTCTCTGTAGTAATATGAGCACCATTTTTAATAGAATGCACTTGCAAGGCAGAATTTCCTAGACATTAGACACACACAGAGCATACCTAGGGGAACTCTTCCAGCTGGCAGCAGACCTTGGCATCAGCCACATGGTGCTAGAAATTAGATGCATGCACATTGCAAGAGTTGTGGAATCAGAAAGGCATCCACCCAGAGTGCAGAAGCAGGCCTAGGAGGCCTGCACACTTGAACACATGGAACTGCAGTATAATTTAGTTGTAGGAGAAGTCTTGCCTTTCCAGGTCCCCAAGCCTACATGGCCTGTTGGAGCAAGTTTTGGTGGGCAGGTTTAGTGAAAGCCATAGTGCTCAGGGCCAACTGCCTGTGCACTGTGATCCCTCAGGCTGACCCTGGGTGGTGATAGGCACTGGCATCGTTTATGCCAGCAGAATCAGCAACACTGGGTTCTCTGCGCTGGTGCCAGTCCACTGCCTCTGTTTTGAATCTCCCACACAGTCTTGCACTATATCCAGCAGCTGCCCAATGAGTCTTGATGCTTAATTTTGTTGTCCCTCCTGCAGGCACTTAGGGAGAGCTGCCACGTGAAGAAGAGGGAGGTGAAAGCACTGTGCTCGCCATCCTTAAGTGGTGCCTGCAAGTCAGACAGAGCTGTATAATTAAAATGATGGCAGAGTTGCTAGGTGTGGTAGCACACACCTGTAATCCCACCACTCAGGAGGCCAAGGCAGGAGGATTGTTGTGAGTTTGAGATGTTGAATTATTTTTTCCTGTATCCTAGTTGTTTTTTAAGAGATCTTTTCTTAGCTTTTCACTAGCTGCAACAGTGTCTTCAAGATCTGAAACTCTACCTTCACTTTCATTCAAATGGTTTTGTCAGCTTGTGATTGAGATTTTAATTTCCTGTATATCTATTTGAATCTGCTTCATGCATTCTATTTCTTTCCTATATTTCTCATTCAAGGAATTCTATCACTTTTTATTCTCCTCTATTTTTTTTATCAGTGTCTTCTTTAGAAGTACTTTCTAATTCTTTCATTACAGTTGTCATTTCTTGTTTTACTTCAGCGATTATTTCTGATCTGATTTCCTCTATACCTTTCTGCAGTTGTTTCTTTACTTCAGATGCTATTATTTCAGAGATTTCAGGTATGATTTCCAATTTCTTCTATGTTAGTGTCTCCTGCTTTTGTTCTGGGTAGGCTCAAGGCCTGAGACTGCATTTTGCTCCTTTTCTTTGTCATTTTGTATAGCACTGTCTTCTAATCTTTGGTGTAGAGTTTTGGTACAATTTTTACCTTAGCATATACTGATATTATTACCCAAGAGAGATTATGTGGTTAAGGCAGTTAAAATTTTGTATTTACAGAACTATAATTAGCAACATTAATAATGGGTAGTGAGTTTTAGCAGTTGACAAACTTTTGTATCTAATGGGTTTGCCTTTTAGACCCTAAGAACAAATATTATGACTGTTTAGCTAAGCAGATATTAGATTGGGATTTTATACTTAAATTAGTTCCCTGAGTTCTGTCTGATCACCTCCCCTCTTGTACCTGTAGTCTTCCAGGCAGACTAGTTTACCTGGGTTACCTGTTGCCCCCTCTCTCAATCAAGAGAGAAAGAGAGAGGATTCTGACATAGATCTGGATCTAGCAAAGTATCTCAGCTCACTGGGTCTGGATCTGCCAAGTTTGAACTCATCCAGGTGGGCCTGGCTTGGGTCTGGCTGCTGTGCTCAGCGTCCTCCTGCTGCAGCCTGTGGAAGTGGATCCGCTGTGTCCCTCTGGCAAGATGTTCTGCTCCTGGATTAGTTGGGTGGGTCTCTCCCCTTCCCTTTCTGCAGGGAGTTCTGCTGTAGAATTCCACACCAGGTCTATCTGATAGAGGAAATTCTGACGAGTATGTGGAAGGTCCCACTGTTGTGAGTTTGAGATCAGCCTGGGCTACAAAGTGAGCTCAAAGCCAGCCAGAGCTGCATGGAGAGACCCTGTAAAAAAAATGATGAGGAAAAAAATTGTAGATAAATGAATTTCAGGACTGGGATAACACAAACATGTCCCCAAAGATTTGGGGATGATATCATGTGGTGACAGTTTACAACAGTAGCTGAGGTCCCTGTCCTATAAGTCTCCAAATCTCAACACCTGCAATTAAGAACAAGTCTATAGACATTTCATCCACATTATCATCTCATATTTCAACATAATAGAATATTTTCACAGTCCCTTGTAATGAATTCCCCTTTTGAACCTTAATAAGATTCTAAGGTAGTAGCAGGGCTTTTCTGATACTATCTGTGAATCAGAAATTGGATTTAGACTTCTTATTTTTCTTCTTTTTGGTCAAAAGAGTTGTAATTCAACCTACATATTTATAATATGCTCTGTGATAAGTGGAGATTGGGTGCTTATCTCTGAGCCCAGTGACAGAGAGAATATCAGTAAAAGGTTCTCCAGTCCCTCGAACACAGTCACGTGAGATAGAAATCACACCTCAAACCACAGGCCAGAGGCTCCATCTCTATTAAACTGTGTCCACATTCTATTATATAGTTGAGCCTGTTATATATGACTCACTGGTAAAGTGCATTTTATGATCTTGTTAGAAGAAATGGTTTCACTGGGATCGTTTCAAGCCAATAATTTTATACCTACCTCCTCCTAAATACCTAGGACATTAACTTATTAGCCACTCTAGTGTCAAGCCTAATGCATTTTAAATACTAAAAACAAATGCCAGGCACCCATGGGACTAGAGATGAGATTTTCTGTAGGCATTAAGTATCAGGGGATCAATGTGAGCAATAGAAAAGGCTCCATTCTCTTCCTCCTCCTCCTCTTCCTCCTCCCACCCCTAAGTCAGTGCTTCTTTTTCTTCCAGTGGGAGGAGCGTGGGCCTGTGGGGCAGAAGTCTGGCTATTTATTTCAAAAACAGGCTCATGCTTGTTAGGCTGGTGAGGCCCTGGCACCCGCTGACCCCACAGCACTGAAATGTTGTCCCCTCTCAGGCCCTGCTGGGGCTGGTCCCCTGAGAGGTGGTGAACCAAAGCTGGACAAGTGGCCAGGGGTCACACAGGGCAGGGAAGGCTGGGATGGAAAGGACACAGGTTTAATAGGGTGTCATGGAATGTGGGGGGGGGGCGCTGGAGCCCAGCAGCTTGGAATTTCTAAATGTGTGTGCACATGTACGTGCACGTATACACGTGTGTGAGAAAACAGAGATCATTGGTAATCTGTGTGATTGCAAACCCAGGCCACTCTCCCCCAGCCCTCTTAGAGCACCTGGTTCCACGGTTGGCTGTGGAGGTCTACCCCTCACCGGCTTCTTTAGAAACTCTTCCCGAGTTCCCCTACATCTGACCACTTCATCTCCATCATCTTCTGGCTATTTCTTGATCCAATTTTGAATGGTTTTGTTCCTTGGGATTCTTTCTCTGGGCACCTTAGCCAATGTGCAAGGCAGAATAATGGCCCACATCCTAAGTCTTGGAGCCTGGGAAGATGTTATTACACAAGGCCATGGGCTTTTCAGATTTGAGGGGGCCAGGGGTCTTGATGTGAGGAGAGAACCCTGGACTCCTTGATGTGCCCAGTCTAGGAACCCAAGCCCCTGGAAGTGGAGATGTGTCTTCAGGCTGGGTGAGGGAGAGATGAGGCCAAAGGAGAGTCAGTGAGGCTGGAAGTAGGAGGTGTGCCTAGCTTGTGATTACTGGTTTTGGAGATGGAAGTGGGGAGGGCCTGCTGTTCAGGGAATGTGGGCAGCCTCAGGAAGCAAAGGGAGGAGACAAGCTGGGAAGTACTGGATTCTTTCAATGACCTGTGTGGGTTTGGAAGCAAATTGCATCTTGGAGCATCCAGAAAGGAAGAGAGCCCTGCATAGCCCTTAATTTCAGCCAGGGAGGTGTTAACCAGGGAGCCAGCTATACTCTTCTGGCCTACAAAGTAAGAGTGAGAAACTACATCCTTTTTTGGTACTGGGGATTGAAGTCAGGATCTTCTGCCTGCCAGGCAGGTGCTTAATCCTTCTGAGCTATCTCCTGGCTCTGAACTGCACCATTTTAAACTGCTGTGTTTTGGGCAGTGTGTTGTAGTGACAATAGAGAATGACTCCAGCCACCTCGAATGGCCTCAGCTTCAGTTAGCCATAAAATCTATGGCTGGTCCCTGTTCTTCATCTCCCCAAACTCTACGCTTAAGACCACTTTCTACTGGACAACTCTGTATGGATATCTCAAGACACACGTAGTTTTACAGGCTAGAAAGTAAGCTGCGTTTCTTCCACAGGGCTTCTCTTTGTGTCTCCCCACTGCCCGCTGGCCAAGATAAAAGTTGAGATGGAGCCTTTCCTCCTTGCTTGCTGCCTGGGGGACCTCACCTCCTTCTGGCCTCAGTTAAAATGTCATCATCTCAAGAACTCCCTCCCCACAAAGATGGCAGCCTGCCCCTAACGCGCCCACCTCCACCACCCAGAGCGCTTGCTACCTTTTCATTTCCTTCCCTGCCTAGCGTCTCCCCCTTTCGCGGATGTCGGCTCGCATGTTTTCTTCCACTCCTTCTGTTTTGTGAGTAGTACTGTAACAGTTCATGAATGATGTCCCTGATCGAAGCAGTTTAATTAACCTCCATTTATCTATCCCTGCTTGTCATGATTGTAGCTCTGGCTGGTAGAATGGTGCCTGGCACACAGCAGTTGCTCCGTTAGTATTGTGTGGACTGGTGGTCCATCCCAGCACCAAGTCCTGCTGGTTCTAATTCCTAAATGTCTTTTACACCAACCCACCTGTTACAGCACTGGCTAGCTGCAGCATATGGAATCAGCCACGTACACTGAAGGAAGAGGCTGATGATCCAGGATGAACAGGGGACAGGTTTTTGGGGATTTACTAACAGAAGTGTGGTCCTGGGAAAAACCAAGTAGATCCCTGCGATTTTGCAGGCAGAAGAGCTGTATAAAGTGACTTTACCCAAACCTGAATGCACTAGATCAATCTCAAGTTAATATGGTATCGGGTATTTTCCTGGCCTTAGGGTTCAGCAATAAAGTTTTATTTATTTACAATTTGCCGGGAAGCTATGTGGAAAAGACAGATTAGGGTCACACTGGAGCAATCTTCATGCTTATGACTCAAGGTGGCTGCATCAGGTCAAGCTGGATCCACAGGCCACCTTGCTCCATGCTGCCAATGTTGGGAATCCAGGCCTCCTGAATTTTGGCCTCAATACCAACTGCTCCTCTTACATCTGTCCCATTCCTCTGACATGGAGGAATGCATGGCATTCTGTGCACAGTAGGGAAGTTATTGCCATAACCTAGGGACCAGCCACATCACTGCCCTCTGTGAGCAGGTCCACTCCTGCAGAGGGACGGCTTACAGACTGCTCTTGGATGCCCACCGTGCTGTCTCTACCCTCGCACAGCTCATGCGTATTCGCATTCTGGCTCTTTCTCCCGATTGCTTCTGTCTTCCACTGCCTGGAGCTCAGCGCTCCATGCACTAGCTCTGCTTCCCCAGCCTGTACGTGTGAGCTCCTGGCTGCTGCTCCTTTCTTGCTACCTACCTGTTTCCTGATTGCTTTGCAGGTTTCTGACCCACTGGTCCAGTGGCACCTGGGAGAAGTACCCGACTTGAGCACATGGCTCTCCTGTTCTGGCTTCTCTGCCTTCCTCTCTGGCTGTGGGAAAGGCCTTGTGACCCATTGCATTTCCTTTTTGTTCACAAGATGCTGAAGGCTATGAGCTCAGAGTGTCCACTTGGGCATCAGCCTTGGCTGGCGCCTGGCAGGAGCTCAGCATCACCCGCTGAGCCAGCAAACTGGTTTCCTGTAGCTAGGTGAGCCCAGGCCAAGTGGTGCCCAGCCGATGGGGCACTTGTGCTGCCAGTATTGATTTGCAGGCACAATTACATGTGTGAATGCATTCTCAGTGTTCTGCCTTAGGACCCAATTTTTGAAAATTAGATTTTTCAGTGTTGAATCCTCACTTGTGTCTTATGCTTCTAAACATTCAGCGCATAATTTAAAATGAAAGGCATGGAAAATTGGACTCATTTAGTTTACTCTACTTGAAATCCATGATAGGCTATTTTTAAATTTTCATGGACCTTGTGCTCTTGAGCATTGTGAGAGAGGATGGAGGAAGGGAAGGAGGAAGAAACAGGTGGGAGGAGGAAGAGATGGTGGGATGGTGAGATGGAATGGAGAGAGGAGGGAGGGACAGAGGATGGAGGGGTAGAGGCAGGGATGAGGAAGCACCGAGGAAAGGGTGGAGGGAGGTTGGAGAGGGACAGAGGGTGGAGAGAAGATAGGAGGGAAAGACACTGGTAAGAAGCTGTTAGCAATGCTGTTTGCCTCTGAACTTTGTTTGAGCAATTCAGTGCTCACATTAACAGCACCCCAAATACAATTCTAGAGCCAAAGACTGAAAATGAAAGCAAGCTCTTGCCTTGACACCTGTTGCTCTGTCCTCATGTGCAGTGGAGACTGTGGGGGTGGGGGAGCACCGTCACTCTCCCCCCTGCTGCCCAGTCCACCCATTCCTCCCACTTTGCTGTGCTCATCAGTGGCCTGTGGGCAGCAGATTAAGGCATGGGAGTTAGCAGAATATGGGGCCTCTGACCCCTGACAAACACTCACTCTCATGTTCACCCGGTGAACAGATAGAAGGGTGTTCCCTTAACCTATAGCTCCAGTCTGAGTTTCCTGGTTAGGGTTTGGTCCAACCATGCTCAGGCCCATGGATATCCATCCCTACAGCAAGCTGCTCTGTGCCCCTGGGGTGAGAGTTTTTGGCACATGCTGAGCATTTGTGCTGGCATCTTAGACAAGCTTGTGCTGGCATCTTAGACAAGAGGCCAGTGACACCTATACCTGCCTGTGCCTAGTGCACGTGGCTCTCACACCTCCCAAGGAAGCCAGCGTACCCATCACCTATGCTTATTTCCTGGATGTTTTCTAATTTGCTGGTCTCTGTTTTGTGAAGCCAGTGGTCTCCCAGGACAAGGCCTGAGGACCAAGGTCCAACGCGCTTGGCAGAACAGCCCATGTGCGTGGGGATCCTGCCACAGCTGCTGTTCTCATGAAGCTTACACTCTAGTGGATGACACAGAGAATGAAAACCACAAATATTTATAGTTTTTTGAAGAACTTCAAAGGCTACAATCAAGATGAGAGAAAAGAAAGTCAGGGTAGCAATTAGCCCACTCTTGAAGGAGGAGAAATGCCTTCAAAGGAGGCCACATTGGAACTGAGGGCTGCAGAATGAGAAGCCACCTCAGGGGGGAAGCAGCAAGCAGGGCTTGCCAGACAGAGGGTAGAAGAAGAGGGGACTGGGGACAGGAGACAGGGGACAGGGATGAGGCCATAGAAAGACCAAGTACGCAGGGCCTGCAGGCCTTGGGATAGGGACGCATTTTATTCCCAGAGGGGAGCGAGAGGGTGAGACATGGAAATGTAGGGGGTTGTGCAGATCTCTGTGGACTCCATATCCAATAAGAAGGGTAAATGTGGGGAGTAGTAGCCCCTACCCACTTCTGAGACCCTGCTGAGAGCCCTGGGGAGACAGCACTGTGCTTTCCATTGGAATTTCACAGTGGCCTTCTCTGCCTTTCAAATTTGCTGCATGGAAATGAAAAATGCAGTGGCCAGATGTGCACAGCCCGGCTTCGCAGTGCACTGCCAGATGCTCGAGGGCGAGTGGGGGAGCTCGGCACCCAGCTCTGTGTGCCCTTGTGCCCAGCACTCACATTGCCTCCCTGCCTGTGCTCCTGAGAAGGTGCCCTCTGCATGGTTTAATTGTTAGTGGAGATGAAGAGCCCTATTCCTTGTGGTTACTGTGGCAAGGTCGAGGGCAATTCTGTCCTGGGGTTGTGCTCAGCCCAACAAAGCTGGCCTTTCTCTTTCTTTTGGTGGCTCTGGCCATTTCTCTTGGCTTTTCTCACAGCCTGTCAGAGGTGGGGAAATCTGTGTGGTCCCAATACAAAGCAGTTTCATTCTGATTCCCACATCTGGAGAGCCACCAGACAGACAACACCTGGAGTGGTGCATGAGTTCATTGTCTGTTCCCATAACAAGCACCCGAGGCTTGGTAGTCTGTACAAGGTCTGTTTAGCTCCTACTTGCCTGTAGTCCAGGACCAAAGGTCCAAGATCAGCAGTGCCCTCAATTGAGCCTCTGGTGAGGGCCACATGGTGGAGAGCTTCACTACAAGGGCCCATCGGGAGATCACACCATGGATGGGAGAAAGCCAGAGGGCGGCAGGTGCCAGACCTGCTGTTTTATAACAGCCCACCCTGGGAGAACCTACTCACTCCAGGCCAGCGTTGGCCCCTTCCTAGGCATGCCCAGTGCCTGGTAACCCTGTCACCTCCTGCTGGGCCCCATCTCACAAAAGCCCCATCTTCTCCTAACACCTCACACTGGGGACCCAGTTTGCAGCACAGGAACCTCTTGGGGATGCGCTTATACCATGTCCAAACTATAGCAGTCAACAAGAAGCAAGGATAATGGCTCCATGACAATGTGGCAATTTTGATGACTTGAAGTATGAAGATGAGATTTTGAAAAGCCTCTGTCTGATTCCTACCATATCTCCCTCCTGCTTGTTCCTTATGTTTTAGTTTGTTTGTACAGTTGGCCCTCCAGATCAAAGGCTTTAGCTTTTGAAAATTCAACCGAATGCAGATCAAAGATATTAAAAACATGGTGTCTATACTAAATATATGCAGTGTTTTCTTTGGTATTATTTCATAAATAATACACCATAACAGCTATTCCACAGCATTCACATTGCCTTAGGTATTATAAGTCATTTAGAGATGATTTATAGATATGAAGGATGTGTGTTAGGTATATGCAAATGCCACACCACTTTGTACAAAGGGAGCTGGGAGTCCTTGGCCTTTTGTGTCCTCAGGAAGTCCTGGACCCTCCAGACAGAGAGAACCTAGGAGCCACGGCGAGTGTACAGGAGTGAGGGGCTGTGTTGGCTGTGGGTGCCACCCTGGGGGCCGGCAGAGGTTGGCTAGGGACACCAGGTCCAGCCTGGAGCTGTCCATCTTCTTCTCCTTCTCTGCTCATTGGTGCATATGAGATGAGCCTTTGGCAACAGTGGAGCAGGGCTAAGGAAGATAGCTTTCCAAAGGAAAAGAGGCCCATTTTCCAGGAAAGGAGGAAGAGTGCCTGGCAGAGATGCATGGGTGTAGAGAGCAGGGCTCTGGCACTCGCTGGGGTACAGCTGGCGATGGGTGTTGGACCTCTAGTTGCCTCCTGCTAAGCCTCACCTCTCAAAGGCTCTGCCACCTCCCGACACCTGCATAGGTATGGGGAACAGCTGTATTGACATGCTGTGCACTCAGGCGAAGTCTATGCAGTCCAGTCTGGTTTCCTTGGTGGCCACATTCTTTGCCCTGAGCATGTCCTGTTCTAGCAGGCTTGTGAGACCCCTTTCGGGTGTGTGTGGGGGGAGCTCAGGCCAACCCTGGATCCTTCACAGTTATGCATATAAAGCTCCTTCTATAGAGGGAGACCCAAGTCTTCCCCTTCTGTGACATCTGGGGTTGCTCCAGAGAAACTCACAGATTATGTTTCCCAACAACTGGGCAACAGTATTATGTATTTGCTAAAAACAGACTTCCACATAAAACTCAACTGTGTCTGAATCTTTTATTTACTCCTTGAAATAGCTCCCCTTAGCAGCCTCATCCTCAAAAGAGATTCAGAGAATTATCGTGAGCATTAGACAAAATGATGGCACAGACAGAAACAGCCTGCCAGCAACTGAGGCGAGCTTATTTTCCTGAGTTTGAGATCAAGGATAGATTTGGATTTTTTTTTTAAACACCAAGTGTCTTAAGATAGTATTCCATTAAAAAAAAAATTCCACTTTGTGTTCTCTGCTCTTTCAAAGAGAATAAAGAATAGCAAATCTGTGAATGTGTGCACGTGTATGTACGTATCTACATGCATGCATCATGTATGTGTGCGTGTGTGCCTGGATGTAGGCTATGCTTGAGGCTGAAGTTTCCTTGAGACTGTACATTCTGAGATAGACAAGGGTGATCCAGAAATTTGATGAATGTTTAAATTAAAAAAAATACATATATTACAGTAAAACACATTGGCATTAATTCCCCTCCGAATATTTCCACTCATTTCAAATGTACTTATGTCATCATCCTTGCTACTTTCTGAAGCAGTTCAAGAAGTCCACTTCTATAAGCATCTTCATGGGCTGTGATTCAAAATACAGTGAATCCTGTTGCTGGGCGCCATCCGGCGGGGAAGGCAAAGCACAAAAATGCGCCCTACATCCACATTCCCCTTATTCACTAGATCTGATGTCATGCAGCTTCTGGCTTTTGCACAAAGTCAAAATGTCCAGAAAACATGAATGTTTTAAATCAATTCAGGTCAAAGAGAGGGCCATGACAGCACAACTGAAAAAACAAAGGAGCTCTTCCAGAACTGCTTCAGACCAGGTGAGAATAGCAGGATGAGTGCGTTTGGCATAAGGGGGGTACCGTAAGAGAGATGAATGGCAGCGAATCTTTTATTGTGATGACTTTTTGAAAACTTAAATCCATACCCTAGTTTTGAGTGCATAAATAAGCATTCTAGGCAATGTTTAAGATTTTGCAAATTAATCTTTTTTTTTCATCTTTAAAATACCTTTTATTGCAGTATATGATTATTTCTATTTCTTTTTTTTCTACAGTTTTATTGATAAACATACAGCAATGAGACAGTTTCAAATCAAATCGGAAGTACAGTTTCAACAAATAATACACTGCATATATT
>NW_004524703.1:2113204-2156797 GCF_000260255.1 Octodon degus
GTCCAGCCCACGCTGTGCCTGGGCTGGGACTGGTCCCGCCGGCGCAGGGTAGCAGGAAACTCTCTGCACACTCACCGGACCTGGGCTAGGACTGGGTCTGCAAATTAATCTTTAAGTTACAGCTGTTTGACTTACATGGACTTGAAAGCAGCAAAGCCCGTCGCAGGGAGGGAGTCAGGGAGTGCTGTGAGGGGTGGCCACCCATCTCCCCCTGTGTGGTTGGCAAGGTGAGTGTGGCTGAAGCGGGGTGCTTGGGGCTGGGCGCATGAGCTTTTCCTTCCTGTTTTCTGCACTGAGAGTGAGCGCTTGGATTTCTCTGTTGCTGACTAGAGCTGACTCATCAGGCTGTGTGCTTCGGGGCACCAGAGGCTTGCAGGAGTGATCTCAGCTGGGGGAATGGAGCATCATAGTATCTGGTGATGCCCAGTTAACTAGTAACAAGCACAGCAGGAGAAACTGGAGTGTGGGCTTTTCCACTACATAGTGTCAGGACTTACCACTTAGTAATTGATTTCTGGTCTGGTGGACCTCGCCTCCTAAGGCCTCCTCTGTTCACCCTCTCTAAGAAGGAGCTTTTCCTACACACGAATATCAAGACTGTCTGGTCCTTGAGGTGCATCTTGGGCTCAGGGGCAGCTAAGCAGAGCTCTTCAAGAGCAGCTTCTGGGGGCGGGGGGTTGAAGCCACGCACCGTCCCCCAAGGCAGGCAAGGCATGAGCACTGGTTTTGTATCCTTCCTGGGCAGTGGAGTCCCACAGCAACTATGAGGGAACTCCCCTCTCTCTGCTCCTTGGCACCTCTGCCAGCATGAAGGCAGCATGCACAGCAGCCTTGCTCAAGTCACCCAAGGGAAGCCGGGAGAGTGAGACGGTGCCATGCCCACTGGCAGAGCCTTTGTCGCGGGATGCACCTGTGTCCACTGCACCCATGTGTCCCCTAGGTTTGGGATCCACATAATCAAAATGCCAGCACAAGGCAAAGTGATTTGGAAATACTGGGAGAAAAAGGGATAGGAATGCAATGCCTGATATTCTAGAGCTTAAGTGCGTAAGTCTCAAGCACAAATCTCCCTGTATGAGCAACGATCAGCTAGACAGTCTCTGCCTCTCTTGCATCAGTGAGCATGGAGAATCCTTTAAGATCGCCAGCTCAGTCCCTTCCTCCTGGAGTACTCTTAATCCCCACAAAGCTGGGCCAAGCCTTCCTCCTTGAGGCCCCCACAGTGCGTGTCCCCTGAAGTTGCTCTCGCCTGTTGCTTCCACGGTCTTCAGTGTGTGACTTCCCGTCACACACTTGGCCTGGCTGTCTCAAGCCCAAGGTAGTGACCTCCACCTCTGTGGCCCTAATGTTAACACAGAATCTGGCATGTGGTCAGGCAGATAAATGTGTGAATGAGGGTTGGCTCTAACCTCAAGAAGGAGCCCCTTCCTTTGCTGCGGTTTATTCATTCTGTAGGATACATGCCTGCTATAGAATGTGTCCATTGAGTGTATCCCTGAGTGTCAGATAAAATTCCAAGGAAGAACCTTCCCTTTGTTACTGTTTATTTATTCTGTAGGATGCATGCCCCGATATAAGGGTATTAGCTCCGTGTATCAGTGAATGTCAGATATAGTTCCAAATAAGACCCTTTTCTTTGTTACCACTTATTCATCCTGTAGGACCCATATCTGATCATTTTCCTTCTTTCTGTAAATCTCTTACAACATTGGAGGAAAACAGAGAGACAGTCATGCCCTGAATGACATCCTGCTGATGAGAAGTGAATCCCCATTTGGCAATGGTGTGTTTATTTGCTTCTGGTCCTAGAGGATTTGTAATGAGAGGCAGAACCCTGGGGAGGACTCGGTCTTGTTTAACTCTGAATTCCTGTCTCTCTTGAGCTCTAGGATCTAAGCCAGAACCACCACACAGTGATGGCAGAGAATGAAGGTAAATGGAGAAGCCAGTAGATGCGGATAAGCAACTGCTTGGACAGCTACGTATACTGTTAAACTTGCTGGGAGTGAACTTGAAGAAAATGCTCAAATGTGAAAGGAAACAAGAGGGGAGAAGGAAAAAAGTGAAAAGAGAAATAGAAGGAAAAAATGGAAACAAAGCTTCTGTAAATAATAAGGGGAAGTGGAGTTGAAAGGGGGCAGGGGGCTGAGGCAAAAAGAAGGATCCAGAATGTGTAAATTCCCTATGATGACTGCAATCATTGTGTATGTTTAAAGTGTGCCAATGAAACTAATTTTAAAAGTGACAAAAATTATTAATGGTTTTCACATTGATTGTAACGCTTCTGAAATCTTTTTGTTCTTTCCTTTCATATATATATATACATATATACATATGTTATGTTAGTAAGCATCTTCCCTAAAGTTTATACCCAATGAGGTTTCTACTTGTCGATGGCTATATTTGCAATTGCCAGTGTTTTTGTAACTCTGAGTTTCTGCAGTGCAGCTTTTGGTCGGCTTTTTAACTTGCTCTTTTACCACCTGCATCATTTCGTAGAGCTAACATTTCACTCGCATTCATTCCATATGCGTGTTCTTCTCCGTTGTGACATTTAACAGTTGAAGTCCTGTTCAGTGCTAGTGGAATTCTGTGGCTTCTCCCACCGGTTGTGAGATTTCATACCCCGCTGCCCTTCCACATGACCAGCTGTAAGGTGGGGATAATGACAGAGCTGCTTCCGAGGTATTATTGTTAGTCAGTATCTAGGATGAGGTGTTCGGAGCACCACCTGACACGTAGAAAGTGCTCAAGAGAACGTTAGCTCCACTGTTACCAGGGAATTCTTTCCACATGCTATTTCCAGTGTGACCATCAACATCATTTTAGTATGAGCAGAGCAATGGGTAGGGTGTTTGCATCTCTCTTTTGAGTGTAAAACCTGACTTATGTGAGAGAATGTTCTGGAGCGGATCTGCCAGCTTCCAAGGGGCTCCACAGGTTTATTCCACCCACCTGTGAGTCAGTGTTGCTGTAAGTCCATTTTCTATTCTGCTGACCTGCCTGGACTTTTGTGGGTCCTAGGTTTCCCCTTCCTTTCTGTGCATGATTTAATCACCCAAAGAAGAGGTTGTCCATTAATTTGAAGACAGAATAATATCTTTTTTTTAAAATTTTATTTATTTATGTGTGTGTGTGTGTGTGTGTGTGTGTGTGTGGCCAGCTCAGCCCACCAGGGGGCGGGGCTGGCTGGCATGTGGTGCTGGGGGATTGAACCGCGGTCCCTGTGCTTTGCTAAGCTTGTTCTAAGTAGGTGCTTTAGACCACTGAGCCATCTCGCCAGCCCAATAATATCTTACATATTTGAAAATTTCTCAGATTTCTAAAATTTCTTCCTCATCTATCTCTTCTGAAAGATTTTACTAAAAGGACATTAATTTTTTTCTAAAATGATCCATGAATATTGATCTTTGAAATCTGATAATTTATTTATTTTTTGTAAAAATAAGCCAGACCTTATCTGGCACTTACATTATTTTAGAAAATTCCCCAAATGGTTAATGTTTGACAGAATTTGCCATCAGAGCTGTACTGCTGAGGTGCCTTGGGTCTCCGCTTTCTGATCTGAGGCCGTATGGTCCTCTTCTGATGCCCTGGCCACTCACTCAGAGTGACAGCATGGGGGCACCCCAGAACACTGCTCTGTTACACTTCATAGCGTGTCTGTGTGGCTGTTTCGTGTTTCCTAAACTGGTCCCACATCTCTCAATGGGCCAGCGAAGCACCCAGTTGGCCCTGCTCTCCTTTCTCCTCCCTCTCTTGTCCATCCTGAAGAGGATATTGCTGAGTAGCTGGGCCATTTTTTCTAACTCTTAGCATATGTTTGGATTCTTGGTTCTGATGAAGACTTATGGACAACATTGCTGTGTCCTCCAGGAAGGAATCTATATTAGATCCTGTTCCCACAGCTGTCTCTTGTGTCCCTTTATGTCTGGTTCTTTCTATGCTTAACTAGTACCAGGCAGTAAGTGGGACCCAGAATAAATACCTGCAGCACTGATTTTTATTTATTTTAGTTTTGTATGTTTTTAGGGAAGGGTCTACAGGTGTTCAGGGTCTCACTACTAGATCGAACTCATAGTGATCCGACCTTTTACAGCCTTCCAAGAGCTGGGATTACAGGTGTGCTGCACCACGTCCAGCCTCAATTGCCAGGGGCAGGGCCGGCACGGCAAGCCCAGAGAATCGAACCCCTGGCCCCTACACCTGCTTGCAGGGGCTTTAATCTGCTGAGCTATTTGTCCAGCCCTGCAGCATTGATTTGTGTTTGTGGCACACACTCTGCTAAATATTTTCATAGATTTACTACATTTAATGATTAGTTTTTGTTTAATTGGGTCCAAGAAACTAATTATATGAATTCAATTTTGATAATATGACCTGTCACTGGATATCAGCTTTGCTTGGCAAATGGGAGAAATAGTTTCTTACTTTCTCCCCACTAGGGAGCCCTGGGCCTCTTCCTCCTTGCTTCTATGGGTGTTTCCTGTAGCGTCTGCTATTGCGTGTAGCGCCCTTGTGGCTCTTGCAGTCACCATCTATCTCAGAAGTGTAGCATCTATTGGACCCAAGGAAGTGGGAAGGAGGGAGGAAAGGAAGCGAGAAGCCGAGCCAGTCCCAGCGGGCCTTTGGGTGCATTCTTCAGGCTAAGTCTACAGTTCAGACCTACTCTGAAGGCTGTGGGTCAGCTCAGGGACCCAGTGACTGGCACTTGTAGGCCGAATTTCTGGGAGGCAGGTCAGTGCCCACAAATGGGATCTGCATGTGGGTCCTGGAAGTGGTGTCTCCCAGGCACTGGGAATGCACAGGAAACGGTCCAGATATTCTGGGCTGGCCTAGTGTGTCTGGCACGGCACCAGCTGCCCCTTTAGATGTTGGACGAGTCAAGCATTTAGCATTTGATTTCTTAACAAAAGCACTAGTTTGGGAGGGATCTGGATTATTTTTAAGCACACTGGTGAATTTGTTCTCATTGTAGATGAAGGAATCCATTGCCATCCTGATCAAAGAGTGGTCATTCTTGACTGTTATTTTCCCCTCTAAACTTCCCCTCACAGCACAACTGCAGTTGGGGACTCATAACATGACTGGCCCTGCTATTCTTTTCCTTTTTGGTACTGGGAATCATACACAGGCCCTTGCACTTGTGCCCCTCAGCTATATCCTGGGCCCAAGTCCTGCCATTAATAGGAGCCAGGACTCCCTAAGCTTTCCAAGCCGCATCCTTGAGCAGCCACTACTGCTTATGCTCTGTCTAACCTTGTTCTTGGCAGGGAGCCGCAGCCCCTCTTACTGGACTCTCCCTTCTGCATGACCCTACAAAAGACCTGACAGCATATAGGAGAGCAACTAGTCCAGTCTCTAGTGCCAGAGTGGTTCCTCTCAGGTTTGTTCTGATATAACCCTGTTCTGCTTCTTCTCTTCCTTTTTCCTAACAGGAGGTGCTCTCTGTTTGTCCTTTGGGATAAGCTGCTATCACAATGACCGTTGCCAGTGGTCACTTAAGTGACTCTCCCTACCAAGAGACGTTGTCCAGTCTTACTGCTTCAAATGCCAGTGTCCCCTGATACTGGCCTGCACTCTGGAATCTTCTCAGTTTCCATATTCAGACACCTGCTTTCACAGGGCACGCCTCACTGGGCATCTAACAAGCTTCCCAAAGTTATTAACTCCAGACCTGACCTCTTGCTTTGTCTTTCCAAGCTGATTTTGCTCATAGCCCGTCCCAACTCAGTTGATGGCAACTATTTTGCCCAGGACAAAAATCCTGTGGTCATGCTTGACTTTTTTTTTTTCTCATACCTGACCTTCAGCCCACCCGGCCACCCTGGCATCTCTACCTTAAAAGTACCTAAACTCTGCCTCCGTCACTGCCTGCTGACACCCTGGCTAAGCCTCTGCCATACCACCTCACAACATAGCACTGCAGACTCTGGTACTCTAGAAGCACAACGGTCTCCCTGTCTTACCTTTCCTTGTGGAGGGAAAGCTAGCCATAAAGGAACTCTCTCACCTGCACCCCAGAAGGCAGGTCAGAAAGCCATCACAGGACTAGTGTCTTGCCTACACCCAGAGGAAAAAAATGGCATATAGGATGGGGCTAGGAGGAATTTGAGCAGACTGGCCTTACACAGTCCCCCACTGTCTCACCTTTGGGTCACACCCCTCCTGTGCAGTCACTTCTCTCCACACTGTCCATTTGCTATCAGTTCTAGCATGGAAAGTTTCCCCAGGGTCTTCGCATCTTTATTCTATTCTGGCAACATGTCATGTCCTTCTCTCATTAGGCTGCTATCAGGTGAGGACCAGCTCTTGTGATGGTGAGGACCGGCTCTCGCTCCCCCATCCCCGCATCCCCTCCTCAGAGGGTGCTAACCCCCATGTCTTCTGCTCCCCGCAGCCATCCTCCACATCGCAGCTGTGAATTGGCCCAGGTCATTCTGCCACATTTCCTACTTCACTTAGCACTTGCAGAGCTTTGGTCCTAGCTTCCCAGCACTGCTGCTGTGTGTCAGAGTGCATCAGATTGCCCGTTTCACATGCCCAGGCATTGCGCTCAGAGATTTGGGTCTGGAACTTGGGCAGGTGAAGGAGGGCTGGCTTGTCTCAGTTCTGTGATGTCTGGGTCCCTCACACTGAAGGCACAGCCTATCTCACAGCCAACTCACACCTGGGTCTGGAAGCCTCACCAAGGGTATGGGCTTCCTCCCCCGACGGTGGCCAGGTTCCTAGGAGAAGGTTCTTGTCAGAGCTGGGCTCCCTGCATCTCAGAAATGACATGGAGTGCTTTCCATCACACTCAGCTAACTGCAGTCTCACAGCCTGTCCAGGCTCAAGGGGAGGGAAATGAGTTTCACTGCTTTAATAGGGAATGGAAGGGCCCCTGGGTCTGGCCTGATGTGGGACTGGGATGTTGCCATGGCCGTGCTTTAGGAGTCCAGTCTGCCTCAGTGGCACGTGATGGCACCTTGGTCTTGCTTTGCCCTCCACTCTTCTCCCTGTGGAGCACTAGGCTCCAGCCACAGGTTTCTGGAGCACCCCAGTGTGCCCCTGCCCCAGGGCCGTTAGCCTTGCTGTTCCTCCTACTTGCTCTGTTCTTCACAGGATGCAAACAGGCCTTCTCCCTAGTCCTCTGCAGGCTTTCACTCAAATGCTACCATCCCAGTGATGCTGGCTCTGATGACTCTGTACACTCTATTTGACCTTTCTTTAAATCCCCTTACCACCGCCTGTGGAACTTTCATGTTTACTTTTTACTAGTGACCCTGCTGGAACATAAGCACTGCAGGATGGCTCTGTGCAGGTTCTGCAGGCCGACTCACCTGAAATATGAGAGTGGCACGCACATGCACCGTGGGTGGGATGGGCCACAGCAGGAGCAGCTCTGGTGGGGACATTTGGAACTGGCTCCACCTGCTCCCGATTCACCCACTTCACAAGACGCATGACAGTAGCCAGGTTTCCATGTTCACACAACATTTGATGCATAGTAGAGAGTAACATACAGGACTATTGGTCTGCCATATCTACAGAATCTGCATACACAGATTCAGTCAACCTGAGATGGAAAATTTCAAGACAGAAATTACATCTGCTCTAAACATTTGTGAACCATTTTCCCTGTAATGATTACCTAGACAATATACTATAGCAACTATTTACATGTCATTCACATTGTATGAGACTTTATAAGAGTCTAGAAATGATTTAAAGCATATAAGAGGACGTGTTTAGGTTTGGTACAAATCTTATGCCATTTTATATAATAAATTTGAGGGTTTTGGGGTTTGTTATCTCCTAGGACCATTGTGTCATGGGTACTGAGGGACACTTGCATTTCCATATTTATTTGGAAATATAAAAGTGGAACTTCAGTTCACAAACTTAATTCTTTGCACAATTCTGGTCGCAAACCAAACTGGATGAGAACTGAATCAGATTCAGTGCTCAGGTTCAATGTTGGCCTTATGGGGACGTTTGATTTGGTCCTTGTCCATTCAATCTGCAACCAGAATTGTGGGAAGAATGAAGCCTAAACAGTTGCTTTTGTTGTACAAATTTCTCTTTGTCTTTGTTGATATAATGAACCAGAATTAATTGTTCTAATTTTGATCAGATATTTTGTTTTGTTATAGAGAATTTCAGGATATATTTTCAGCTCCAAACTTGCATGGCTGTCCCTTATCCTGGCATATTATACTAACCAAAATGGGTCCTGAGTCTCTAAAGCAGATTTCAGCAGCTCAAATCTGCATAGCTTGGCTTTGGCTCTTGCTCATTCCCCAAGTTTAGAGTGCTGGTGGGCTCTTAGGCACATACTGCCTTTGAGCATAAATTCAGGTTGGAATAAAAATGATGATAAAATCCCACCATAGCAGTACTACTAGTAAGAGAAGTATCAGCACCATCAGTAACACAACCACTGTTGGAAGGAAACCCTTGATGGCAGGTTTTGAGCACACTGAATATACATCTCATTTCCTTAGAACTGTGAAAGGAAGACACACAGTCCTAAGAGGAGGAAGCAGGGGGCATTAGAACTTGGAGAGCAGGCCAAGCCCTTATCAGTAAGGTGCCTCTTTGGACCTCTGAACCATAACAATAATTGCTCCCCTCAATATGTTTGTAGTGGTTAGGAGGCACTGAATTCACTCAAGTGGTAACCAATCACTCAGGCACTGGAGGTGAGTGCAAAATTCCTGTTCACAGGAGGATCACACATTACTATTTGCTTCTCAGTGAATGGATCTACAGTCCTCTGATACCAATAGTGACGTTCCTTGGTTCATCTGTAGGATGAAACTTATCTTAGGTTGCTTTCCATTGTTGGGACAAAATTCCTGACATATGCAACCTAAAGGAAGAAAAGTTTACTGGGGCTCATGGTTTCAGAGGTTCCAGTTTATAGTTGGCTGATTCCAGAGCAAAGGCATCATGATGGAAGGATGTACAGGAGGAAATCTGCTCGCCTTACGGTAACCAGGAAACAGGGTGAGAGAAAAGGAGCCTGAGAAGAAGGGGCTCAGGGACAAGATGTGCCCTTCAAAATCATACCCACAGGGACCCATCCATTCAGTAGGCTCCACCTCCCAGTAAGCACATTGAGTTATGAATTCACTGATAGATTAATTCATGAAGTTAATGCCCTCACAATCCAATCTCAATGCAATCAAGATGGCAATTAAGATTAATAGTCTCAGCCGGGTGTGGTGGAGCATGCCTCTAATCTCAGCAGTCAGGAAGCTGAGACTAGAGGACTACCCTGAGTTTGAGACCAGCTTGGTGTATATAGTGAGTTCAGGCCTACACAGAGACCCTGCATCAAAACAAAACAACCCTCCCTCCCAAAATATTTATAGTCACAAAATTTTCCACTTTTCAGTTCTATACCCTGTATTCTATAACCTATCCCTTGCCCACTGAGAAGCGTGTACTGAATCCTATGAACCAGTGATAGACTACCAGAAGTCCCCCAGGGAAGAATCAATCCAGGGCAGCAGAGTGACACCTCTCCCCCATCTCTTAACTGTCCTTGCAAAAAGACTTGGAGCTTGAGAATCCTCCCCACTGCAGGATGCAGGCGGCACCCCCGGTGGACCTGAGTGTTTCACAGCATGGGATGCTGCCATTATGATGGCTTGGCCATGGTGCTTCGGGCCTGGCTCCTAACTGGATAGCTCTCGGTGTTGTTCAATTGTGACTGCAAGGCGATTCACATTGGATTTTTGTTTTGCAGAAGCAAATGTGAAGGAAAATACTGTGAAGTACATGGAAATGCTGGAGGGCAAACTGCTCAGGTAAGGGGATGCTTTCTACATTACAGACTCTGTGGTATGTCTGAATGCTTTATTGTATTGGGATTTAGTTTAAGCAATGAAAAAGGGTAGTCAATTTCTATAATAAATTAACAAGGAAAAATCGAAATGTTCTCTTTATTCCCTGTGGGAAAGAACAGGTGCTACACAAATATCTCCCAGCCTCGGTCTCCTCTTTTAACTAGCAAATGGATTAAGCTGTCTAAAGCGTTTGGGGGAGAACATAGGATAGCTTGAATATCTCGTAATAAGAGAACAACCTTCTTTGGTTCACTGGGTTCAGAATCCATGCCTCCATCTGTTTCTCCTTTCTTTTCAGCGTTGGGGGTGGGGGCTGAAGGATTGGGAACCAGTTTATACATGACTTGGAACAATATAGAAATGCACATCATAGGTTCTGTTTTGAATCCTGAATCAAAACCAGCGTGAAAATTCCTGGTTGCCTTTTTTTTTTTTTTAACTCAATTAGGAATTCAGAGTTGAGAACCATTAGGGATGCTGCAGCCTGTCAAGATGTTTCTGGTTTTTGTGGATGTGTACTTCTGAAAATAAATCCCAGCCACCGGGATCTGTTCCCCATTAAGGAAACAAGTACGAGAATATAGTATGTGCTTTCTTCCCTGGGAGCCATTTAGTTTTATGGGGATGTTTTGCTACTATTTTGGAAATTGTTAAGTAGGTCTTTAGATAGCCTTTGACTGAAACCTCCATCTCCTAGGATAGTGCAGTAGGCCGACACAGGCTTCTCCTGGGGCAGGTGTTGGGAGGGGCTGCTGTGCTGAGTCCCTTTGTCCAGTAGGGGTACTCATCTTGGTGTAGGGTGTGCTTTCAGGCTGGAAGCCTAGTCCTCCCCCACCCCCTACTCCCACACTCTAGACATGGGGAGGAGCAGTGACCTCGCTGGTCAGCAGAGTGGGGCCCAGTGACATCCATGTGAGTGAGGGCTTGGATCTGAGGCCAGTCTTCCTGTCGCTTCAGGTATCCTGGGCAGGTTTCTGGTACGTTCTTCTTGATCTTAGCCCTTCTTGCCACCATATTTTAGGCATAAGTGTTATATATACCACAAGTTACATAGGTTATTGAGTGGGCAATTTTAGCTCAAGGAACATGAACAATGGCAGAGAGATGCCCGCTTAGGGTGCGGTCTGTGCGTCTGAACTGCTACCTCAGAGAACTGCTCACAGGCAGCGACTCCTGCCACAGCACCAGAGGAAGAGCATTTAGTTAAATCTCACATACATGGTGGCTAGCCTGTGGGCAGCCGGAGCCAGTTGGCTTCCTTCCTCATCAGAGCTGAGTGGGCAAGTTTTTGTCCTTTATCCTTCTGTGCCAGCCCCCCCCCCCCACTGCATGCCAGTGGATTCAAGGTTGCACCCTTCTGTGAGGGCAGGAGCCCTCCTGTCCCATGTGTCCCTGAGTCCTGTCTTGTATGCCTACTTTCACACTGCTCCTGCAGGACCATCTCAGTGGCCGCAGCTGGCCCTGCTGCCAGGGTCACCTTTGTGCCATCCTCCAGGTGGTCCTGAGTGGGCATATTTCAACACAAGGCTTGCATTGCAGGTGGCCACCAGCTCTCCTAAGGTTCATGCCCAAGCATCATCTCATGGTCTCTATGTGTCCTTGAGGACCACTGTCCCCTCCTCACCCTGCTCAGCTGCACAGTTTCTCTTCCTCTTTCCCATGACATTGTATCCTTCAGGAGGGAAACTCACTTGGAGTGAGCACATGAGCCATGCAGGCCTAGGTTGACCCTTGTAAAGTTGCTGACATTTGTCCATTTTTTACCTAGCAAATTGGCAGGTTCATGTGTTTGACCAAGCCACTGCTTACTTAGGAACCTTTAGGAGGGCCAGATGCGGTGTCCTAGGACAGCAATCTTGTTGCCCATGGCGTCTTATGGATGCCTGGGCCTGCTCCTGCCTCCCCTGCCCAGTGCTCTGGGGGCTCTCCCAGTGCTATCCCATCAGCCCTTCAGCTGTCATCTTTCATTGTTTAAATTATGTACTTCTCCTTTTTGAAGCCTCCAGGCCTCCCGTGCCAAAGGCACATACTGGCATGGCATTCTGCTCGTGGTCTCAGGGCTGCCTGCTGGGATTTGCAGCTGTCCCTCTTGCTCAGGAGTGTGTCCCCTGGAGTCACCTGTGCTGTTCCCCAAAAAACAGATGTTGGAAGAATGGTTGAATGAATGAATGAATGCAGCTCGTTTATAGGCACCTCCACCTTTCTCCTTGCCTCTCCAGCCAGGGTGATGTCTCAGAGCTACCATGCCCATGGCTCCTGGGTTCCTGCTCATTAGTGTCCCAGAGCCCCCCTGGCTTCCTGTGGGCAGGTGATGGCTAGAGCTTTGACAGCTCCTCGTGAGGCTTTTCCTGCTGGGTTATCCAGCTGTAGGCAGGCCTGGCTTGGGTGTGTGGGAGTGGAGAGCTAAGGCAGAGGGTCTATGAAAGTAGCCAGAGTCATACCCTCTGGGAGCAGGCAGGAGGGTAACAAGGTGCTGCAGAACTAGTGACCGCCAGCCTGCTGTGGCAGTGTTATCCTCTGGTGGTGATAGCTGCTCTTGGACCCTTGTGGACGTCCTGATTATCCATGACAGCTTGTAGCATAGGGGCTGCTCCAGTTCTATGGCAGAATGGTGGCAGATGCTGGGGAAGGCCTGGATGATCTGTTCCACTGTCTATGGCATCCCACAGTCTGACAGGACTTTGGAAGGGAAGAAGCCAAGATCTGACTGCTTGCTGCCTTCCATAAGGATGTTAGAGTAGAGGATCCACTTAAAGATCATCAGATTTGTATCTTGCCAGTAACAGCTTTGAAGGCAAATTTAAATGGCCACACTTCCCAGGTTACCTTCTCAAATTGCACAGAGACCTGGAGACTCAAATCATGAGGCATGGTCAAAGGGCTCAGGGTCGCCTCTCTTGTCAAGGTCAAGGGAACTAGGGACTTAGGGGGTGTGGATGTTGGTAACAGGTCCTGGGGATCCTACCAGCAAAAGCCATCCATGAGTCAAGGGCATGTTTGTTTCTGTTCTTCCTTCCTCAGAGAAGAGACACCACATGAGGATTCCTGCTTCATATTTGTCTATTTGAGGATATTGCTCCTTCCCCTGTCTGTGCCACCCAGCCAGGTCGGTGGCCATGGCCAAGCTCCAAGATCCTTCCACACAGCTCCCCGCACTCAACTCAGCCATGAAACAACCTCCTAACAGCAGCGCTTTCTGGTCTCTTACCAAATCTATCCACTCCTCTTGCTCTGTGGGAACAACTTCTATAACCTCTGCTGGGCTCCCTTTGTTTCCTGCCTAAGTTCTACAGTCCCTGTCATGTCCCCTGGGGTCCCATGTGGTACCACAACCTACTGGTCCAGTCTTGTCCTGCAGTCTTCCATCCCACTCATCCCATGTGTCTAATGCTCAGGCCTAGCTGGACTTTTCCTGCATTCCATGTTCTCTGTGCTCCTCAGAAACACTTTTGTGGACCCCTTGAGCACCAGTTACCTCAAGACTCAGCACAATATTTGTCCCATGTGGAGCTCTGCTGGCTTCCTCCTGCAGCCTCCTTAGTTCTCAGAGTGGTGGCTGCTTGTGAGGACTTTGTTTGGTGCCTTCTCTCAGTTTGGCTCTGCTAGCCTGAGCTCCTGAAGATGGATTCCATGCTGTGTTAGTCCTCTTCTGGGGTACTGCCATGCTGTTTGGATGTGGTAAGCCTCAAGTTAGATTTAGTGAAAGAATCAATGAATCAATAGCAATTATCTCTTAAAACTTTATTCTCAAATGTTAAGTTCAGAAGGTCAAGGCAGCCTGAGAAGACTAACACCCCAAGCCATTTATTTACCCTGCTACTAAATCTCAATGATATGTAGTAGAATGTTAACAAAACCAGCAACAACAAAACTGCTCATACATATACCCTAACCCACTCACTTTATTCTATCAGTCTCCTTGTTTTGGAAGACTATTACCTCAGTTCTCTTTTCCTTATAGCTGAACTCTGCTTTCATTTCCATTTTTTCAATGATTATATATTCTTTAGTTTTTTGAGTCAAGCAAAATATTGAAAGGCTTTACTTTGTAGATGGGTTCCTTTTTTAAAATTGACCTCATGCATCTGTAATGATTATGAAGGAGAAATTCCTTCTTCTCTGGGGCAAGCTCATGTCCCTGGCTGGTGTTGGTCCAGCCCTCCCCATGGGAGGATGTGTGTCTACTGTTTGCACATAAACCCACAGAGTCCCTTATATGCATGACTCATGGAACATTCTCTTCTCTGTTCCTTCCATCTCTGCTTTGTTTTCCCTGAAGTTGAACACAAAGTCCCTGCAGCAGACAAGAATTGCGGTTTAGTGGCTTATAGGTTATTTTTGTTTCTTTGTGCTCTATTCCATTTCTTAAATGTTTGTTTGCATATGAGTCATACTTTTATAAGTATAAGAGAAAACAGAAGATCATTAAAATGTGTGCTGCATGAGAAAGTATTGAACACTTCTTGGCTCTAGAAGCCACTGTTAGGAATGCAGTGATCTCCAGCTCTCTTTCCCATCTCGCAAGATGGTGGGTGAAAAAAACTGAGAAGCCAGACACTAAACAGAAGAAATCTGAAGCCCAGAAGGCTTCTGCCAGTGGTACTGGTAAAAATGGTAAGGTGAAGAAGGCAAAAAAGTCCAAGAAGGGGCAGCCCCACTGCAGCCGAAATTCTGTCCTGGTTAGAGGAATTGGTAGATACTCCCGATCTGCCATGTATTCCAGCAAGTCTTTGCACAAGAGAAAGTACACAGCTGCTAAATCAAAGGTTGAGAAGAAAAAGGAGAAAGTTCTTGCTATGATCACAAAACCGGTCAGTGGGGACAAGAATGGAGGTACCCAGGTGGTTAAGCTTCAAAAATTGCCTAGATACTACCCTACTGAAGATGTGTTCCTAAAGCTCTTGAGCCACAGCAAGAAACCCTTCAGTCAGTGTGTGAGGACAATTTGAGCTAGCCTCACTCCCAGCACCACCTTGATCATTCTCATCAGGCATCACAGAGTCAAGAGAGTGGTCTTCCTGAAGCCGCTGGCCAGTGGCTTGCTACTTGTGACTGGGCCTCTTAGCCTTAAGCGTGTTCCTCTATGAAGAACACATCAGAAATTTGTCATTGCCACCTCTACAAAAATTGATATCAGCAAAGTGAAAATCCCCAAACACCTCACTGATGCTTACTTCAGGAAGAAGAACCTGTGGAAACCCAACACCAGGAGGGCAAGATCTTCAACACTGAGAAAGAGAGATACCAGATTTCAGAGCAGCACAAGGTGGATCAGAAAAGGGTGGATTCACAGACTATAGCAAAAATCAAAGCTGTTCCTCAGCTCTGGGGCTATCTGTGATCTGTTTTGGCTCTGTCAAAAGGAATTTATCCTCATAAATTAGCATTCTAAATTTCTTACTAAGAACCTAATTAAATAACTGATACATTTTAAAAAAAAAGAATGCAGTGATCTTGTCTGAAATTTATTTTTCAATTTAGAGATTGATAAATTCTTCTAAAGGTGACCCAACTGTTTCTTAAAATTAATACTTTAATCACCTTGCAATATGAGCCAGAAGGGCTGAGCAGAGTAGCTTTTGGCTGGGCTCCTCACAACTCCCCAGCCTGATGATTCAGACTCTGCCTTCTGTCCAGGAGTTGGTGGACCTGAGGGGTGACAGCTCCCTAGAGCTGGGTAATCTTCATGTGACCCGGCAGCGCTGACCTTCACATAAGCCAGGCACAAGACGAGACACATGTGACACAGGCTGGCTCAGCTATCACTGGAGGTCACAGAGAGCAGTCCTTCCAGGAGGTGACACTACACACTCAGCACTGTCCTGTGCAGGATGCTCGGGTGTCCTCAGAGGGACCCAAACCTGATGATGATGGGAGTTAGGGATGATGATTTCCACCACATTTCCAGCGTGTTTTTTTTTCCGACAGAGACTCTAGGGGAAAAGCATTTCTGAATTTCTGTATGTGCTTCTGTTTCAGCCATTGAGATTTTTACCTTTAAAATATGTTTCCTGTGAATGCATTTTTACAATATGTGCTGTTTGTAAAATAAATATCGGAATGCAAGTTTGTAACTTCTTAACAAGTGCATACGTAACGACAACAACAAAAAAAATTGGAGACAAGTGCTGACAAGAATGACCATGCACTTATTTTCTAATACTAAAGCCAGTGTCTCATTGAATTGGCAACCTTCTATCCAACAGCTATCTTTGCCCCCATAGCCACCAAGGAGAAAGACAAGAGTTAATCCTGGAACAGAAAGGCCTGCACTGGGACTGAGAGAGGCAGAGACATGGAACTGGGTGGGCAGGACAGCAAGGCGAGGTGACCTGAACTGTAATTGCCACTGGTGAACCCCGCCGGATGGAAGAGCCAACCAGGTAGATGGCTGGCCCAGCACAGAGGCTGAGGCAGTGGGACTGTCGTCTTCCTCACAGGAGTTGGCAGTGAATGGGCAGATTCCTTAGATGCCACACACAGTGCTCTTTATTCCAGAGCATACAGGACTTTGGAGTTTCTGGGCACCTGGAGCAATCCATTTGCTACCTATATGAGGCTTATTCCCAGTGCCCGTGAGGAAAATGAATAGGAGAAATAGCAGCTCGTAAATATGCAGCATATACCTTAGGAAGCCCCTACCCTGAACCAGGAAAAGACAAAGAGCTGTGTGGATAAACACCTCTGATTGTGTTTTTGTGCTTTTGTGTGATTGCTCTGTCACTTACAGGTGCCTTCTGCCTCTCAGCTCAGCAGGCACAAGTCAGACCTGCCTCTGTTCTCAGGCCCTCTGTGGTAACTCATGGAGGACCTGCTACCTTTCCCACTTTTCCCTTGGCCTTGAGCCCTCGCCCTTGCCCTTCCCCAGCAGCCTCAGAAAGGCAGAGTTGGGAGGCACTGGCTTCTCTTTTCTCTTCTGAGTCCCCTCCACGCCCGCTGGGGATGCTTTGTTGTGCTGCTGCTCTCTGAGCAGAGCTCCCTGCCAGCCCTCTGCTGTCCATCTGGACTCAGGGCGCAAAGACAAGGAGAGGCTTCACCCCTTTTCCATTGTGGACTGATGAGTGGTCGCCGAGCCGAAGCCTGTCCACCCTGCTGGATGCTGTTGGAGGTGATGTGGCCCTCGGTGATTCCTGCCTCTCTGGCTCTGTCCTGTCTACGCGTTGTCCAGCCTCTGCTTGGAGCCACACTGCCCTGCAGCCTGATCGTCCCACTGAGCATCTATGCTCTGCCCTCACCTCCCTGCTAAAGCACATGAATCCCCTGGCTTTGCCCCTCAGCTGGAGACATGTGTGGCAAGGGCTTACATTTCACTTCTGGACCAGAGAAATCCATTCTATTCATCATATGAGAGCTCTCATGAAATGTTCACTGTTGGATTTTTCCACTTACTATTTGGCTTTATTGCCTGATTCACAAAGAGAAGCAGTGACTGAAAACAGCTTATTAATAGCTTCAAGTGCACACCTCTATGATTTAAGTCTAAAACGTCCCCCTAAAATCTCCTGTGTTTAGAGATAGGGAAGTGGATTGGATCACGACAATGCTGATCTCACCAGTGCATCATCCCATCGATGAGTTCCTAGCTGAACGGGGTGGAGGGTGGGTCTCTGTAGTGCGTCTCCCACTCTGGCTCTCTTCCTACCATCTCTGCTTCCATTCCCCACAAAGTGGGCAGCCTTCTTCTACCACACTTTCTACCATGAGGTTTCTTCTTAGAGTCAGCTGACCATGAACTGAACCTACCAGACCATAAGCCAAATAAAATGCTTCCTCTTTTAAATTGTGTATGTCAAGTATTCTGTCCTAGTGAAAGAAAGAGGATTAATACACAAACTGATAACATGTGTCTGTTGATTAATTATACAAAGCTGTACAACTGTTAGACTTAATAACCACTGATTGTTTATACTTAATTTTTACCTTGTTTATCTCATATCAGAAAAATCTTAAATATACTTGAAAAATAATACATAAATGGACATATATACAGAAAAAGCAATATATAAAATGTAACAAAATGACATAAATTAAAAAGGGGGGCAAAAGAGAAGGTAAAATATCAGTAACATTTGAATGGGACTTATTGCCATAGTAGTTCATTCTTCTAGACAATGAATTAAGTATTCATTATATATTTTCCAAGGCCAGTGTAAGTCACATAATTTCTAATTAATTTTACAGGCATTCACTGTCTTTACAATTTGCCATAATACTTTCATTATGCAGAAATAACTACTCCTCTACCACCCCCAATAACTCTATATTCCCTTATGATAGAACTAAGCTTCCTGAGCAGTCAGTTTATATCAGGGTTCGCTGGAGGATACATGTCACAAGGTAGGCTTTAGATGGCCACCTGCAGCATCAGAGGCGGAAGAATGTAAAAGGACCATCTCTGGAGAGAGAGACCGGAACCTTGCTGCAGAGCCCTCTGCAAGGCCATATCCAGAAGCCAAAGGGGCTGCGGCAGAAGGCTGAAGTCAGTGCTGGCAACCGACAGAGGAATGACCAAGGGCAGTGGTGGAGCCTGGAGCTCCTCTGAAGACGAAAAAGCAAGACTTCCTTTTTGTTTCATTTCTTTTCAGTGCTATTTTGCCTACAAGCCTATGGCTTGGTGCCACCTATATCCCCCACACCCAGGATGGGCTTCCTTCTTCAGTAAATTAGGCATCGAGACACACCCAGGTTTTTTATCTCACAGCTCCATTTAGAAAAATCCATGCAGCTTTCCTCTGAAAGAACAGCAAGCTTGGACTTCCTGAAGCTCAGCTTCGGTTAGAACAGTCTGGAAGGTGCCACCCTGCAGTCCCAGAGCCCTCTCGGGCTGGGCTGGTGCTACCCTCCTGTTGTCCCATGAGCTGAGCTAGCGCAGGAATTAGTGCCCCTTCTGAGGCAGCACTTTAAAACAAAAGCAAGAGACCCTGAATGCCCACACATCCCTTTCCCCTCCCTCCTGGTGGTGGTAGCCATAGTGCCCACTGACTCTGGCCTCCGCAAGGAGGCTGAAGAGGGGCTGCGTTAATCATCTCTTCTCGGGCTGGCGAGATGGCTCAGTGGTCTAAAGCACCTACTTGCAACAAACTTGGCAAAGCACAGGGACTGAGGTTCGATCCCCCAGCACCACATGCCAGCCAGCCTGGCCCCCTGGTGGGCTGAGCTGGACACACACACACACACACACACACACACACACACACACTAAATTAATAAATAAATGTTTTTAAAAAAGTTTAAAAAAAATCATCTCTTCTCAATTTGCACAGAGAACTTGGAGCATGAAGACTTAAATACAGGCTCTGGAATAAGGTTATTTGAAGCTAAATGTGTTCCCTATTCATCCCTAACCTTCACTAGAACAGTAAATCACTTAAAGACTCAATTTTCTATCATATAATGGGACAGTAATGAGACAGGACAAAGAAATGAGGATGTCATTCATCCTCACATAGTAGTATCCTCACCAACTGTGACAATAAATTTTTTCCCCATAATTTTATTGAGAAACAAATAGCAATGAGACAGTTTCAAACCAAATTGGTAGGACAGTTTCAATAATTAACACATTGCATACATTCTTCCTAGTGGTTAATTGCTGTACAAGATGCGAACATGATATCCTATTTACAAACTCTGTTAGAACAAATCTCTCTATTCATTAAGAGACTGTAACTATACATCTATCCTAACCACTTTGAATACACAGATACAAAATAGACATTCATCTGTATCCCCTTTTTTTGTTTAGTTCCGTTATTTGAATATTATAGGTGTGTTAACTCAGTAAAATATTCTAAAAGAGTCCAGTATCCATAATAGTATTGGGTCTTCCGCTTCACTGGCAATGTCAGAAGTTGTTGACCTGAGTCCCCTACAGCTCAACATAACAGCATGGCTTTACTTCTTATATTTCGTTTTTATACTTTTCTGCTGGATGGTTAAGACCAAGATAAAGCAGGACCTATGCAATGAGAGTTGTAGCTTTTGGGTCTGATAAGGTCAGTGAAATCCCCTCAGGATTTATCCTGAGATCCTGTACCTTAGATTGTAGAACCTTTGTCAGTGTCAGCCATGTGGATGAGTCACGGCCATTGCTTGGCCAATGTGCTCTCTGTGAAAGCCTGAGAGAATGTTTTCTCTCCATGTGACTCTCATTAGGCACATTCTACCTCATCGATCACTTTCCTCTTTGGCCCCATAATCTCCTTGATCAGAAAATTTGGGACACTACTGAGTTACATGATGTTACAGTACAAGTTCTCATATGTCCTGAGTCTTAATTGACCTTGGAGGGCTAGGGCCAAAATGCTGGCTTTCCTTGCAGCCCTCCTTTTTCTCTAATTTTGGTCTGTAAACTTAGCTTGTTAACCCTCCAGAAGATAAGTTTATTGTTATTACCATACAACCTAGGCTGTTGAGCTTAACCTTACTATCTGTCTGGATATCAAACATCTTAGGCATAACATGGAACAGGAATTTATCATGAAGTATTGATATGTTGAACTTTAAGTCCCTACAGAATATGTGAAAAAACATTTAAAAATTAGAATATATTTTAAAAATAGGCATAAAGAATTATATAATTCTTATGTTTAAACGTAAGTCCAAAAATCTAACCATATACAACCTTGAAGCAGGACAGTCTGTGACAATAAATTTAAGCCCCATCTAAATGTTACTGATATTTTGCCTACTCTTATGTCCCCTTTTTTAATTCATGTCATTTTGTTATTTTACATTTTAGATATTACTTTTTCTGTATATATGTTTCTGTATTATTATTATTTCAAGTATATTTAAGATTTTTCTGACATGAAATAATAATAAATAATGGCTGTCATTCATCGCCAGTGCGGCATCATGAAGGTGGTGAGATAAAGGAATGTTGAAAGCAAACAACTCTCACTTTGAAGAGCAGAAGAGAATCCCTTACCTTCCTTGTGGAAGTGGACAGAGGGAGCTGCATGTTTGTAGTTGATAACCTACCTTGGGGGTCTGTCTAACCACCAAGATTATCCCAACTCTACTTTGTGTGCTGCTGCCCTTGGGCCATCTGTGACCACCTCCTGCAGGGGAAGAAAGGAAGGGGAAGGTAAACAGGAGCAGTGAATGGCTGTGAGCGATGATTTAGAGGCCTCAGCAGTTCTTACACCCACAGTACCTGCCAGCTAAAACCCTAAAGCAAATGCTGCTTTCAGAACCAAGTGGACCCAGGCTAGAATTTCTGAAACCCCGAGCCCAAAGAATGCAGCTCTGAGCTCGGGGTTGGGAAATGTGTCTGTGTGCTGCATTCTGGCCCTCAGAGAGGACACTGAGGTAGAGCAGTGCCCAGGTCCTTGCCTCTCTTCCCCCGAATTTCCTCTGAAAGAGCGCAAGTGCTGCCCCAGAGCAGGGGGAAGGAGGGATTAGAAGCAGAGCTGTGTTGGCCTGTCCTGGAGGCCTCTTTCCCGACTGCTTTGAGGTAGGGGGACAGGAGTCAGCACAGGGGGGCTGGAACTGAAGGAGGAGAGTTGTAACTCCATCAGCCTTCTTTTCTTTTTTTCTTGTCATTGATGCTTCAACACTCAACTTGGCATGGGGCTGTTTATTAAAAGATAGCATGAAAAAAAAAGTAAGCCATGATTACGATGAGCAGAATAGAAAATAGACAGGAGATTGGCCACCAAACGCCACAGGACAGCTCAACCCAGTTTCTCTGCTTTAAAGAAACGATACTGGCACACTGCCTGCTAAGGTCAGCTATGAAATCAGTTAGTACTTACAGGTGTCCCACACCTGGCAGGGTGCTTGTTCACGAGTTCCAAGTCGGCATAGAGGCACTGGCCTAGGATCGCTAAGTTAGACTGACATCAGAAAGGTGGTCCCCCGGGGCTGGGTCAGCTGTGCTCTGTGAGCCCCTGTGCCCTCTGCCCCAGGCAGTTCAACGTGCCTTGCGCCACTCAGATGTTAAGGTGCTGGCCTTGTGTTTAAAAGGACAATTATAATTAATTAATGGGGAATGTCGGAAACTTGGCTTAGTTTTACAAACTCAAGAGAAACCATTGTAACTTGATTTTTTTAAAATGTATTTTGGCTGGGAATTGAGAAATCTTAAAGAAAAGTTAATTGCTGTATCAATGGAAAACCCGTAGGTAGGTATCCAATTTGTCATTAATTAAACGCGAAGACTTTTTAATGACTCAAGGCAGCATTGTCAGGATTGCAGGAGAGTTTAATTTGCTAGCGTGATTTGCACCTGTTAGTTGCAGAGACACAATTAATGAAAACAGAGCCCCACGTGGAACCTCTCAGCTGCTCACTTGTCGCAGGCAGTCACTTCTAGCCTGCCCTCCCTCCCATCCACAGCCCTGTGTCTTGGCATCTGGGAGACCAATTGTTACAAGGGGGCGGGACATTGTGCCTCCGTGCTAGGTGCCCCCCCCCCACGTCATATCTGCAGCTCGCAGCAGGGTGGGTCCAAATCTCTTGTCACTGCGTCTTCAGGCCACAGCCATTTCCCCCTCTGCTGCTGCCACTGTAAAGACAGCATTTACTGAGCTGAGAGAATTTTATGCGATTGTATTGTATGCTGGGTCCCAATGGATAAGTTAGGAGCTCCATTCATCACAAAAACTGGCCCTTTCCATTGTGTGTCTTAAAAATAAAAAAGTCTCCAGTAGAAATCATACAATTACTGGGTGAACTAAGGAGGAGGCGAAGATCACTGAGATGACTTGTGACAATTACATACAGCGATTTGACTGAGTTATTTCCTTCATTATTCTGTAAATGGGGCAACAAGCAAACACTCTGATTATCAGCCACAACACTGCTAGAGCTGTGTTCCACATGTGCAGAAGGTGACAATGGCACACACTGCACTTTGCAAGTGAACTCCAGTCCAAATCTTTTAATTGGCTCTTTGTCTCCAGAATGTTTCTTGATTTATTGCTGCTCAGTGGATTTGCTCTTGTTTTGATGATGGCCTTTGTCAAATCCTATAGTTACAGAATGGAAATTGTTCTGGAGGGCTGCTGGGGCGCCAGTGTGCTCTTTGGAGTGACTCATTGGAGCATGGAGGAGACAGGTTTTTTCTGCAGAATGACTTAACCTCTGCTAGTGGAGGGGCAGAGTCTCATCTGGAGTATGTTTCATCTAATTCTGTCTGTGAGTGACTGCAAATCCTTCAGCTGAGGAGGGCACAGCCACGCTTGACTGGATGGCTTAGAACAAATGTGGTGCCGTCTTGTTTCTCCAAGTTGTGGGCATCTAGACCTTGTGCCACAGCTTTGATGCTGGGAGCCGGGATTCCCATCCCAGCTTTCTTCAGGGAGGAGCATTGTTTTCCAAGGTCGGTGGGCCAATATCTAGAGACGCTAGTCCTGAGGGACAGACTCCCAAAAGCAGACCAGCTTTGACCCCATGTTTCTCTCTCCAACTGTGGCCCTCCCTGGCAACCTCCATACTTCATGCTGGTATTCTAAAGCAGTTGGAGAACATGGCCTGTCACCGCCAGGTCTGTGCTATGTGTCAGTCTCGCCCAGACTAAAGGTCAGAAACAAAGCTGGCCAGGAAGTGCAGGAAAAACAATCAGTTCCTGTGAGCAGCGACCACAAGCAGCCATCCTGCACATGGGCCAGCATTCTCTAGTGAAGCCTGAAGTACTGGGAGTCTGATTCCTCTTCCTTACAAGACCTATCTCTGTTACCTGTTCATGGGGTAGCCTCTAGTCCAGTGTAATTTGGGGAACTTAGCCAGCTGGGTCAAGGTCTTATTCTTTAAAGAAAGAACACATAAGGTTTTGGGGAAGATCACAACTTTGTTCAAAATTCTAGAAGCAGGAATTCCAGGGACAGAATGGGATTTGCTGGTTTAGGAATTGCAGGGACAGGGCTTACTGACCCAGAAATAATTTGGACGAGGGCAGGCTTCTCTGTTTTGTGAAATCAGGGACATTGCTGATCTATATTCAAGGAAGGGAAGAGGCATTGTTGTGACTGATAAATATCAACAATGTGGTGAAGCTCAGTGCCTCGTATTTAGTTGTGCAGCACTACGCAGTTGGATACGACTGACTGAAAATAACAACAGACACCCACACCATGACAATGGCAGCTGTGTAAACACAGTGCAGGTCTCTCTCTCTGTCTCTCTCTCTCTCTCTCTCTGTGTGTGTGTGTGTGTGTGTGTGTGTGTGTGTGTGTGTATTTGATGTTATAGGACATGTCTAGATAGAAAATTGGTTATTCTAGTGAAGAAAATCAACACAGCTATCACCTCACATACAGTAGCTACTTTTTGTGTGAAAAAGCAACTAATATCTAATTCTATAAGAAAACCCAAAATCCACTATAATTTTATTACCTATAGTCCTTGTGCTGTGCATTAGATCTCCGGACTGGTTCTTCCTCCACACGTCTGACTCTTTCTCCTCTGACCCTCTGACCAGCATCTCCTCAGCCCCTCCTCTTCCCCTCTGCTTGACCCATAACCACTATTTTAGTCTCTATCTCTGTAAATTTGACCTTTCTTTCCCTTTCTTTTAAGAGTCTACAGATAAGTGAGGTCATGCAACTTTTTTTTTTCTGGCTTATTTCGTTTAACATAACATCCTCCAGGTTCATCCAAGTTTGTAGCAAAGGGCATTTTAGAAGATTGCACGAAATGTGGTAGAGACTCACTGGAGACATCTTTCACCTTCTTGCCAGAAAGCTGAACATGACAGGCAATGATAATGTCCTTAGCTAACCAAGAGATACTGAGTGCCAGATAATCTTCTAAGTTCTTCAAGTGGACTGCTGCACATAAGTCTCCCAATAACCAGTGGTGCGAGCATCGTCTAACAAGATTGGGGAAGGCAGCTGAGCAGCTTGGCCTCGCCCCCAGGGAATACATGCAGACAGGGTATTGGGTCTGTCCTGGCCCATACAGCCCCACCCTGCCACTTGTGTTGCCACTCTGGAGTGGGGTGTTATAGGACACCCCAAGTTTCCCAGATAGCCAAGGGAAACTTGAGAACTCTTAAAAATGGACATTTTGACTTGAATTCTTTTAGCCAGACTTAAAAAAAAAAATACCTTATTACTAGGGAAGCTTTTGAACTTACCAACCTAGAGATTTGTAATGAACCCCTACATATGTACCATGCAAATTCAATAATTTTAGATTCATGGCCAAGCTGGTCCCTGTGGTATCTCTTGCCCCCATAACTGCTTCTTCCTACCACTGTAACAAATCATCACAGGCTCAGTAGCTTGAAGCAACACAAGAGCAGTCTATTCTAGTTCTAGAGATCATAAGTCCATAGTCAAGTTTACTGGGCTGCAGTTACATGGCAGACAGGGCTGGTCCCCGCTGGGGACCACAGGGGACTGTCCCTTTCCTGCCTTTCCCAGCTGCACTTGGCCACCTGCTTCCCTTGGCCCACAGGTCCTTCCCATGTCTTCAGATCACATAATTGCAGGCTACTTCTGCTATCAGATCCTTGTGCTCTGACCCTCCCCGATAAGGACCTTGTGATCCCATAATCCATTTCAAGGTACTTAGGCTAGTCACCTCTGCCAAGTCCCTTGGCCCTACAAAAATATAAAATCAATAGGTTCCAGGTATTCAGCCATAGATATATTGAGAGTCATTATTCAATTTACTCCACCCACCCTCATGCCAATGGGAATATTTTGAAGCAAATCCCAAACACTTAATCCATAAATATGTCAATATATATCTCAAAATAAAAATAACTGCAATACTTTTAGCACAACTAAGATCATTCATGAAAATGCCTATTACCCCCAGCTGTCCAGTCACTATTCCAGTTTCCCCGGTTGTCCTATAATTTTAATTGGTGTTTTATCAGATTGAGAACTGTCTCAGATCTCGTGGTCTGTGGATTTCCTCTCTTGTCTGCCCTTGTTTTTTGTGGTTGAAAAAAAACCAGGCCGTGTGTTCTGCAGGCTTTGCCTAGTGGGTTCTCGTGGTTATTATTATGCTTCTTTTGTATTTTAACCTGCATGTCTCATAAACAGGTGGCCAGACCTTGAGGCCTGGTCATGTGTAGGTTTGATTCCGGTGCCAACTGAGTGCCACTGAAAGTACTGTGACCTTGTGCCTCACATGCAGAAGCATCGCTGCTGCTGTCTCTCCTTGGTCTTGGGAACACCCCCTCCTTGTGTCAAATTCAGCATTGGGGTTTTATTTACACTAGTGAGCTTGTCCTAGATGCATTATTTCACTAGGGGGTCACAAAAGAGTCAAGTTATGATTTTATTAGCTGTCATTTTCAGGTAAAAATTTTCTAGAAAAAGTTTCCTCCAGGCACAATGGTGTACAGCTGTAGTCGCAGCTATTGGAGAGGCTGAGGCAGAGGGGTTTCCTGAGCCCAAGTTTGAAATCATCCCAGGTGAAACAGTAAGACTGGTTCTAAAAGAAAACTTTCCCTCAACATCAATTTGATTATCCAGAGGTACAAATGTGAAAGACAAGATAAATATTGGATATTAACTTCTTATGAACCAATTTTTAGAATAACATCTGCCTTCCCAGAATCCTCCAGAAGTAGACGAAAGCATGTATATGTCAGTGTTCATGTGTTATTACAAAATCACGTTTTTATGTAATTGTGGCATTTAAATTCTTTGCAGAAATTATTCCACATCACCTCATTCAGCTGAGCAGAGCTTCTTCTAATTGGCTTCAGAATCTTTTGACCTCAAGCAGGAAGCTTCCCCACTTCTATTGTAATGGGAGGTCCCAGGCCTGTCTTGTCCATCTGGCTTTGGAATCAGTGTTTGCTGTAAGGCTTCATTCTCTGTCTCCCTGTCTCTTGGCACGGAGGGTTGAAGCCAAGGCATTGGCACTGAGCTACATCTCCAGGCCTTTTGTAATTCTTTCTTGTTTTATATATATTTATATATTTGGTACAAGGTCTCACTGCACAGCTTGGACTCGTAATGATCCTCTTGTTGTCAGGCTCCCTAGAGTGGGAATTACAGGCATGTGCCACCACGCCATGTCTCAGTGGCTGACTCAGCATGCCTGGGGGTGGGGTCAGCAGGGTATGTGGTGCCGGCGATCGAATTCTGGTCCCTGTGCTCACCTAAGCAGGCACTTAGTCTGCTGAGCTATCTCGCCAGTCCTTTCTTACTTCGTGACAAGTTACTAAGTTCCTAAGTTGCCCAGGTTGGACTCAAACTTGTAATGCTCTTGCCTCGGTCTCCCTGAGTGATGCAAGAATCTCTTGATTCTTTTGGCTGGAAATGATATCTAGGGAAATGATCTGAGTTCTGGGGACAATCGGAGCTACTGAGTTAGTCTTTGTTTCCTGGCATTGTCATCAGAAAATCTAAACAGTTTTAGAAAGGAAATTATATCACAAGCTTGTACTGTTATTTTCATTTCAAATATTACATGGCTTTACTTAATTTCTGTGATTTTATATTTTTAATTTTTTTCTGTTGAGCTTGAAATGTTACTCAATATAATTAAGATAGTCACTTGTGGGGGTCTCGGCTAGAGAGGCTGTGTTTCCCGCAGGAGGTGAGAACCAGGGAACAACATGTGTGGGTGGGGTGAGATGCTGCAGGTCTGTACATGGTATCGGCATGGAAAGTTGTAGAGAATCCCCTACTGGGCTTGACCTGCATCTGTGCCACCTCTACTCTAGGAATTCAGAAATTTTAATTACTTTTAAAATAAGATAGAAGTTTTCCAAGAGACCCATGTTCGAGTTAGATTGTGGAGAATAGAACACTGTAAAGAATAGTAGAAACATTGAATGATTAAAGTGACTAATACACTAAAAGAAGTATTTTGAGTATATATTGGTGGACTCTGGGCTTCTGTAATAAAAGGCTAGAAGTTCAGAATTATTGTTATAGGTATGAAAATATATCACTCAGAAGAGCTTGAGAGAATGTTCTGATTTGGAGGGGGCACAAAGTACAAGGAGCCAAGAATCTCTTCCAGGAAATCATATGTGGAGCACTTGACCTCATGAGGGACATCATAGGCAACAGGATGCATGCAGCCTGGCCTCCCCTTAGGGGCTTGTGGTCTTGAGGGGGTCCGTGAGAACAACCTCCCTATAAAGGCAGGGAAGAAGCCACAGGTGGCAGCAGCAGCCAGTTTGGGCATGGAAGAAGTCAAGGGTAGTGCTGGGAAAGGCAGCATTGCAGGTGGGTGAAGAGCTAGTCAGGGCACAGTGACAGGCGGCGGTTGGAGGCCGGGGGCCTGCACCCATGAAGGCCAGAGACTGGCAAGGACAGGGCCTAATCAGGACTGAAGAAGAAGGCCCCATGAAGTCAGCACTCAGACCACCTAAGCTGAACCTCTTCAATAATTCTCCATTTTGTGAGTCTGGGCAGATTGCCTAATCTCCCTACATTTCACTTTCCTTATGTATAAAACGTTAAGCAGTTCCCTCCTCGGGGTGCTATTATGCAGCTCAAATGAGAAAAGCATGTTTTCTCCATAGATGGTGCATCCTTTGTAGATGTTCACACTGTTAGTGCTAAAAATAGCACAAGTGTTGTAAAAGATGCAGGTTAGAGCTGGGAAGAACAGCGAGGACTGGATGCTGGTTCGCTCGCGCGCGCGCGCGCACGTGTGTGTGTGTGTGTGTGTGTGTATGTGTGCGTGCATACGGAATTTGAATAGTTTCCAGCTAAGACCTTTGTGTTTATAACCAGTAGCGCAGGGACATGTTGGGTTTGCCTACCATAAGGATTCTCTGTTCTTTCTGCCACTATTTACTATAGCTTCTGTTGTTTCTTTCACCTCAAGAGACCTGTTCTTGTATTTGCACAAAAACGAGTGGACCTTCCACAAAAAGTGGCCAAGCAAGGGTGACCCTCTGAGTCCACGCTGGGTCTCTCATACTAACACGACCAGGTGCACAAACTCCTAAGCGCTCTGTTAGGGTTTGGAGTAGAGGCGGAGATGGTGTTTCCAGGTGCACAAGGAAGCTTTGGAATGTTTCTCACAAAACGCGTGGCAATCTGGTGCTCGCCGCTCGCAGGTTTTGTCATCAGGGTGGGATCTTAGCAGCTCTGCCAACTGGCTAGCTGTGCAGCTGAGCGGATCCCAGTTCTTTTGAGCCCATGTCCTGGGAGGTGGAGGCTGTGACAATAAGGCTCTGCTCAACCAAGTTGCACAATGGAATGAATTTTTGAATGGAAACAGCCTGGGGCTCCACCAACAAGGAGAGAGAGCTCCATCCTCCTCTTTATCCAGCCTCTTCTCATTAAAGCCACCTCTTCTTGGACTCCCATCTGAGGTCTCTAGCCATTGCTGGCTGACTCTGGAGGAAGCTGCTGATCCGTGTGCGCTGAGGCACTCACAGTGTTGGAAATGCACTGGGTGGGTGAGGCGGTGGAAGAGGAGGACTGGCCTTAGAATATGCTGTCAATTCAAAGAAATGATTTTTATCTCTCTGTCTCTGCCTCATGGCCCTTCTTTTCCTCTCTGGACTCTAAGCCTGCTCCAGAGCCGGAGGCATTGATGGCACTGTTTTCTTTAGAAGGAGCTGCGACATTCCTTTGTTCGGAGAAGGCCAGTCCTGCGTCCTCCAGATTAGATGCTGTGTGTTTGGCCTCAGTGGGAAACAAACCAAGAAGTAAATATTTGTGACAAAATGCCTTTCTGATGCTTGCAGATGTCTTTCCTGTATGTGAGAAGTCAGTCACCAACTCCGTCCTCTCCACATCCTGACTCAGAGGGAAAACAATCCCACAGCAAGGCGTCTGCCTCCTGGTGTATCCAGCGGAGATAATGTGACCGCTGTGCAGTGGCACTGAATACTGATAAGGATGTGACAGGCCATGCTTAGAGCTGGTGTCACATTCAAATGACTGGCTGAGAGATAAAAAGAAAACAAAAATTAATCCCCCTCCAGGAACCTCATACAGATTCACTTAGGGGCTGCTTGCTGCTCAGCAGTCTGTCTCCTTTACCCCCATTAATAATCATAATCAAATACCCATTATTGGTTTCAGCAACAGGGTAATTGCTTTTCCTGCCTCATTTTCTGGGGGGTCTCAGAAAATGTGTTTGCAGCAGGGCAGTTGTGTGATCGTCCTGTCAACATGAACTCGGGAAGCTGGTCGTGCCCTGTAGCTATTGGTGTCAGCCCGTTCATTCTCTCTGGTGGAGTGAAAGAAGAAAGTCATTTTATCCCACTATTTTTAGACTTCAATTTAGATTGCAGAGGTTGTGATACTTTGCGTGTTGGAGATAGAACTGTGGATGCAGAGTTCTGTGGTGCAATTCCGTGCCTCCTTTGGTTCCAGCTGCCCTGTGTGGACTCCTTTGCACGCGGGTCTCAGCACTCCCAGCTCCGTGCCCTCCCTAGGCAGCCGAGAACTGTCCAGGGTAGCAGGGTCATGATGTGCTCCATGCCCACAGTGTTTGTCAAGGGAATTTGCTGCCAGGCTTCTCTCTGATTCTTCAGTTTGCCAGTGAAGGTTTAATCTGATCTTTGCTTGCATACATAATCAGCCCCCTACAAACTCTGTATAAATAAATAGACCTTTCTGCTATAGTTCTCAGAGCTCATCATTGAAAACTGCAGTGAGGGGAAACCATCTCTCTGCAGGATTTCTCCTGAACAGACCAGCAGAGCCCAGGTCCCAGGGACCCCAGGTATCCTTTGTGTACCTATGAGAGAAAGCCCTGAGCTCCGGCAGTCCTGGTTCCTTGGTGCTGGCAATGAGCTAGTTCTTAATGCCAAAGGGATCTCAGGGAGAGCCATGATATCTGCCTGAGCCTGCTGTGTATCCTTGTGTGTTGTCAGACGTGTTAAGGCTCAGATCATTTTGTGTCTGAATCCCACAGGTGTGTGCACATGGGTGTCCAGAGGTTGTGGGTGCTAGCGTTAAAGTCACACAGCTGGTTCCTGCGGCTCTAAATGTGCACAGTGTAGCAAGAAGCTTCATGTCACATGGATGCGCCACAGGTGCAAAATCACAGGCACCACCCACATCAACAAATCAGAAGCCTGCAATTGAACAAGATTCTCGCAGCAAGTCTTAAAGTGATTCACCTGCACATTAATTAGATTTTCTTTCTTGCACAGTCATTTTTAATCATACTCATTTTGGGGGATTCGTTGTGATCTCAATGTCTGTGCCAACCCCCTCCAGTTTGTACGTGCAGCAGAGTGGAAGATGGGGTCTCTGGGGTGTGCTGCCTGTGACCCAGTTTCTCTTCCCCACTGTTCTGCAATCTTTGCAGCTGTCCATACTTTCTCAGTTAGCACATCTATGTTTAAAGCACCGTGTTTTCCCAGACCCCTGAGTTAGGGGAGAACAACAGTGAGCTTCTCTCCAGGTTGTTGGATGAGTCTGCTCTCTTGCATCTCGTGGGCCCCTGGTCACACCACACACATGTAGCTGCCTTTGGCTTCCCTTACCAGGAATACAAGTGGCTCATTAAATGGCTTATAGGTAAAAGACAAGATTCTGCCCTCCCATGAATACCCCTTCCTCCTGCCACCAGCTCCCTTGTCAGCACCAGAAATGGGGGCCCTGCCCCAGGCTGCTGCCTCAACACTCTTCTCTGATTGTCACAGACATCTCCTGAGCCATAACCACTGTGTGGGGCCACGATGTCACCACCCCTGGTCTGTGCGTCAGGAACACTGGGCGGAGAGGAGCGTTATTTCCAACACCCACAAGTGGGTATCTGCACAGCTGCGTGTAATGAGCCTGGCCTCCTCAATGCTTGATACTCATTTGTCAGAGAAAGTGCTGGGCTTGTGCATCTGTGAGGGTTTCTGTTCTGCCTTCTCTGCGTCTATCACCCGGCATCATTGGAAAGCTACTGGTTCTGAGGGTGGAAGAGCCTGCTCCACTACAGTGTGGACTTTCCCAGCTTCTTTCTTTCCAGGTGGCACTGCTGGAATGTCCTCAGGAGGACAGAGGACAGGGATCTAGGAGGAGTGCTTGCTCTGTGCCCTTCCTTCCAACATTCCTTGGCCACCATTGTGTGGGCCTGGGTCAGCATTTACCCCACACTTCAGTTCTTATATGCCTGAGGAGTGCTTATGGTGCCCAGGGGCCCTAGCTTCTTAGTTTGTACTGATTAAACTATGGGCCCCACAAACTATCACACTGACTTCTGTGCAAAAGGAGGTTTTGCTCCAGGGTCAAGAGTTCTACACATTTCTGTGAAATGATGAAAGGAAAACAAATGGACAAAAGATATTTTAACAATTCTTCTTTGTCTCAGTTACTCTTCTCTCATTGCTGGGACAAATACCTGACTCTCAAAATGAGGGAAGGAAAGGTTTATTTAGCTCACAGTTACTAGAGGTTTCTGTCCATACTCAGCTGGCTCCAAGCGGAGTGGCACATGGCAGAGAGCAACCTTTCATGGCCCCAGCAAAGAACAGAGAGCAAAGGGGACGAGTAGCAGCAACAATGGCAGCAGAGAGCAAGTCTGTCTCCCTTAAATTACGTTCAGGACATATGCCCAGGCTGGGTGTAGTACTCACACCCATAATCCCAGTGGATCATGAGTTAATCTCAAACTCTAGAAATCACCCCAAGACTGCATGAAGCTTGGGGTTGGGGGGACAAATGCACACAAATCATACATTCTTTAAAAAACTAAAGGATAGATGTGATTTATTTGAATGAAAAGAAGAAATGTAACAGAAAGGGGTAAAATGCCCTTCCAGAAACGCCTCAGGAGTGCTTAGGCCAGTTGCAGGCATACGCTTATCCTTTTGTTTCTTGTAGGGTTCAGCTGGGCTCCTAGCAGCCCACCACTTGGCCTTGGCCTCGTGTGTAATGTCTTTTGGAGACTCTGCCAGGCGCAGCCCAGCCTTCTGCTATAAATGGTGCCACACTGTGTAACCACAGTCTGAGAGACTCTCGCTCCAGCCATACGGTTATTTTCTGTTCTTTCCCACACTACCATTACCATTCTGTCATGCTTTTCTATTAAACAGTCTGAATATCTCTGTGAAGTAGAATCGCTAGGACAAACAGCACACACATTTTTAAGTTAGACCAATGTCACCAATTACTTTCTTAAGAAAGGCTTCTGGAGGGGCCAGAGAGATGGTTCAGTAGGAATAAGCGCTTCCCTGGCAAGTGCGAGGGTCTGAGTTCAATTCTCGGTTCCACCAAAAAAAAAAAAAAAGAAAGAAAGAAAGAAAAGAAAAGCTGCTGATATACACCTTACTTCTAAACTAGTGGATTTCTATGACCTCCAGACCGTTGTTTCCTCCTTTACACTTTTCTGTGTTGAATGTGGACAGTTACCTTCTCATGTCTTTACTGAGCATTCTTACTTCTGCTTTGGTCCATTTTGTCATTTTTTCTTGGGATGTGTGCTTTCTACTCAGTAATTTTCAGAACTCTCTATGGTTGTGCTCATCAACTCTCTTATGTAGTAACATACCTGCTATAAATCAGCTTCAAGGGTTTCAGCACGCCGTCAGCCAGCCCTGATGTTCCCAGGCCCGGTGCAGAGGCAGGATGTGGGCTGGAAGGGTGTAGAGGAGGAAGGGCACTCCCCTCAGGGCTGCTGACAGAAGCAGAGAGGGGGGAATGGGCCAGAGAGAAAGGGGCCTGGGCCCAGACTTAGCCCCTGAGTCACACCAGTGTGACGTGCTCCCTTCAACTCAGCCCACCTACTGTTCCCAGCACCTCCCCATCATGCTATGTGATTCTGATCCCATCATTGGATTAATTCACTTGATGAAGTTAGAGCCCTCATGACACGATCACTTCCCCCAAATCCCACCAGCTGGCAACCACAGCTTTTACTTAGGAGTTTTGGAGGAGATTTCAAATCTGCACTTTAATACCAGATAAGGAATTTTACTCATGAACTAGTCCTACAAGTTAAAAATGCTGTTTTCTAAAATGTCACTTGAGGGCCGGCCAGGTAGCTCAGTAGACTAAAGCACCTTTTTAGAAAGAGTGCAGCGGCCAGAGTTCAATCTCCAGTGTGCTGTGCCAGCCCTACCCCCAGAGTGCACTGAGATGGCAATTGAGATTGGGCGTGGGGGCGCGCTTATCATCCCAGTGCTTGGGAGGATACTATGAGTCCAGTCTACATAGTGAGACCCTGTACAGCCTGCACCAAATGCATTAAAAAAAAAAAAGAATAAAATGTCAATAGTATTTTGACTTTCATTTGCAGTGCTTTTGCAATGAGAAATTTAAATGTACACACATCTAGATGGGTCCTTGATTCTCCCTTTTGATTTCTAGGCTTTGTGTCTTTCTTAGATTCTTTTCCACTTCAAAATCATAATCAAACTATTTAAAATCTATAATTTGTTGCTGATCAGCTTAGAAGTGCCTCTGCAGATTCACCCTGAATGTATAGCTTTCAACCTGCCCCATCCACCGGGCTCACATGTCAGGAAGACCTTCCCTCAACCAGCTTTTATGAGAATGGATATTCTTAAACAATTGTTTTATAGCTTCCCTGAGTGGACATTCAGTTCATTAAATATTTCCTGACTTCCACACTGTAGTGTGTGATGTTTTCTATGTTATATGCTTCCTATAATTAAAGGACAATAATTGTGAAATATTCTCAAACCTCATTAAGAATATAAAGTAGAAGACTGGGTGTGGTGGTGCGTGCCTGTAATCCCAGCACTTAGGAGGCTGTAAACAGGAGGATCACTACGAGTCTGATCTATTCAGTGAGACCCTGTACATGTTGTGCACCCTGTTCTAAATATAAAAAGAAGAATATAAAGTAGATGAAGGCACATAGGCGTAAAACTCAGAAATCAAGACAGAACTGCCTTCAGAATCCTACAAAGTGCTATGTGGTGCAGAGAAAGGGGACAAGAAACAGGTGGCTGTGGGGTTCAAGGAAGGGTTCTGTGTTAGGGGCACAGACACTGAGATGGGTCTTGACTAACTAGTTGGATTTCAGTGGGAGGACTTAGTGGTAGAAATGGCATACGAAATAGTTACCTGAGGAGAAAGAGTGCTCCACTCTGCTGGCATGTGCAGGGTTCAGAGAGGTACAGTGGGCAAGGAGTCAGAGCAGGACTGATGACATCTTGGAGAGGCCATGGAGGACTTCGCTCTGCACTGGATGCGCAATGGGAGCAGTAACACTTTTAGAGCAATCACAGATGGTACAGATTGAAAGCATCAAATAGGTAAAAGCAGAAAGGCACACCATTAATTGTGGTTTCCCTGGGTTAAAGAAATAAAATGCTTATTTGGGGGCAGTAGCTGAATGGGAAAAAACAGACCTGAATGACATTCTGATCTTATAATCTTAGTTGGGTATGGAGCCAAGGGAAAGAAAACTTGACACTACCAAGATTTCTGGCCTTTGTTTAACCCATTCACTTAGCACATTTCCAGTTGTTCAGCACGTGGTGGTGTGGAGGAGTCGGCAGGAAGGAGGCTGCAGTGTGATGCATGAGGAACCAGGCAAGCCAGAAGGAAGGTGGGAATAGAGAGGCTCTGAAGACAGAGAAATGAGAGGAGGAGCTGGTTTAATGGGGATCCCTGCAAACTTTGATTTATATCCTGAAACTTATTGTTCGGTACTTACTCCAGAAAATTATCCATCCATTTATTCCTGGTGGCATTCCCCTTCTTCCTTCATCTTGGTAAACTACTGAGTGAGAGGAAAAACAAAAAGTCAAAGTTACTTGACCTTTAAAGAGCCTGCGCAGCAAGGGGAACTTCCGAAATCCATAGGCGGCTGCTTGTCTACACCAGGAAGGGAAATTTGTCACAATTAGGACGAGGGTATACATTTGATTTCTGAAAAATAAGCCATCCAATTAAGGTCTTCCCAGATATGGTCATGTTACTTTGCTCACAGTTTTGTCAATTGCAAGCCTGGAAAGGCCATGATGAGGCAGTTCTCTGTAGTCGAAAGCCAGCCCACTTGGACTGGATGTTGACAGCGGCCATCAGCTAAGGCTCCAGGGCTGAAGTCTCTCCAGAATGGTACTTCCAGGATGGACAGCCTCCTGGCATGGCAGGTGATTTTCCCCAAGGCAAGTGTCTCAGAATAGCTAGGTGGAAGCTACACAGCCTTACTCTGCCTAGCCATGATGGTTGTGTGTCCTCGCTTCCACCCCACCCAGTAGAAGGAAGGCACTGAGGTCATCCTGAGGCCTCCTGAGAGTCATGAGGAGAGGATGGCAAGCCAGCTGTCAAGTGTAGGAATGCCCAAGAGTTTACATTTATGTTTTAAAACCATACAGCATGGCAATGTCTCATCAGAGGTCATTTTAAAGACTGACTGACCTAATATATATAGAATCCTTAGAAAAGCACCAGCCCCCTGACTGTTGAAAGCGATGGTGATGGTGGTGGTGGCAGTGGTGGTGGTGGAGATGGGTGAAGAAGGTGATGGCAAGTAGTCACACAGTCCTCCTGCAAGATGTCATTTGTTGTCACTGGCAGGGTGGACTTTGGGCAGAATGAGCTGTTGGTTTTACCCAATTCATATTTTTTTGTAGCAACCATAAAATGTGTTCAGTTGGTTGTCATAGGTTGATTGCCTTAATCTCATGATATTCTACCTGGAAAGTAGGATGGCAGCAGTAGGAAGGGGCTGCCAGTTTTGGTCCCAGGAGATGATTGGTTACCTGTGTATAAACCCAGCCCTGTGAGGAAGGACAAAAAATGAAAGAAAGAAAGAAAGAAAGAAAGAAAGAAAGAAAGAATTAGTGCAATGACCTACAGATTTCTAGTGAAACACTTTCTTATACTATAATTCCCTTTTCCATCCTATGATAAAATGGTTGGGGAAGGAGTCTAGGATTGTTAAAAGTCATTATTTCATAGAAACTAGTGTTCATTTTTCTTCCTTAGAAAATATACAAAGGAATCAATTTTAAATGTTTCTAATAACAAACTTGTTTTTCCTCAAGAGATAAAGTTTCTCAGAGATTAAAATATTACAGATACCTGCAGACTGTTAGTATATCAACAGTTTGCCCTGGGAAATTTTGTGGCCTTGTCCACTCATATTGGTTTGGTGCTGTGCACCAACATGGCTCTGTAAAAGACCTAATGATCTTCACAGTTTCCAAAGAATGAGGCAAAATACCAATGGTTTTTTAGTGAAAATATTAATAAACCAGGAGAGTTTGGTGGTGAGAGCTGAAACTACAAACATCTGTGCTAGAACTCAGCAGGTCTACTCTCGAAAGGGAGAGAACTGTGCTGGCTGCCCTCCTCTTCACCTTGTTCCCCGTAAAAAAGCATAACCGTGCTCAGTCCTCTGAGGACTCATGCCACAGTTGGGTGACCTCTTGGACCCATGTTGTTCCCAGTTGGCAGGAGTAAAAGAAGCACTGAGTCTCAGTATTCCATTCCGGATCTTGCCCATACGGAGGCTGGGTCTGTATGTGCCTCATACAGGCTATGAATACATCACCACGACCTCACTCCCCACGAGAAGCTGGGGTCACTTGGGTAGGAGATTTTCATCAGCAATCTAATTACTTTTGGGAAGAGTAGGTCCAATGACTTCTCCATCAACTACTTTTCTCTTTAATACAGACAAATGCAAGAAGTATCTAGATGTCTTAAAAACCCCACACTTGAAGAAATGATTATGTGGGCCACTGGAAATACTGAAAGTTTATACTTATATTCTTCTCTCTTTGCAGCATGAGTCAGTCTCTAAGAGTGGCATATCAGCTTTGACATATGTATTCAAAGAGACATCTCAGGGCTAGCTTCACCTTCACTCAAAGGGGACATGTTCTGTGCTTTGTCAGATGGCAGACAGACTCAACACTACTGTGTTAAACTGCAGAAAATTATTGACAGTTTTCTTTGGGAGAAACTCAAGAGAGCTGGGCTTCTCTTTTCCTGAGAAATTCAGCCCTGCATTCTCTAAGGAAGCCAGGGAGGTATGATAAGTCCATCAGATTTACAATAATAAACTGAGCCCAGGTGACAAAGGTGAGCCCCTGGCATCTTAGTCCCATGTGGAGAGGAAATGAATGGTGAAGTGGGCAGAGGCTTTCAGAGAGCATACCCTGCTCTCTTTCTGGTCCTGGCCAGTGCCCATCAAGTGCTTCTGAGACCTATCTGCCAGTGGTGAGGCTTCCAGGACCACTACAAGGGAGGCATCCAGTGATAACTGTATTTTTCCACCTCTTCTCTCTACTGCCACAGAGGAAGGTGGCCACCACAGGGAAGCTGTGTCCATTGGTACATACTGTGCAAGTCGCACACTCTACCTATATGTCCTACCTCCTGAAACATACAGCAGGTATAGGGCAGGGAAAGTACTTGGTCACATGGTCTCTCCTAGTACCCAGCACCAGGTGATGAACACTAACTTGCCTGTGGAAATGTGGTCTCATCTGGGAAATAAATGAGACCATGGCAGGGTATATATACTGCAGAAAGACAGACAACTGGGCCACTGGAGTGGGGTGAAAGTGTTGTTAGTGGATCAGGCTCTCTGGACATAGCATTTACTCCTCCAAGAACAAAGAGGATGTTGAAAATGCAAAGTCAAGTGAGAGGCAAGTGGAAATTCAGAGAATGTAAAGTACAATGCAGTCTTAAAAAGCATCAGTAAGTTGAGTTTGAGTGCCCAAAGGATTTCCCTGAAGAATCAGTTGTCCAGCCAGGAGATCATGTGGGAATTCACAAGGCTAGGAGCAGTCAGAGAGGCAGTGGGTTGGGAAATAAACAGACAATCCTGGAATAGCATGGGGTGGGGGTAAGGGGTATGGCAACAATCCTGTAAAAGGAATCCCAGAGGGAAGAGAACACTCAATCAGAGAAGGGAAGAGATAATTTTAAAAATAATGACTGTGAATTGCCCAGAGACAGGACCAGACCTAAGACTTCAGGTTGACAGGTGTCACAGAGTGCAGCCCGGGACAGGAGGATGGGGTCGGGATGACCGAGGTGTAATGAAACAAGGACGGGGAGAAAATTCCAACAATGGGACAGCTAGATAGAAAAGATATCCCCAAATTTCTCAGCAGAGGGCAAGTGTCATGCTTCTTTCTCTCCAGAAACTGAAAAAGCAAGGTACTAATTGGTCCAACATTCTAGAGGAAACCAAGAGAAAAAACAGTGAGAGGTTATCTATAATGCCTATATGGCAATCACATTGTAAATCCCAGAAATGTATTTCATGTAATTATAGGAAAATATTAGAAATTGATGCTTGACAGCAGGTACAAAGTATTATGTTTTTCTGTGTATTTAAAATATTTAATTGCTTAAAATGTAACTAAACATGTATAGTTATGGTTAAAGAATTTCTGAATATTTAAAATGCTTAATTAAATTTTTAAGTAAACATGTTAAAACTTACTGAGCCCCAAACACAGAGCTTTACACTTTTACACTTAAAATAAGCAACAAAGGAAAATCCGGGAAAGAAAAATGAGTTTGGTGCTTGACAGAACCTAATAAAAAGTAAGATAATAAATCCAAAGAATGGAGAAAAAAGAAAACAGAGAGATAAGAGCAGAAGCCAATGAACTAGAGAACAAAAATCAATATCAAGGATCAATGAAGCAAAAGCAGTTCTTTGGAATGATTAATAAGATAGCAAACCTGATAAGACTGAATGAGATAAATCACAAAGCAAATAAATTACAGATTAGAAAAGGAGAGATAGCTGCACACACAAGAGATTTAAAAAATAGTTTTAAAGTTATGAACAAACACATGGCAACACATTTGGAATCCACGAGGTAATAAGTCACTTTCTACAGAGGCTATAAAATGTTAGAATGTGTTGTGAAATGGGAAGAAATTGTTCAAAAGGCAAGAAGAACTAGGATGGGGATCAGGGAAAGAAAGGAATGAAAAAAAAGGAAAAAAATTAAGATCGTTATACTACTAATTTCTTTTAGTTCGTTAATAAGTAAGGTTTGTGCAAATATTGGATAATTTTTATATGCCTGTATCTTGTACTCTGAGTAACTACTTTGAAGACAGCAATACACAATGTGTTAACTGTTATTATTCTATTATTTTGTTTTGAAATTTTGTTTTTTTCCATAAGATAAAAAGAGGCTAGAATGGACACAAGAAGGAATAGAAATTTTGAGTAAAACATAAATTAAATATACAGAAATGGCAATCAGCCTAGGGAGATAGCTCTGCAGTCTAAGTGCCTGTTGGACAAGTGCAAGGACCTAGGTTCAATCCCTGGTAACACATGCTGTGCTGGCCTTGAAACCCTGAGTACACTGTGCCAGCACCTGGGCGTGGTGGTGCATGCCTGTAATCCTAGTGCTAGGGAGGCTGAGACAGGAGGATCTCCATGATCACAGCTCTGAGTCTGAGCTGTGTAGCAAGACCTGTCTCCAAAAAATAGATAAAGATTTTTTAAAACTAAAAAAAGACAATGGAATGTCTCCTTCCATAAGTGTCTCAGGAAAGAACTAGCAACTGAAGAAAGGAAAGGACAGGTGATAGATATGCAAAGACTGAAAAAAAAATCCATCATCTATGAGTTAATCCTGGTGGAGAAAATCCAATTCAAACTGCAAGGCACCAGAGGGGTAAGACTGGCTAGAATTAGGAAGCTGGGAAATCCTGAGATCTGGGCTTTGACCTCAGGCCTGCCTGGCCCTCTAGCTCGTCACACTCTTTGGAGGCCCCCTTTTCCCATCCTCCCTGTGTTACATTTGATTGGCACAGCGTGAGCATCATGTATGTGCTACGTGGTGAACTGTCATGAGCCCAGCACGCTGGCAAGATTGCTGCTGCTAAGAGATAAAACTCTATCCTCACCTCAGGAGCTGTCGGTGCCCTCCCTGTTGTGACCCCTTCTACCAAAGGTGGCTGCTATCTGGCTTCTAACACCACAGATTGGTTTAGCATCTTTAAAGCTATAATAAAAATAGAATCAAAGTGCTTCTAACATGTCTATTTTTGCTCAAACTTATGTTTATGGAATTCATTCATGTTGCAAACAGCAATAATCTCCTCACCTTCACAGCCTGATAGTTCATGCATGGATATTACACAATCTGCCAATCCTTCAAAATTTATGCACACTTGTTATGGCTTCTATCTAGATATGCCTCCCAAAGCCTCAGGTGCTCAGATATGGGGCTGTTGAGAGTAACTGAGTCATGGATACTGGTCCATGTGTGATGCTGGATTAAAGGCATGATAACTGGATTAGTCTAATGATTGGCTTAGTATAGTTCTAAGGGGATGATGGGAAAGCCCACCCTGAGTATGTGCCACCAACCAACAGGCTCATAGCCTGGCTGGAATAAAAAAGAAAAAGGGAGGCTTGTTTCTTGCTGCTTTCTGCCTGCCATGCCATGAACTGTTTCTCCTCAGCTATTCCATCCTGCCTTAGAGCCACTTGACTATGGACTGAAACCTTTGCAAGCTGTGAGCTTAAATAAATCTTTCCTCCTTTGATTGAGTATTTCATCCTAGCAATGAGAAAGTAACTGACACAACATTTCATCCCCTCTTCAGCTTTTATGCAAATAATGACATGATTACATATGTACATATTTGATCTTCATAATCTGTGTTTGTGATTTGTCTGCTCCCCAAAATATATTGAAAAAAACCCTCAAAATCATTACTTCCATCGGGGCAAATGGATACAGTCTGGTCAGAAAGTGTGTGTCTCGCTGAGGTCAGAGCATGATGCTCTGCCTTCTTGTTCCAGCTCCATGTCTGGAAGCCAGTGACCTCGGCCTGTCTGTGTAGCAGAACATCTTTCTCATGTTTGTCTTTTTACTTGTCATTTCATTTTGTAACATGGCCAGAGGGAGCATGACCAAAGTGCTGCCTGCCCTTCTTACGCACACGAAAACGGTGATGTGCCTTATCAAAAGAACGTTACTGCATTAGCAAAGCTTCCTCTGAACATGGTTTATAATCCTGTTGCCTCTTTGTTCCATGTTAATGGATCAACAATACATATTAAATAAGGTGTCATTAAATAGACACACACATGAGGCGAGGTTATGGATTGGCTGGTAGAAAAAGGTGTGACCCGAGGCAAATAGGAATATGATCCTATATTGCCACTAAAAGCTGTGCTGCAGGATTTGCTAACTCAAGGTCTGTGGTAACTGTACAGAGCATCACAGTGCTGAATTTCAGGAAGTCACTGTATATGTATCTGTTGAGAATGCACCTACAAGTTGTGTTGCTGGTTTGTTTGGCCAACATGGGTCCTACATGAGCATATCTGTCAAAAGGACTTCAAAGACTCCCGTGCATTCCCACCAGGAGCAGATGAAAGTTCTCATGTCTCTCTATCTGTTCTAACGCTAGATGTTGTCAGGGCTTTTACACATCAGTACCCCCTACTGTGGCTTAATAGGCACTTTCCTGATGATTCGGAGTGGTGGAGGTCTTATTACTCCAACACAACAAGAAGTTACTTATTGGCCACTCAGATGCCCTCTTTTGGAGTGCCTGCTCATCAGACTTTGCTTTTTCTTTATTGGGAGTCCTGCTTATATTCTGAGAATTAGCCTTCATGGGCTCTGAATATTATAAACACCTTCTTCAGTGCTATGCCTTAGCATTCTCATTCTCCTAATGATGTTTTTAAAAAATCAACATGAGTTCTTATGCTAATGAGATCAGCTTTGTCATTGGTTTCATTTATGGTTAGTACTTTTTATGTTCTGTTTATATTGCTGTTATCTTCTGCTTTGTATAAAGTCATAATACTCTCCTATGGTATAGTCTGGAAACTTTATTATTTTGCCTTTTATGTTTTCATCTGCAATCCACCTAAAATAGATATTTGCATCCTATGAGTCAGGAGTGTTTTTTTTTTTCTATAGTGTTATCCAGTTGGCATAGTATAGTATGTTGTAAACATGGACCTTCCCCCCTGAACTTTTATCTCTAACAATGCTTTCATGATTTATCATTCCTACCTTTTTACTTGTAATCTTTTGTGTCCTTATATTTAATGTGGATCTCTTGTAATTAACTTATAATTTGAGTTTGATTTGTATGCCTTTTAAATATAGTATATATTTGACTTAATATAGTTTCTGATACATTCAGGCATAAAAATTTCTATATTACTATTTTGCTCATCTGTATCAAATGCGTTTATATCTTTTTATGATTTTTATCTTTAATAAAATTCCCTCCATATTACCTTTGTACTCTCTTAAGCTCTGTGTTGTATGATTACCACAAAGAGTAAGTCCTTGACTTTTCAGTTTAGTATAAAGAACACTTTTAGTTTCCTAGACAATGCAAGGACCTGAGACTGTTTTAATTCCTTATACTCCTGACTCCCTTGTGCTCTGGTGGGCTTGTATGTTATTTCCACAGAAGAGCTCATCGCCATCGAGGGTATTGAGCTCAGCCCCACCATGCACCTGCTCCTCTGGTGGCTCCTCCCTGGTCCATCCATGTCCTTACTTCTAGCTGGGTCATTTTTTTTTTTTTCACTATGAAGATCCTTCTGAGGGACACTTTTGGTTTTTGGTTATCTACAAATGTCTTTATTTTTAAGGGAATTAAAAATATTTGTATAATCCCAGACTGGCTTTTAATTTCTTGCAGCATTTTAATGCTGTTTTTTGTTTTGTTCTTTCTGGCTTCCCCACTTTCGCCACCTGTGTTTTTGTTCCTTGATATTGACATGTCTCCTTTTCCCTTCTCTGGGTGCCTTTCAGTTTTGTGCTATTTTTCACTGGGGCTCAGGAGCTCCCCTGTGAGAGGCCTGGGTGTGTCTCTTCCATTATTATTTTTTTTTTCGAGTTTCTGAAATGTGTCATTTTATGTCTCTTCTCACTACTTGGAAATTCTTAGCTGATGAATTTCTTTTTTTTTTTTTT
>NW_004524703.1:2166598-2224511 GCF_000260255.1 Octodon degus
AGGCCCACGCTGCACCTGGGCTGGGACTGGTCCCGCCGGCGCAGGGTAGCAGGAAACTCTCTGCACACTCACCGGACCTGGGCTAGGACTGGGTCTCTGAATTTCTAATATTAATTCTGCCTCATCTTTTTTTCTTCCTACTACCTTCATTCATAGACATGGGCTTTAAAAGAATGATGATTACTATGTCAAAGAAGATAGAGCATTGGAGAATTTAACAAGAGCACTGTAATATAGAAGAGAAAAATAAATGGAAAATCAAAATGAAAAGAAACTAAAATGTAGAACACGATAGATGGAGTAATTAGATAATAGATTAGACATGAGAAAAGGAAGATTTACTAAATGAAAGGTAGCTGTGTAGAAAATATCTGGCATGAATGTGCATGAATATGTGAAAAATACATATTTTTATTTAAATACCAAGAGTTTTGTCTTCCTGTGAGCAGTAGAAATTTTGTCAACAATGAGTCCCCATTCTTCACAGTTGCAATGGTCCTGGAAAGATGTGTTCTTTCCACCTAGACAGACGTGTCTGCCCTCCTGGTCAGTCACTTCTGTCCTCTACCACTAGCCTGAGCAGCAATTGTAGTGGTTGGAGTCGCCCTAGTCTGTCCACTGGTTCATATCACATATTGGGCATCCTGGGACCTTGAGCTCCTGATCCCCATCAAGAGATTCCAGCATTACAATGAGCCCAATGGGTAGAATCCCTGCCCTTGGAGAGAGGGAGAACAATCATAGAAATGATGTAAAGGTGGTCTGTTCTCTGAAGGAGAAAGCACAGGGTGGCAAGAGACCATCATCATACCTGGCTGAGGACAAGGAGTTTCCCCAGGAAAAGTTTCCTAAGCTCAAGTGTGTGTGTCTCTGTGTGTGGTATTGTGGTGTGTGTGTGGTGGTGACAGTACATGTGTGCTTCTTGGATGGTGGGTGACAAAGTGTGTATTTGTTGTTGGAGTGGTGGGGAGACGGTATATGCAGGTGATAGTCTAAATGTGGGACACTTGTGGAGCTGCCCAGCCAGGGAGTGAGATGTCTCTGAGGACCTATTATGGTTTGCATTTAGTTGTCCCCCCTAAACCTCATGAAGTCAGTGGTGCAGGCTTCTAGAGTTTGTGATTAACTCATGGTCCAATGCTGGGATTATGGGTATGAGTGCTACACCTGCCCTGGGGCTAATAACCTGAATACAACATAAGGAAGGGAGAGAGGCTTACTAGCAGCCACAGCTGCTGCCCCTCCCTTTGCTCTTTGCTGTTTTCTACCACCATGAACTGCTGCCCTCTGTCATGTGCCACTCTACCTTGGAGCCAGTCAAGTATAGACTAAAATCTCTATTAACTCTGAGCTAACTAAACTTTTCCTTCCTTAATTTGGGTGTCAGGAATTTTGTTACGGCAACTGAGACAGGACTCCTGGGCATTAGTTGCCCAGAGCCCTGACAGGAAAAGCTGTGATTTTGTGTGACTGACTGGAGAGACACTGAGGACTCAGGATAGCTTTGTAGATCAAGCAGCTGGAAAGGACTGTCACTTCTCAGTGACTTAAGGGATTAGAGTCAGGTCTTCTGAGTCCTCTGACTAGAATACTCTTTCACCATGTGAAATTATGTTGTCAGTGTAAGACAGGTGGACAAGCCAGTGGCTTGATAGGACCAGACATCACTCAGTTAATTTTGATGCCTCTGTGACTTCTGTTTTAGTTGCAAGTGTCTGCTGCTTGGAAGAGTGTGGGAAGCTGACTTGGAGGCCTGTCGGTTGCTGGTCCAGAGCCTGACTATTGAAGATGAGCAGCAGATGGATGGCACAGGGGCAGCTGCCTGGATGGCCACCCTAGCCAGTCCTTCCAGACCCTCCTCTGAAGATGGGAGGAAGAGCCCTGTACAGGCATCCCATGGGTGTAGTGCTCCTCTGACCACCTGTGCGCCCTGCAGGAGAGGTGAATGGAAGCAGGTCGGTCCTTCCCACATGGCCTCAGTTCCCTCTCTGAGGGAGTTGGGGACCACATGCCCCATGGGTGCAGTCAGTACTGGGAGGGCTTTCCATCACATTACACAATTATTTAAGGTTTGAATAATTCTTAGATGATTACTAAATATGCACAATTTTGGTAGATGGTTTAAATATGTAAGGGCAAGGAAAAAGCTTTTATATATTAGTTTTATTTGCATTCTAGTTCAATGACCTATATTAGGATGTACAAGTTCATACAGAATTTTATATGGCATACACTATACAAGTCATATATAACATGGTTATTGCATAGGTTACACTATTGTATATTGTACTTAAATATATACTTAGAATGTGTATATTACAATATATTATTAGAATCAGGCCTTCATATATTTGTGTATATCCTACCCATTGTGATTACCAAAACCAGATCATAATGGATGATAATAAATGTTTATAATGTGGTCTGTTCATAAAACAGCACAAAAGAATCCTTAATATTTGCCTGCAGGTCTAAATGTGGGTCTATTTAATTCTTTTCTCTGGAGTGCGACCTTAATGAACAGAGAGAACCCCCTGTCTCCCCTCACTTTCTCCCTCCCACCCTAAGAAAGTCATTCTGTAAAAGGCCCTGGGGACTTCCCTCTGTCTTGATCTGAGGCTCCAGAGCTCCTCGTCTGCAGGTTGTGTGTGAAGAAGAAAGTAGTCTGGCGAACTGACTGGGTGCGCTGCTTGGCTCGGCCCTATCAGGTGGAGCTTCAGGCTCGACTTTGTTCCTCTCTAGCCTTTAAGAGAACTCCCCATGTGGGCCCTTCGGGCCTTGTGGATGTCTGCAGGACCACATTCTTTACCGAGCATCCACTTGTACCCTTTGAAGAGCAGGACATCCTTTCACTGCCTTCTGGGCTGCTTAAGAATCAATCATAGTCCAGTAATCAAATTGATGTTCTTATGCCAAAGCAAAGCTGCTGTCACTCTTATCCCTGCTAGCCAGATAGCCTGTGTATCTTCACTGAGCTGGGTTCGTGTCCCCAGGCCTTGTGAGAGACCTTGTTGTCAAGCTGTGATTACCAGAGATGCTCTGGGAAGAGTATAGAGCTTGCTTGAGAAAGGATATTGCAATGGGAACACACGTGCCATACTCAACTGTGTGTGTGGCCAAGGAGGCTGAGATGAGGGACTCCTCATGGGCAAAATAACAAGAGTTACATACATTGTTTTTTGATCACAGCTTTTGACTATAAGGACCAATACCAAGGATGGCACCATCCAAGGTTCAATAGAACATAGTAGGACAGATGTCCTTGAAGAAGCATTTTCTGTGCCTGGGTCTAGCTTATGCAAACTCTTATGACAGTTGTGGTCATCCATCACCTTGGGGCTTTATTTATCTTTGGTTGAGGCTTGTGACACAAGCAACTCCATTTTGACCTGACAGCTTTCACACACCCAAACTTGGCCTTGAGAGCTCTGGGTAGAGGAGCTGCAAATGTGCCGCTTGTTGCAGGTAGATGGCTCGAGTCCCAAGGCAAGGGCAGCAGCACTGAAGGATGGGTATGGGGACATACCTTTGCATGTGTGCTCTGAGTGAGTCAACTTCCCATCACTGTTACGGATACTGGACATAATCACTTGCAAAGAGAAAGGTTTCTTTGGCTTATAGCTTTGGAGGTTTTAGTCTGCAATCAGTGGGTAGAGACCAGGCCTTTAACGGATGACCCATGGGGGGCATTCTACATCCAAGCTATATCAAGGTCAAGGAGAGGATTGTGCTGGTTCAAAGAGGAACAGGTGGGAATGGGTCTCCTGGTTAGGGACAGTGCTGGAGGTCAAGACTGATTCAGCAGAGCTGGGTTTGGCCTGAGTCTCCTCCCTCTCTTCCTCCTGCAGGGAGGAAAATATAGTACCTGTTCCTCACTCATTGAAACATTTGCAGCTGAGTTGGCACCTATAATAAAAATCAAGAGAAAAATATACAAGTTTATTTATTGTTAAGTCTTACATGACACAGGAGCCTTCAGAAATGAGAATCAAGAGTCCCACAGAAACACAGTCAGTAGCACACTAAGGAAGTGTGATCCAGTGGTACCAACCTGGGAGACCAAGCTAAGCCCTGTCATTTGGATTCCTCTCTGTGTCTTCAGAAGTGAGGCTATGCCTTAGGGTGTAGCAAGGGCATCTGAAATGTGAGAGTGTTAGGATGTGCTTCCGAGTTAGGTCCATGAATTTTTGCCTTGCTTCCTGGAAGAAAGCAAGATGTCAGGGAGACCTTCCTGCTTCTGCTGCTTCCTCTGGGACCAGCATGCCTTGGTTTGGGGTAATGTGTTCTAAGCCCCATCCCTTCTCCCCTTTGGTCCTTCCCATCCTTCAGGCTCTCTGGGGATGAAGTTCCCAGGTTTAGAGTGATGTTCTTTATCCAACAGCCTGTAAGTCCCTGGCAGTTTCATTCCCTGGCTGTGGGAATCTGCTGTACTTGCTAAAAGTCCAGAGCTTAAAGTTAAGGCTGAGTGAAGGGATGAATTAATCTTTTGTGAGTTCCTGAAATAGAGTGGAGTTGTGCAGTGTCCCTCTGTAGGCTTTAGCCCTCCTGAGACCTCTGGCCCTCTCTGCTTGTCTTAAGGTGACCTGTTATTTGTTTCTTGTAAGGGTGGGGAAATTAAAGATTTCCTGGCTTTTAGGATCATTATTCTGTTCCCTACCCCAGTTGTGGTTTACATTACAATTGTCCTTGGAGTGCAGTTTTACTTCCTGGAGTTTCAGGGACCCGTGGCCAACTATTGTCTGGAAAGGTTAAATGGAAAATTCCATAGATGAACAATTCATAAGTTTTTCTGAGTAACATAACGAAATCTTATGATTTCCTGCCCAAGCCCATTTGGAATGTGAAGAATCCCCCTTCTAGTGTATCTACAGTGTATATGCTACCCTCTTCTTAATCACTGAGTAGCCATAAAGTTATCAGGTTGATTGTCATGACATTGCAATGCTATATTTAAATGATCTTAATTTTTTGTGGTATGGTACCAAAGCTGAAGGATATGAGTGATTCCAATTCAGATATGTCAAAGAGAAGCCATGAGAGGGTTGTTTTAATTAGTTACGCACTTAAGAAAAGAAGAAGCATCATATTCTGAGATTGCTAAAATGAATAGGATGAGGGCTTGGTGGCACATGTCTATAACTCCAGGACTTGTGAGACTGAGGCAGGAGGATCGTGGTGAGTTTGAGGCCAACTTAGGCTACACAGTAAGTTCAAGACTTTTTGGGCTAAATAGGAAGACCTTGTTTCAAAAACCAAAGGCAAAAAAAAATTGACAAGACAATGAGAGAGAGATAGAGTCAGAAACAGAAAGTACATAATTTTTATTACAGTATAATTGTTGTGTTATCACTAGTTATTGCTAATCTCTTACCGTGCTGAATTTGTAAGTTAAAATTTGTTATAGGCATATATTTATAGGAAAAAGAACAGCCTATACACTATACAGGTTTAATATATCTGTGGTTTCTCATATCCACTAGGGTTTCTGCAGCAGTGTCTCCAAGCATGGGCAGCATCCTTTGGATTCATAGATACCAGGGATTTTATGATGATAGATATTTTCTGAGAAGGGAAAAATTATGGAACTAGAAAGTAGATCACTTGTTGCCAGGCAGGGGAAGGAGCTATTATAAAGAGCAGCAGGAAGGAATCTGGAAAGCAGTAAACGTACCCTGTCTTGTCGGGAGTAGTTTCCAGGGGGAGCATAAGTACCCTGCGCCTTGTGGAGGTGGGGCTGGTTAGCAAAGAGTCAAAGTGTGCTGTAGCTTAGGGGTGTGTGTGTATATGTCTCTACCCACCACTTTATACCCAAAGGAGTAGATTTGATTGTGGGTAACTTTGCCAAATGGGCTAAAATTTGAGGAACTATCTGCCTACTTTGGGGAAGGGCTGTAGGTATTTGAGTCGCTTGTGATATTTGAATTGCTTGTGTTTGCCTCGAAATTCTGAAGATGGCACAGCATGGGATGGGACATCTGGGCTCAAGTTTCTGCTCAGAACTGGCTTAGGCCGCTGCACACTTGCTGAAAAGCAAAATAAGCTAAAGCCAAGGTCAACTAGTCTCACAGTCCATATACATGGTAGAGCCTAGTGAGTGTTCCTTTTCATTTTTATCTTTTTTTTTTGGGGGGGGGGCTGGCATAGCATCTCTAAAACAAATTCTAATAATATATTTTGCTCCCTTTAGCAAGAAACATGAGTGAACAGTGAATTCATGGAAGGCATCTAAGAAGAAGCAGCTTAATAAAAGGAAAGCCTCATTTGTGCTTGAGCCCAGGACTTTATTCCACTGAGGCCCAGAAAAATGTTGAGCAAGGGTCTCAGGAGGGCTGTTTTCCAGGAGCCAGGGGCATCCAGGGAATTGTATATTTGTCTTGTGGCTAAAATGCCCTTTTAGTGTAGCTACATCCATCTGCTTTGGAAACCCCTGCTGGGCCTGGCCACCGCACACTGATTTCTCTTCTGAGGCAAAATGCCCTGACACAGCCAATTTCTTTTTGATCCAAATTCCCCATGGAACTTCGCTGACTCTCCGTGGTGCTCTGCACGGGGCGGGCTCTCCAGGCTTCTGTGCTTATCTGGTGTGGGCCTTGAGTCTCACTAGAGTCTCACCTAGCCCTTGCCCTTGCCCAAGGCTGGCCAGGCTGCTCAGCATGGTTCCTTCATTTTACAGCTGAGCCCATTAAGGCAAAGCAGTTCACCCAGGGCTTTGTTCAGGAGGAAGCCAGCACAGTGCTAAGGGCCAATTTTAGCAGGCACTTCCTCAACTCCTTAAGAGCCCTTTTCTTCTCAGTCTTATTACAGTGCTCCTCCTAGTCTTTCAAAGGACTCTGGAAACAATCAGCTGCTGTTGGCCTGGTTTATAGATGTTACAGAAATTGCACAGGGGCCAGATGGGGCTGAGAGTGAGTGAGCCAGGCTCCCATGCTGTGAGGTTACTCTTCAGTGCTGGCCATTCTGGCTGGAATACCTGAGTTCTTTTCTTCTTTCTTGTCTGCAGCCTGTCCTGTTAGGGTGCTTTCTCGGTCTGTTCCCTAATGGGCCCTGGTGTGCAGCTTTGCAGGCAGCCTTGTGCCTCCCCTACTTCTCTCTTAACTGCCACCCTTTCCAGCCAGGAGCTACTACCAGTGGGCTGAGACCAGCCAAGACTGGAGCTGGCAGCCCCCCATTGCACACAGGCTCTGAGTTCTGCATCTGTGATGAAAGGAATTAGAACTAAGGCACAGCCAGATGCCCTTGCTTTACTTGTTCAGATTTAGGTCTCCAGGATTTGTGGTGGGTTTAAGGGTGGACTCTATGATAATTTTCCTCACTCATTTGTTAGTGTCATGGGCAACACTCCTACCAGAATGGACAGGTTCACAAAGGAAAGGCATCATAAATATATTTAAGCAAAGTTTCGTATGATGGATAGGTTTTCAGAAATGAGAACCTCAAGACTTGGAAAATTCTGTTTTTATTACGATGCTCAATGGAGAATGGACAGACCCATAGAAATGTGCTTACATAAAAGCTGTTCGATCTTCGGGAAGAGTGGGAGGGGACTCCGGAGGGCCGTCTCCCTGGATTCTTCTGGACCTCTGAGCAGCATCCTCCTCCCCCCTTGTGGGTTGCAATGTTCTTCTGGAATGAGGGTCTTCAAGGGAGAGGGAGTGGCCTTTATAGTTTTTATGGCTTGTGTTAGAGAGAGGAATTCTGCTTTCTATAGTTTGTCTTGGGAGAGAGGAACTCTGCTTCTGTGACTCCGTCTTGGGCAGAAGGAGGGGAGACAGAAAATAGGAGAAGCTCCCAGAGGCCCTGCTTCCCAGGCCCCGCTTCAATGCTTGGTAGAGTACATTTTCAAATCTCATGTTCTGAGCCCTAAGCTGGGTGTCCTCATTTCTTTTTACTGTTATGCTTGGCAAGAGGATTCATAGAGAAGGTGCCAGTCCTTTTTACCTTCAGCCTGCATCTCCTCGAAACAGGAGTGCATCCTCTGTAGCAGGCAGGTGTGGCTCAGGTGCTTTTTCTGTTGCCTGCTTGCTCTGGGATGGCTAGAGATGGGCTGGGCTCTCCATGAAGCAGGTTGAGCCCTGCCAAAGCTGCTGGTAGCTGCCTCTGAGAGTGTGAACTGACGGGGACATGGTCACCTGTTGTTCTTGGGGTTAAATGAATCTGGGGAGAAGGCAGAGAGCACGGGTGTGAGGAAGCCCCCACCTGCCCACGCAGAGGGCTGCAGACCCAGCTATGTGACCAGGAGCAAAGTGAGAGAAGCCGTGGAGGTGCAGCCAGGCCTGGCAATGGGCTGCTCAATTAAACAGAGGCAGAGAGTTGAGAGACGATACATGTACGTGCTCAACTTTCTTCTTTTATTCATTTTTAAAACAGAAACACGTTCATTTGTGAGTCATTCAGCACAGCTTGCACCTGTCTGCTGGTGGGCTTGCTAGTCAGCCCTTCCTCGTAATGCGTCCCCCACGATTCCCAGTGTTGGTGTCTTTAACATGGACCAGGCATCTCATGAGCTCCCAAAGCAACCTTACGCTCCCCTCCCTCTTTCAAACGTTACTGAGTCATCCAAGTTTCAACTTTATGGAGATAAGTACTTTCTTTTCATACTACCATTTCATTGTTTTGTATATCATTTATTTAAATCATATGATTAGGAGTTCAAGGACAATTGGCATAAGAGCTTAGCAAAAACTCCAAGAACAGAAGTTCCTGGCCCTGGCCAGGCCCTGGTCTCAGGTTTGATGGAGGGAACAAATAGATAAGGGAAGCTCTTTTCTCACTCGGTGGTCCAGGTCCCGGGGGGCCTCTCAGTTAATTAGTGTCCTGGCATGGGCAGGCCGGACTCCTCTGCCTGCCTTGGAAGGAAGGGGCTCTTCTCCCATGTTGGCTTCCTTTCCTTTGGAAAGTGTGGAAGCCCTTGGGCCATGCTTCTGTTAATTAAAAGTAGCTCAGTGCTTCTGCCGATTAGCTGGATTCCCAGGGACACACCCTCCTTAGGAATTTCATTTCATTCACTGGTGAAGATGGAAAGCGTGACAGCCTGAGGCAGCACTGCAGGATGGCAAGGACACATGGCATGTACGACAAGACCTTTACTGTCTCGCCATGAGCAGTGTCCCCTGGGTAGCTGAAATGTAATTGAGAGTTTCATGTTTTCGGGAAACATTCCACCCACTGAGCATAGCCAGGCCATATATGAGTCCCCTACTTCTTGGGAGGGAGGAGGGTTAGAAACAGGTGCTTCCTGGACCTGGATGTGGACCATTATCACCCATCCTAGCACGGAGCAGGCAGAAGGCCTGGATGCAGGCCTGTGGGATATCTGCGTGGAGCTACCTAACCTCTGCCCAGGGTACCACCCTCATGTCTCAGTGTATCATAATTGTATGCCTTTCCATTGCATCTACTAATTTTGCTTTGCCAGCCACTGGCCTTTACCTCACAGAGGCACTGATTACAGCAGAGAAGACATCTTTTCTCTGACACAATTAGGAACCCAAGGTCAGGAGACTTAGGGAACTGTGAGAAAAAAGAGCAGCTCTGTGCTCTGCTTCCCCTAATGGGTGCAGCATAGTGCTTGGGAGAAAAGAGCAGGAGCCACCTGTCAAAGCGCCCATCTCTCCCTCTTCTGTCACAGGTGCCTAAGATGTGATAGCATGGGACAGTGCACTTGCTTAAGGTGTGATCCCTAGGACCAGGGTTCGATACTGGCATTTAAATACAGTACAGTAATTCTTATTATCTCATAGTTGTATACAGACACTTAGAAGTTCGGCTTTTTAAATATAAAATGAACACAAGTGATATTTGGGGTGTGTGTGTGTGTGTGTGTGTGTGTGTGTGTGTGTGTGTTACTAGGAACTGAACCCAGGGCCTTCATACTGAGCTACTTCTCTTCTATGGAGTTTTTTTTTTTTTTTTTTTTTTAATTGAGATGTTGAGACAAGGTCTCATCAAGCCCCACAGTGGCTAAGTTGCCCAGGCTGGGCTTGAATTTGTGACCACTCAGCCTCAGCTGCCTAGATTGCTGGTATCACAGGTGTGCCCCACCACAGCTGGCTCAGAAGTTCGGCATTTGCTTTCATTCTTGTGATTCCTCCTCAAAGCTGAGTATTTCTTAGCAATGCAGCTCAAAGAACACATTTTCTTCAGAGGAACCACCCACCATGGGTCCGTTTTTGTTTTCTTTTTTTTTTCCAGATCAAACAGTATATGTGCATTTTATTTTATTTGTTGTAGCCAAATAGGTTTCTGAAGACAATACACAATTTCATTTTTCCATTCATGATACCAGCATGTCATGCACTGAAAGAATTCCAAAGCAACTATAAGTTCACCATCATTTTTCAACCAACCGATCCCTTCTTTTTTAAATGGGACAAAAGTCACCCATGTTTGCTTGTAACCTAGGCAGGTTACAATTATCACCCAGATTCCAGGCCATTTCATCACCCACCACACCACTCTGTCCTGGCAGTGCCATGATCCTCGCTGGTAATATAGATCTTTAATTGGCAGATCTTCTCAGAATACAGAACATCTGCTTCCTGCTGGCCCCATTTCAATTTTCTTATACAAAGGGTCTGGGCTTACTATTGCTGTCTCCAGAGTCTGATTGCTTTGCTGAGTGGAGATTACCTAGGGACCAGCCGATCCCATGGATCTTGGTGACTAGCACCTCTACCCAGAAGGTTCTGGTGGACTCTGTCCTTGTTTGGCCCAACTGCTGTGTTAAGGGGGAGCATTGCAGGTCGTCTGGAACAGTCACGTGGTGTCAGTTTTCAAAGGCTGTCCTTCAGGTAAACCAGAAACTACAGGCAAATTAACAAAGACAAGCCATGAGGCAATCTCTTCTTTTTTTCTTCTTTGATTCTCTTAATTAGTCAAGTTTAGTACTTGTTCCTTAGTGCCTTCTTTGAAACAAGCATGTAGGTACTTGAAGCTTTTTGCTGCTTGTTCTGTAGTCAAGAGGGCTGAATATTTCAAATGCTTTGTTACCACACAGGACATCTGGATGCTTTTAGAAAAAATATCCACTTTCGTGGGGCGTGACCGTATAATTTGGGCATTTGGATGAATGCTTGTGTTATTTAGAGTAGTAAGGATGTATTCGTAGTGTCTCAATTTGTGTGCTCAGTGGCATTGACACTGACCATGGCGCCCAGGGCTTTCATAGGAAGAGAAATGCTTGTCATAAAGTCATTGTTGAATAGATGTGAAAGATCTTCTTTGTGTTATGGAGAGGCATTTATCTGAGGTAAATATGCTTTATGCAGACCATCTTAAAAGAAAAGGAAAACCATAAAGCACTCCTGGAATGTATTTGCCAAGCAAATATTCTGGAAAACTGCCCAAAGGCGCATACTCAAGCCTGCAATTTGAATACTGAACTAAGGAAATGCTTTAAAGCATGGCGAGGTCCCTGGACTGTGGTCGTCACATCTGGTTACCTCGAGGTGCAGGAGAGGGACTGAGACTGCACAAGGAAACAAGCCTCTCAAGGCTCACGTTCCATTTTTGGTTCATAGGTATGAATATGTGCAATGCAGAGCTTTTATTTTCAGTGGGTTTTTAAACTTCAATTAATGTTTTGCCTTGGCACTCTATGCATGGTCTGCCACTTAGGAGAACTTTCTGTCACCTGTCCTTTCTCTGTCGTGTGGCCTGTGGCTCCCAATGTAGCACCAAGGTTTTTAGTTTGTTTTGGTTTTCAATGTGAGATGGAAGCTCCTTCTCACTGAGCTAATTCCCTGGCCTTTCTTATTTTTTATTTTAAGACAGTGTTGCTACGTCACTAAGTTGCTCAGGTGGGACTTGAACGTACATTTCTCCTGCTTCAACCTTCCGGAGTGCTGGGATTACAGGTTTGCACTGCTGTGTCTGGCTGGAAGGAGGTGTTTTTATGGACTGGCACCTGCAGGCTGAGGGACATAGAGACCTGGATGAGCCAGCTGGGCTGCAGCAGAGAGGCCAAGACCTGGGCTTCCGGTGGGAGCCTGGGGTACTGACCTGTCTCTGTCCCTCCCCATGCACATGTGGGGAGAAGCTGCAGCACAGCTTGTTTCCCTCATGAATGCACAACTAGAAGGGGCTTATTGCTTTCCCAGCACATGGCTGCTGTAGTGACAAGTTTCTTTGGTTTTGTTGCTCAGTTCTTCCATGGATGCCATACGGCTTCTTCCTCTAGAATGACTGACAATAGCTTAGGAAATAACTAAGTGCATCAGCTGGTGACCTAACCCACAGCATAGCCTGTCTGCTCAAGGTCCCTAGGATGGAGGATGCGGGCTCTGCGAAGATGTGTGCACAGTCAGCCATGGCAGCCGGACCCACCTACCTAGGAATTTAACTTACGTACTTTCCCCTTCAGAAGAGAAATAATAAATGACTCCTCACTCTAGATATCACTGTATGAGATACTGTTACTGGATACTTGCTCTATCTAACCAGTCATTATTGTTTTCCCTACACTTTGAATATGAGTTCCAGTTTATCATTTTTAAATGTCAATATTTTTCAGATATTACAGGTTAGGAACTAGTCTCGTTTATGAGAAATATAACTCAGTTTTTTAAAAGTCCTCAGAGACCCTCAGGGTCTGTGACTACTTCCATGGGGGGTGTGGTTTTCATGTGTGCATCTGCCAGCAGCTGGATACATCCTTGTTTCTGAATCTGCACTTTTACAGATAAATGTTTTCAGAAGGTCATTTTAATGGGAAGATCCTGCTTGACAAAAGAAACCTACTTTCTGTCTTAAATCATGCTCCCAGGATCAGGAGCGCAGGATAGAAATCTGACATCAGCTCTAATTCAGCACAGCTGAAAATTTCTGCCCCATGGTCAAGGCTTGGCCTTGAGTGGAGGTCAGCGAGTTGCAATTGGAATGCTGCCTAGTCCAGTTCACACAACTCAGTCATAGCACTGAGTTGAGGGACAGCATGGAAGACTATGGGACATTTTCTGGGGCCAGTGAGGCAATGTGTGTGGGTTACTGCTGTGGCCACCAGGACTTAGAAGCTGCTCTGGAGGGAGGCAGAGAGATTGTCCCAGACAAGGCTACCTATTGCTGCCCTGAGACAGAGAGAGGTGTTCAGGGATAGCAAAGATCTCTCTGCCTGCTCCCCTGCCTGGTTGTTCATTCTTTGGTGAAGGGAACCACTGGATAATGCATTTGAAGAAACAGCAAAGCTTCTTTAAGAGCTGCTGTGTTGTTTTCCACTGCTATAATAAATTACCTGAGGCTCAATGCTTAATGAAGAAAAGAGGTTTATGTAATTCACAGTGTTAGAGGATGAAAGTCCAAGATGGGTCAGAACTGTTTCTTTTAGTGTATGTGCTGCTGAAGCAAACAAGAGACCCATTTCTTTTGTCCTTCCCTATGTCACTTCACAGCAGATGACAGCCTGGCATGAGGAACAGTCACATGGCAGGACAAGATAGTGTCAGAGAACTTCATTGACCAGGCTTACACCACTCAGCCTACAAGACTAGCATCAACCCCGTCCATGGACAGCACTCCTGTGACTTAGCGTCCTCCTTTTGGGTCTCACCTCTGCTAAGTGCCACATCTCCTAGACCTCATTTCTTCTAAGTTCCACATCTTCAAGGATCCACCACTTCTTAACACAGCTACACTGGGGTCCAGGCCTTCCCCCACATCAGCCGTGCCCCAGCCACGGCACCTGGACGGGCCTCCATCTATTGCTCCTCCAGCATTGGCAAAGCACCTCTTCCGAGCTGGGCAGGGGTCAGTCGCTGGGCTTCGGGGGTGTGAGGACACCGTCTGTTGCTCTGTGGGGGATGCGGCAGTCACCTGCCAAGGGAGGTCCTCTTGTACCTCAGCCTGGCCAGTGAGTCCCCCTGGAAGGCTTGAACTCTGCCAGGGTTTGAAGGTGGTAGGGAGTCAGCCAGGCGCAGGAGGAGGAAGTCTGAAACTGGCCATGTACCTGCGGCAGCTACTTTCTTCCTGACCCACTGGGAAAGCATTTACTCCTATAGTTAAATGAGAGGTTGCATGTTTAGAAAGGACAAAATAATAATGATTTGAATTGCTGAAAAGACTGCCTGATGGGATAAATTACTGAGAGAGCTTTCTAAGATGCCTTGAAACAACCCACACTTTACCCTCAGAATTACAAATTCTGTGAAACTCCATTTCGCCCAGGAATCCAGGGACTCTGTAGTGGGTGGCATTTTTAATCATCAAGTATCAAGCACGTGGGCCTCCTTTTTTCTTGCCATATTTAATTTAAAATAAAAGTGGAAGTGAGAGATGGGAGGAGGAAGAAAAAGGGCTAAAAAAAAAAAAAAAAAGAAATCGAAATGTGCCGTGCACATATACTGACCCTCCACAATGGCATCTTATTTACTGCAAACATGTACCAATTAAAGTGAAATATTCTCCCATTGCTTGCTGTGGTTGTCCCATCTTGCGAACTCCTGCTGTTGGGTTCACAGGTCACCCGATGCTGTCCTGGTGTGGAGCGCTGTGTGCCGGTGTTCACTGTCCCTTTATACTAAACCTAGCTGTAGGAATTTCATACTTTTAAGTTTTACATTGCTGTTATATTCAAGCATTTGTTTTATTCAAACATATTAAAGGCTTAGAAATTTTAGTTTTTATCGCTTAATTGGTAAATATGATTAAGTATGGAAAGTATTTAACACCTCTAGTGAGCAGCCTCTAGATCATGACTGTTGGAGGTCCCGTGCTCTGTAAGGTTAAGATTACACTTTTTTTTCCCCCATGATTTTATTGAGAAACAAATAGCAATGAGACAGTTTCAAACCAAGTTGGTAGGACAGTTTCAATAATTAACACATTGCATACATTCTTCCTGGTGGTTAATTGCTGCACAAGATGCAGACATGATATCCTATTTACAAACACCATTAGAACAAATCTCTCTATTCATTAAGAGAATGTAACTATATATCTATCCTAACCACTTTGGATACACAGATACAAAATGGACATTCATCTGTATCCCCTTTTTTTTTTGTTAAGTTCTGTTATTTGAATATTATAGGTGTATAAACTCAGCAAAATATTCTAAAAGAGTTCAGTAGTCCATAATAGTATTAGGTCTTCTGCTTGACTGGCAATGTCAGAAATTGTTGACCTGAGTCCCCTACAGCTCAGCATAACAGCATGGCTTTACTTCTTATACTTATGATGACACTGTTTTTAAAGAAACTGTAGAGAAGCCACAAAAAGCCACACAACTTTATAGATTAGACTAATCCTTCCGTTGAGCAGTTTTTGACCAAGAATCAGAAGCCCAAGGAGTCTGTTTTGTTACTTTATTCTGCACTCAGTGAAGAAAATTATTACCACACACAGCAGCTTTGTGGTCATCTGTTGTTTGTCCTTTTGTTTTTGGCTCTTCAGAATCTTGAATATTTAAGCTTGTATGGGGTCTTGTGTTCTACTGTCCTTTTTACTGTAAAATATAAATATGTTAAAGAACATTTTGATTCTAAATATGATAAAGGAATTTCTTATCTAAAAATAAAATGAAATACTAACTAGAAAAAATGGAAGCACAACTCACAAATGTCACATGGAGAGGAGTCCAGGGTATGAAGATCTATGGTGTGTGGCGCAGCACTGATTTCTTTGGAATCTTCCCAGATGGTGGGAGAGAGGAGAGAGCAGGTGCTCAGACCCATATGTAGCTGGAGAGAAGAAATTTTGGCTGCCTCCTCTTGCCACAGCCTTGTGCGCGGTCCCAATTCCAGCCTTGCTGTTAGGGGTGTGTGATGCTTGGGTGGTCTAGAGATCCCATCATGGTGTCCTCCCTGCTACCTGCAGTCAACATTACCCGCAACCTGAAGGGAGTATCCTTCATGTGCCTGAGCCCTGCAAGAATGGAGCTTGGACTTTGCCACACCCTGAGGCGGAAGGGAAGAGACAGTGGTGGCGAACCTATGGCACATGTGTTGTCTTTAAGACAAAAGATGCTAATGTATGAGCTGTTGTTTCTAAACTAAAACCTCAGTGCTCAGGTCTAATAGCAGGCTGGCACTTGTCAATAAGTAGGTGGGTTTGGGGCTGCAGTTGGGGCACTCTTCTCTAAACGGCTTGCTGTCTCTGCCCTAGGTCTTTATGCCTGAGGCACCTACCTCTCTGAGATGGCTTTCTTGGAGGTAAAAGGAGGCAAGAATTAGCTGGTCCCTAAGGCCAGCTTCAGCTCTCTCTGCTCTTGGGCTAAAGCCCTCAGCACAGGTCTTTGTGCTGCTGACAGGAAGGGCTGCTTGAATGCTCACATCTGTGGTCCTGGAAAACCAGGTGGATGTTTGGCAAGAGGCTCTGTTCCCTGTGCAGTACTGCCCCAGAGTGGGGCATTCTGATCATGACGTGAGACGTAACCACCCAATAATTTGGATTAAGTAGGAATTTCGGTGCCTCCACCCTGTTTACTGAATGATGACTTATTTGAAAAGCAATTTCCTGTATTTTAAAACAAACAAACCAAAGCTCTTCAACAGCTTCTGTTCCATTCGTTTTTGACTTTCTATGGAGTCTTAGCAAACACATTGGCTTTGGAACTGGAATCTAATTCATCTTGCCCTTAGCTGTTACCCATGGCTCTGTCCTTTACAGACAGAAAAATTCCATCAGGCAAAGCAGGATCTTTCATTAGATTGATGGAATCTGTACATCTGCCTTCTCATTAGATATCAAGTCTTGGTTCTGGTCTAAACCAGATCTGTCCCCAGGATTTCAAGTAAAACAAGAAACCCCTCACGTTGTACCGGGCCACAGTCTGTACCCTCCCAGCTCTCCCTCAGGCCCTGGTGGGCTGGCAAACAGTCAGGACCATGGAGGACTCGCTCCAGGACGCCTGCATGTGCCCCAATCTGTAGGCACTCAAGTCCCTTCTGAAAAAAGCTGTCATATTTACACAGCACCTACATCATCCTTCCATGTGCTTTAACCCATCAATAGATTATTTATAACATACTGTGTAAATAGCTGTTACACCATGTTATTTAGAGAGTAAGGACCAGGAAAAAGGTTTACACTTATTTAGTACAGACATATTTTTTAAGGTTTCTGATCCAAGGTTGGTTGACTCCAGGGGTGCAAAATCCACAGATAGGAAGAATTATGCAGGCACATGGTTGGTGCAAGGGTGAGGTACAGATTCTATGACATGACTTCTGAAAAAATAGACCTTTGAGGGAGTGTCAGTCAGATTTTCTGTCACTAGAGTTGGTACAGGGAGCTCATAAGAGCTTGTTTCTGTGTGCTACTTTGTGTCTTCCTAACTTTTTTAAAAAAGCTGAAATATGCCTCAAGTATATTTCTTTGATATTTTTCCATTATGTTATTTTTTTTAAATGTACTAGTTATTTAAGTAGGTTCTTAGAAATTTAGAACACTAATTTATGAGGATAAATTCCATTTGTCAGATCAAAAATGGATCACAGGTAGCCCCAGAGCTGTAGGAACAGCTTTGATTTTTGCTAAAATCTGAGTCCACCGCTTTCTGATCCACCTTGCGCTGCTCTGAAATCTGGTATCTCTCTTTCTCGGTGTCGAAGATCTCGCCCTCCTGGTGTCTGGGTTTCCGCAACTTCTTGTTGAAGTAAGCATCAGTGAGGTGTTTGGGGATTTTCACTTTGCTGATATCAGTTTTTGTAGACAATGACAAATTTCTGGTTTGTTCTTCATAGAGGAACATGCTTAAGGCTAAAAGGCCCAGTCACAAGTAGCAAGCCATGGCCAGCTGCTTCAGGAAGACCACTCTTTTGCCTCTGTGACGCCCGGTGAGGATGATCATGATGGTGCCGGAAGTGATGCTGGCTCAAAGTTTCCTCGTTGACTGAAGGGTTTCTTGCTGTGGCTCAAGCTTTTGGGGCACATCTTCAGTATGGTAGTATCTAGGCATCTTTTGAAGTTTAACCATGCAGATATCTCCATTCTTGTCCCCACCAACCGGTTTTGTGATGGTAGCTAGAACTTCCTCCTTTTTCTTCTCAACCTTTGATTTAGCAGCTGTGTACTTTCTCTTGTACAAAGCCTTTCTGGAATACATGGCAGATCAGGAGTATCTACCAATTCCTCTAACCAGAACAGGATTTCAGCTGCTGTGGGGCTTCCCCTTCTTGGACTTTTTTGCCTTCTTCACCTTACCCTTTTTACAGGTACCACTGGCAGCAGCCTTCTTGGCTTTAGGTTTCTTCTCTTTAGTGTCTGGCTTCTCAGTTTTTCATCTGCCATCTTGCAAGATGGGAAAGAGAACTAAGTTTCCCTCCATTATGTTTAAAATTAATTTTTTCCATTAATTTTTTTCTCTTGCTATTTTAGAAATGTGGAAAATTTAAGAAGTACACAAAAGAAAATGAAATTTTAAGTATCACTCCTTGAAATAATTGTCAATATTTTAGTACTTTGTCCACTTGAGTATTTTTTCATTATTAAATTTTCTTATATTAAAAATTGTTTTTAGCTGAGTATGGTGGTACATGCCTAGATTCCCAGCACTCAGAAGGCTAGGACAGGAGAATCACTAAGAGTTTAAGGCCAGCCTGGACTATGTAATGAATTCAAGGCCAGTCTGATCTACGTAGTGACCCCCTCTCTCAAAAAAATTAAAAAATAATTTTTAATGGCTAAAAACTAATCTAACACACCAAACATTTTTCTTGTTACCATTAGACAGTCACTTCCTCTAGCCAAAGCTTCTTCACCATCATCTTTGCGTGACTTAAACTCTTACATTTCAATTTGACACACACATATATGTATATGTATGTCATATATATTTTTATGTATATAAAACATAGAACATATATGTTTTATGGATGTCATATGTATATGTTTTTTCATGCTTATTACAAAGACCATAAAAATTACTTAAATGTAAATGTGTAAATTGTTTCTCTTTGATAGCTTCTAGGAAATGGACTTACTGGGCTGTAGCACAGGAACCATGTGGATTGCTTGCTACGTGGGCTGAGTGGGCTTTCCAGACTGTACGTCCTCACCGTCAATCTCCACAAATTTTCAAAAGAAAGCAGATAGAGACTCCATGTTTGGGGGATATGTAAAGCCATATTTTAAGCCAATTTTGTTTAATTTAGCTTTGCCTTCATATTTATTGCAGGCTGAACATCTTCATCTTCAGTTCTTTGAGGCTGTTTAAGAATGTTTCGGTTCCTGGTCTTCTGATCTGATGTTACTGTTTTTCTCCTTTAAGTGTGTCCACAGACACATATATTTTCCCCGTAGGTCTATTTTTTTCTTTGTGTGTGACTCATGGGTTTCCCACTGCCCATATTCTTTCTCCAGTGGTTCCTTTCCTTAATGTCCCATTGTTTTGTCTGTGACTGTGGTCTTGGTCTTTGCCCCCTGTCTCCACTTCTTTGTCCTTTCTCTCCTCTTCATCCCGTGTCTTGGAATGAGAGTGCTATCGCTTGTAGGAGCAGCAAAACTTACACAGCTCTATGGTTTTATGTGTTTGCCATCTTCTCATCACTGGTCAATTTTGAGCAGACCTTCACATGAAAGTTTGCTTAATTGTATCCATGCGCCCTAGACATTGTCCCTGGATTTCTCATCCTCTGTATATACAGTTATTTGCATTGCAGGAGATCTCTCCAATATTTATAATAGTTATTTATAGTTTCCATTAGTACTGTTTTACTCTAACATAGTTGACCATTTGGAATTTAAACTTGAGAGCATTCCAGAGTGAATAGAGCAAATGTAAAAGCACCTATCTGGGTTTAATTATTCCTCATGGACTGAGTGTAATATCATGTTGTGCATGGTATCTCAGGACTTCTCGCAACACTACTACAACTGGTCGGTCTTCGTTGTTGTTGGGTACTGGCTGTAGCTTTTGTAGTAACCTTACAGCTTAATCTAAATGCAAACCTTGATTCTTTCCTTTATGTAAAGTTCTTTTAGTAGTCTCAGTTATCACTAATGGCATGATATTTCCTTTATATTTGGTCAAGTTTTAATTTTGAGCTCATTTGATGCTCTTTTGTTCCTCCATTCTAAGTTTCTCTCTTCTCTTTCCTTATTTTCTTGGCCTTATTTATTCTAATTTATTAAGAAACCGTAGCTGGGCTGGCCAAATAGCTCAGCAGATTAAAGTGCCTGCTTAGGTGGACACGGTGGCTGGGAGCTCGATCCCCAGGCCTACCGTGTCGGCCCCACCCCTGGGGCATGCTGAGATGGCAATTGAGACTGGGCATGTTGGCACTTGCCTGTAATCCCAGCTCTTGGGAGGCTGTAAACAGGCAGATCACTATGAGTAGATCTAATAGTGAGACCTTGCAGGCCCTGTATGAAATAAAAAAAAAATAGAAAAGAAAAAAAGAAAAGAAAAAGAAAAAAAGAAAGAAAAAGAAACCGTGGCTGTTCCATAGGGTATCCTGGGGTGAGCGCCTGGACCTGGCCCTTGTCAGAAGGGAGTTCACAGTCACTTGAGGGCTGTAGCACACATCAGAACTGATGCTGTACAAGGTGGGATTGCCGTGTGGGCCTTGAAGGAAGGAGGGTGGAGAGGGGCACATCATGGGAGGAGCTACCCATGAGGGACATGGCCCAGGGGCAAAACTCAAGTAGGTAAAACTGCAGGGCAGTGCTCAGCCATCAGCCATCAGTGGGTGGTGCGTTTGAAGGGGAAACCCCAGAGGAGTGTGGAGCTAGGACTTGGGAGGGGGAGGCAGAGTCTGGCAGCGAGCACAGCATCACCATCCCTGTGCTTAGGAGTTTGCAGACTGTGGCCAGTGTGAAGACAAATGCTTGGTGCCCTGTCAGGTTCTAGGGCCTCTGAAAGACTATTTGTCCTGATAGGTCAGTCCAGGTGCTTCTGTGACATGTGCCAACCATGTTTTGTTAGAGTACCTGTTAGACTACTGGTCTTCCATGAATGCACCTGGAAATTTCCCTCTGATGGATCCATTCTGGGAGCTGATGGGCTGGGATTCCTACTTTGAAATGACTGGATAAAGGGAAACCTGTGGGGCTATGTAGACAAAGCTCCTCATTCAGTAACAACTTGAACTTGATTCTTACCTTTATACAGACAGCCCCTGGGAGGCAGAGGCCCCAGAGTGATTCCTGCTGGGGCACAGAAGCTGAAAGTGCATTCTGGGAAGATTTTGTTGCGGTCATTTGTGTGTCCTGTCAGTGTTCATGGCCTTAAAATTTCTAAATCTTTATATATGATCTCTTTCTTTTTCTCTGGGCAGGAATCTTACATCCTTTCTGCAGAACTTGGAGAAAAATGTGAAGCCATAGGCAAGAAGATATTGCATTTAGAAGATCAGCTTCACACAGCAATCCATAGTCGTGATGAAGACCTTATTCATATCCTTTTCATCTTACAGATGAAGCACCTGAAAGGTTATTTTGCAAAAGAAAATCTTAAAAAGTTACGCTATTTCCATCTGCCTGATGGAAACAAATTATGGAGCAATTACCCACATGCAACATTTTCTCTCTAGTTTTCATTAAACAACTCAATATTTTTGATTATTAAGCCTGACCACTCAAAGGTAACCACAAGGTCAGGCATGCACACAACGAAGTCAAAGCCAAATGGAATTTCAGTGGGTATGAAGCTGGGTCTATCCAGCCTTTGGGAAATCATCAGAAGCAAAGCATTCGACTAGCTCAGTTTCTAAAGGGCTTTAAAAAAACGAGAAACCCAAGTGCATCCTCAGATTTGTTCCTCATACAATTCTGCCACATAAAGGGCGGTAGAGTATCAAAGCTAATAACTGTTTGGATCATTCCTTTTCAGTGTGCAGCTACAAACACACAGTTAAGTTCAACTCAGTCCTTTTCTATTTTTCATCATAGGCTTTTCTTGCACTGGGCTCAATGTCCTTGGGGTCAAGCTCCACAGACACTTGTGTCAAAACTGGCTGCGGTGAGCAAGGTGGCAGGAGGGTGTTAGGTTATATCTGTGAGGCGCTTCACACTAGGGGACATGTGGAGGTTGTGCATTGGTGAGTCCTCTAAGAACAGATGGAAGGGTATGTGATTAGATAAAGGGATAAGTAGACTTATGCTGTATGTTTTTAGTTCTTAAATGACAAGTTGGTATTTTCTGGCTAAAACCACTTTCCAGTTCATTCATTCATTCTATTCACTGGCATGGCTTCCATTAGATGTGTTTGTAGGAGATTTGTTTTGACCTTTGCTTCTCATTGTAACCTTCCTAGAATTCCAGTTATTATCATACATTATCTGTATGTGTAAATAGCTTTGAATAGCTCAGGATTAATCTTAGTCAAAAATATTCAGACATATGGTTTAATGATGAATTCAACATCATTTTCTTTCTTGTTATACCTTTAAATTTTGGACCTTGCTTATTAAACCTAGCAGGATATTTCTTTAATTCAGTCAGAAATTATTTTCACATTGCTCGAGGCACATTTTTAGGAATTTCTGTCTTTTCTAATTTCTGCCTCTTACAAAACCAGTGTCAAAGCTGTTCTTGGAAAGTTGCCTCCAAGCAGCAGAAAGTGCAATGGCACCTTTTGCTGTTCACACTCTCAGGGGTCCCAGATTGAAGCTCGCCTAAGGGGCCATGGTGTCCATGAGCAGCCAGCAGCTACCTCTGGGTGCATGGCAGCTGCCTGCTTCAGCAAGCCAAGCCTGCAGAGGGTCCCGGCCCTGCCAGTGTGTGAGTGTCCTGAGCAGGAGGCACCTTGGCCTAGGAGGGGCCAGGAGCTCTTTTGAGAGCTGCAGCCGGTGTCTGCTGTTTTGAAATTTTCAGAAGATTAGTTTGATTATAAGCCATTATCTTGTCCTTACCCAGGAGAGGAGGCTGAGGAGGGGCTGAACAGTGTTTCAAGGAGTCTGTGGCTTTTCTACAGCCAATCTGAGCCAGGCTTAGTAGAATGGATGTCCCGAGCCAGTGGGTCAGTCAACGAAGGTCACCTGGGACAGGAGCGGGGAATTGAGGAGGGGACAAAGGACAGGAGACGTGAGAAATGGAGACAAGACAGGATTCTGATCAAGTCTCATTTATTCAAAGGAAACTCTTGGGTATATATAGTGGAGGCATAGGGAAATGACGACACAGGTAAAAGGCGCGAGTAACTAGGCAACCGGGCCATGACATGAAGTCCCACCTCTGGGGCATAGCAGGAGACTTATGGGAAATAGGCAGGGTAAGAAGAATTAAGAGCTCAGCTCAGCAGAGGTAGGGGAAGAGGAACCCGGAAACCCACTTGCAATAGGATTGGAGGCCTGGAGTTATTGAGCCTCCCACAAATGAAATCAGAGACAAATGTGGGAGCACTGGCAACCTTGTTTGCAGCATGAGGATGGTTGTAAGCCCGTCTAAGTTTTTATGGTGCTAAGGGAGGCTGTATGCATACCCTATGCTTAGCACAGTCCTCATCTGCAGCAAGGACTTGGGGGCCAAGGTCATTCCTTGGTCTCACTGCTCTCAGCTCCTTTGTCCCAATGTCACACTGCATCCTGTTTGCACATACATAGGTTCAACATAGGTGGTTTCGATCCCCTTGTGATAAATGTTTGAAGGACTCAGTAGCCCCATGATGGTTTATGTAAGAAGTCATTTGTTGCAAAATTGCTCTAAGTAGGTAGCGATTCTTGTCCCTGCTTTACAGTCAGAAAAATGGAAGCTTAGCAGGTAGCAGGTCCAGGGTCATCTCTAATAGTCCAGGCCCAGACCCTGGCCCTGGCCACATGTGGCCCAGCAGGAGACAGCTATGCTTGTATGGGAAGGGAAGGGTCTGTTCAGCAGAGGAGACAGTCACTTTAAATTTTAAACTCTAGACTCAGGTGTGGTGGGGCACATCTATAATCCCAGCACTCAGGGAACCTGAGGCAGGAGGTTTACAAATTTGAGCCCAGCCTGGGCAACTCAGCAATTGTCTGAAAATAAAAAATAAGAAAGGATGAAGGATGTAGTTCACTGTAAAGTCACTGGGTTCAATCTGCGACACCCCACCCATCCAAGCTATAATAAGCATGGAAGTCCCCTTGCCTTTGGGAATTCTATGTTGAGATAAGTGAGGAAATGTCAAGCTAGCGTTGGGCTATCAAATACTGGTATAAACGCCAAAGCCAGCCCTTTCCCCTCTTTAAATACAGTCCATTCCTCAAGATGGATTTCAACCCAGAGTTTCCTTAGAAGCTCAGGCTGTGTCCGCATCAGTGATTGAGAATAGATACACAAAAGCATCTTTAAACTCATACACTCAAGGGGGACACTGTGCTTTGTATTTACCCAGCCCTGTGGGGCTACCTAGCAAACAAAGCCATTGTTTCAGAGTAGAACTTATCTCAAGGTTCAAAGGGACTGCCAGAATCCTCCTACCAAACTCTTCCAGGCCTGTATTTTCATTTTTTTGATCACAGATTTAGTGCTGAGAGTGGTTGAAAGGAGCAGCTTGTTGCCTACGACACAGATGAGCCTCCTGGGGAGTATGCTAGCTATATTGTTGGTGCTATCGCTTCCTGCCTGGATAGTGAGGGGGACAAGATTAATCCAAGTCCACGCAGAGAGTGGGCCCCCCAGGAACAACGTGTCTGGAGGCTACTGTGTCCATGCTCCCAGCAGGAGCACAGGGCATCTGCATAAGCTACATGTACGCATGTATGTGTCTGGTGGCCCCCCAGAGCGACCAGCAAGTGATGGGTGGGACAGCACCAGGAGTTTCCAGACAGGTCTTCCTGGCATCCTGTTTAAAGTCACAGTTACTGGCAGCCTGCTGGGAGTCTCCTTTTACAAAGATGCTGGATTAACAAATCTGGAATGGGGGGATGGGCCCTGTCTTTTCATGGCCCTGACAGGCTTGCTAAATTACGTGTAGCACAGCCAGATGAGAGCCCCAGACAGCCAGCTGCTACTGTGGGGGTGTCTGAGAAGGGTCTGCACCACTAATTGGGGGAGCAGGCTGCAGGAGGGTCTCATGCAGGAACCAGGAAGGGACCAGCAGTGCATGCGACTTCACAGCCAGGGAGCGGGATCCAGGAGCCAGAGTCTGAGCCTAGCATACAATTTCACAGTCCTTGTGGATCCTAATTAGCAGTTACATTTTGAAAAACCATTTGAATGTGTAATGGTTCCTCTATGTTCAAGATGTATTAACTAAAAACCTGCTGGGTTGGGGTGGATTTTTAAGCAGAAATTTTTACATTTCTTTCTCCAACTTCTGCATGCCACTCACTATCAGAAGCAAAGAAAGACACCTGGGATTTGCACATTTGAGGCATAGTTTAACACCACCCTCCTCACCCCCGCAGGGCAGCTCTGCCTGCCTGAGAGTCACAGACAAGGTGGGGACAGACTAATTCTATTTGCAGTTGTATTTACATCCGTGTCCGGAAGCCCTTATGGAATTCTATTCTCTTTGCTCATTTGGAATGCGTGGCGCCCAATTGATTAGTTTTGGTGAGCTTGATGCATGTAAAGACGCTAAATACATTCAGGCTCATGCATGAGCACCCAGCCCCCGAAGGGCTCTTGTCTGGTTCAACTTTCTAATGTATAGGCTGAAGGAACAAAGGTAGTAAGGGTAGGGGGGAAATTCTCCTCTCCTTGGAAATGTTTTCTGCCCCAAGAGCTGAAGAGTTGAGAGAGGATCATGAAAACCTTGAGCTCCTCTCAGGATCTTACAGATAGGAAGAGTAAGCCCATGAGGCTGCTCTGTAAGGCATTAGGCGGCCTGGGTGGGTGCAGGGTGGAGACCGCAGAGCTTCCCCTGGGCTCCCACTGAGGCTGGAATGGACAGTTTGAAGCATACTGCAGTGGGAGAAAGCACGGAAATGGCTGTCCACTGCTGGCCTACATGATGGTCTTGGCCCAAGGTAGACAATACAGAGCCCCGCGTGCATCTACTGAGTTCTTTGATTTGGGTCCTCAGAGTGGTCTCCCCTGCTCAGAGTTACTGACCTGGACCTCTGACTTTTCTGTAGGCCATAGTGACTACAGAGGAAAGCGTGTAACTAAAAAGAAATAATGAAACAAGTGAGAAATAGTTTCAAAGGCTATACCCTTTTCTCCTTTTAAACCAAACTAGGTCAGATGAGCTGAAGACCTACTTTTGACTGAGCCATCAGAATGAACTCGTGGAATCCAGGGCAAACCTGGGCAACTCAGCAAGACCCTGTCTCAAAATTTAAAAAGGGAGTGGGGGTAGAGCCAGAGCTCAGTGGGAGAGCACTGTGTCACTTCTAAGAGGCCCTGGATTCTATCCCCAGTGCAACAACAGAAGAAAAGAGCAATCACTGGGAAAGGCCATTGAAGGTAAAACACTCAGTTACTTTTATATGAAAACAAAGCCTCCAATGGAAGCATTCCTAGGTCTTCTGCAAAGACAGTCGTCGGTCACCACTGCATTCCTGGGTGCCTCACAGCCACACCCCCTTACTGGTCTTCAGCACTGACATTTCAATAGGTTATGCATTTGCCAAGTAAGTAGGCAGTCCATGCTAAGCCCCGTGCCATCACAGGAATTCATGTCTAAATTTTCTTAGGATATCACAGGCACCTGGTGGCGTGTCTGTCAGGGGACTTTGAACTTGACCACGCAGTTTTCTTGGGCACAAGTGCCATCACACAGCAGTCCCTTGAGGCTTGTCTTGTACTTGCTTAGAGGCTCTGAGTACCCTATTATGACACCTAAGACTCCAGCACTGGAATTTGACTTCATTCAGCCCTTCGGAAAGAAATCAAGGTCAAATATGTCAGTGGGCTTCCACTGTAAACTTGTATTAGCATCAGGAAACCAGATTGTAGCCTGATCTTGGGTCAATGTATCAAATGGAATAGTTTATTTATTGCAAATCAGTGAGAAAATGTTATGAAAAATACAACAGGCTTGTGCATAAGCACCATAGTTCCTGAAGGACTCCCACAGGATGTGGGAGGTTGTGGAAACCAGGTCCCCTCAACTTTCCAAGGACAGCTTGAAAGACAAAGGTAGCAGAAGTTTTGCTGGATTGTCTCCTTGGGAATGTTTTTTTGCCCCTAGACACAAGGAGCTGGGAGAAAGAGCTTTCACAGAAATCATAGTCAAAGAGGCCAGTGGGCCTCACCTATGAACTTGTTGGATCAGCCAATACTTTAAAAATATACTATATATGGCTCAGTGTAACCTCCAAGCGCACATTGCTAGCTGTGACCAAGAGGCTTTTCCAGTATCCTTTATCTCATACTGAGCTTCTCTCACCACACACACACACACACACACACACACACACACACACACACACCACCATGCCCCTCAGCCTTTAATATACTACAGGCCTATTTTCCCAATTTCTGCAAGTTGGGTTTTTTCCCCCCTATTTCAGCCCTAACTATTCAAATCATCCAAAATATTTTAGAACTTTCATTTTGTAAGGAAAAACATGGTGGCTTGGTTAAAGAGAGAAGCTTTGCAAATAAATCTGAGTTTAATTATTTTAATGATCATTACCTCATAAACTCACCAGATACAGTTTTCCACATTTCTGATGCTTTGCTCTGTCAGGGCCTAAGTCATTTGTTGTATCTGTTGTGTTAAGAAATAAACCTTAAATTTCATGGTGTGTAACAATGAACAAAAGGCACTATTTTTTCACAAGAAGAAAAAATCCTAATGCTGTGAAGAAAATGTAAGATTCACAAGTGGAGCAATTAAAGATGAACTAAATTGTCTAGCTTCATGGGGATTTGTATCTTCAAATCCCCCGCCCCCTTTTCTGACCCTTGGGTGTGTTAGCAGAGATTAGCATAGGAGGGGATGATTTGTTAATTGTGTAAGTTAGCCTCTTTCTTTCACAGCTTCTCTTTCCCTTTAGCCCTCTCAGTTTCATCCACCAGTATTAGAAGTTTTCTGAATTTTATTTTGAGAAACAACGCATTTTGGTTTAATTTCTTTCTCTACAAACCTTTGTCATCACTTAGCGGATTACAAATAGTGGTGTGTAGTTCCAGGCTTCATATCAAAGGTAATTAAGTCCCAGGAGTTTGTCAGCATTCATAAACCACCTGAGCTCTGTGGTTTATAAATGTGCAGACTTTGTGATGAATTGCTGTGTGGTATTTGATCTGGGACCATTTATGCTTTTTGCTGATATGAAGTTGTATGTATCTTCAGTAAAGATTAGTAGATCTGTCCAGTGGAGAAATGGAGAACAAAATTTCCTTTGGAAGGAAGGGAATCAGCAAGGGAAGGGAGGGAATAAAGGAGGGGAAATATTGGATTCTTTATCTCTTCTTCCCCCTCTGCCACTCTCATTGCCCTCAAGTTCAAGTACAAGCCATGAACCAGCACAGCAAATGTGTGTAGATTTCACCAAGGAGGAGCCTAGTGAACTCCAAGGGGCTGAAAAGCTGGGTAGTTCAGCATTTCTGCTTGTGAGAGGCTCATTCACATGATCCCCAGTGTGCTCTGGAGTTCCTTCTTCAGAGCAGAAGGGGAAAGCTGTGGACAGCCACACTGTAGAGCTGTCGTTTTCTCTTGACATGGTGATTTCTTAGAGCTGGGTGGAACACTGCAGAGCAGGAAGCAGGTAAGCAGCCAGATTGAGGCTTTTCTCAAACCTCTGTTGCCTCTGTCTCTCACCTAGAATACTTGAATGGCCTGAGATCGGTGATGATTTAAACATTTAAATGGTATGAACCCATTGCACCCCTGTATCCAGAGGAGATGGCATTAGTTTGCTTGCATTTGTCTTAGGGCTGTTCTGAGGCCTATGACAAATAGCAGAAGCCTAAAATCTGACTAAAACCACTTTGTTGGTGAATGCTCATCTGTGTGAATGTTTAGAGAAAAATCTGTTTCTTACAAGAACAGCAGGCTTTGTTGTCCTGCTTTACTATTTGTTGAGTTCTTTATGACTATTTTCTCTATCTGAGAAACAACTTTACAAGTCAGACAGTTAAGTACTCACCAGTTTAAGAAGATTCAAACCAGCTGACTCAGAAACAACAGACTTCTTGCTCACCAGTCGATGCTGGAGCACCTTACTTGATGTCTAGAACATGCTGAGTGAGAACGGCGCTCAGCGTTGAGGGTTTGAAGCCTTGTTTCATGAGAAAACTATGAAGGAGCTTGCACCAGGTGAGCAGATGGTTAGTGGTTCACTGTCCATGACACAAGATGGTCCAGTGTTTGCTCTGTTGTGACAGTGGCCCCGGGTTCTGCTGCCTTGAGGAGGCTTTGATTTCTGCACTGAGAGCAGTTGGGTCTGACAGCCGCCACCCCAGCTCAGGGCTTAGCGGCAGAATGGTCGCACTAACCACGTAGCATCAAGCATCTGAGGGGCCATCTGTCTCAGCCCGGGAGCTCACTCTTCCTTCTGCATTTTGAAAATCATACTTGAGATAGTTAATGACCCCAGGCCTTGTAGAATTGCAATAGCTCTTAAAAGAAGTGTAAAATTTGTATCAATATTTAATTCCTACAATTTGGGAGAACTTGGAACTGCAATTAGATGGCAAAGCCCATCTGCTCCCGGCAGGCACACTTGCTCTCCTGGTTCCCTGGGAGGCTGTGGAAACCGGCTCCCCTCCCACTCTTCCTTAACGGCACCCACAGTCTCTCAAGGGGCAGCTCCAGATGGTGAAGGAGACGCTGCAGGCCATGTTTCTGCAGCTCCAGCCAGCAAAGGAGGTGGGAGGAGGAGAAGCTGGGGCCGCTGCGCAGCAGCTGCATCCTGGGAAGTACAGCCCCGAAGGGGCCCGGGAAGGAGATGGTTTATGCGTCACAAGGATGGACTCCCTCGTCGCGGATGTGCCCAGCTTAATCATGGAGACAGAGCCACGAGTCTCCCAGCAGGAAGCGGGACCCTTTTATTCTCTTGAATGAGATGGAAAGTCTGGAAGTCGGGATATTGGAGTGCATTTTACTGGCTTTCCTTCTAACTGTCACTTAGAAGTTCCTTTCCCATGTCATTTGTGGGAGTGATTTTTCCTCTCACCCCCCGCTGAACAGTTGAGAGTGAATTCTGCTGCAACAGTCTCTTTTCCTTGCACTGTTTTGCTTTCAGCTGCAACAAAAATAGTTCCTGCATCAAGGTCAAGTAGAGAGGACACCGAATCGAAGGCTAGGGTTGCACACCTGCTGCTTTCCTGTGAGCACATGAGCTAGGCAGCCCCAGAGCCTGCGGAGGCAGCCTCCACCTCACTGCTCCTATGCCTGACCACTGTCCTGGGAAACTTCTCAGGCACTGGACTCCCTGCACGAACAGCAAGCTGGGCTTTTGTGGCAGTGACTGCATCTACAACAAGGACCCAGAATGTAGGGGAAGGGCACTGGCAAAGAGGATGTGCGGGAGAGGGCAGGGCATGGATGAGGAGGAGATGGCCCCGCCTCTCCTCTTCCTGCTGAACCTTTTTCCACGGCTGCCAGGCGGTTGACAGAGCCAGGATGGATTCACTATCCTGCACAGATTCCATAGGCCAAGCAGTGGTCCCTGGGGTTCTTGCAGGCCCTGCTGGGATGCTCTTCTGGCCTGCAGGGACTCCTGCTGTGATGGTAGCAAAGCAAGCTGCACACTTAGGTTCATTGCCCCAAGGGTCCCCAGGAGTGCCCTGCAGACATTAGGTGACCGCCACACACTGTAACTTTTGTGTGGAGACCTCGTGCATGTTAGCGTGCATGCATGTAGGAGCCAAATGAAGACGCCCACTCGTTTTTGTTCAACCCCCAGCTCCCACAGAGTTTAATGGCTTGTGTATTTTTTCTAATACCCCCAGTGGCAGGTTGGCCAGTATTGTAGTCTCTGGGAGGTCTTTTTGTGAACAGTGACTTACATCACTGACTTGTGTGCTGGAGACCAACCCAACTTTCCCACCATGCTGAGCCTGCAGCTACCCGCACAGTCTGAGAAGCTGCAGTGGATAATGAGGCCTGTTGTGCTCCTGCTCCCACTATTTGTGCAGGGCCGGTAATGTTGCTGCTACCATGGCGATCCATGGACAGGTGACATTTTTATTATTTCCTGGTCACATGGTCATTTCCAGAAGGTGGCTGGTGCTTTGCTCAGCCTTCTGTGCTGCATGACACCTCTGTCCTATCAAGCGGAAGCTTTGCTTAAGCCAGCACTTGGCCAGAGGCCAGGCAACCTAGCAAAAGTGCCTGATGTATGAACACACTGCATTGTAAAAAACATACTGCATATTTGAATCATAAGCATAATTACTTTGTTCAGCAGACTTGATTTTTCAATAATGGACCAAATTCCTGAATTATTTATAATCATATCTTAAAAAGTACTGGCACCTGGAATCTTTAAATCCTTTAATTCCAGGGAAGCAGTGTTGAAGAAAGTCAGGACTGACCACATTGCCAGAAACAAATTCCTACTCTGGTGTGTTTTTGAACAGCCTCCTGGACACAGGGCATTTGATGGTCACAAGCCCAAGTGTTTTTTATTAATAAGATACCACCGTGAAATAATTCTGTGAGGTCATGAAGGGTCTGAAAATTCCAGATGTTAATAACAACTTTGAGTGTGCCCTAGAAGGGCCTCTTTGGTCCTTCCAGGGATGGAGTAGCTACTTCCTTGTTAAGATTTTCTGTTAAACTTCAGGATGGAGCAAGAGAGTGACACTTCAGCCTCATGCTGTTCCTCACCCCTCACTACTGCTTGGTTCTGGAGTGTCATCAGGAGGCTGCAAAGGCCAGGGGCTTCTTCAGCTATCTGCCTTCTCATGCCAACAGCACTGTCCTCAGAGCAGCACCATGTATCCCCAGCCATTCTTTCTATAGGACAGTTTTCCAGGGCAACATAAAAATACACAAGAAAAGTTAGGATTAAAAAAAAAGAAAGAAAAATTAGGATTTAGATTTAAAAGCACAACAATAAAAGCTTAAGCTGTTATGGAGGTAACCATGACCATGGCAAAAGCGCACCTTGAAAATGGTTCCTCGAGGGTTTGATTTCACCATGCCATGGCAGGAGAAAAGAAGTGCGTATTACGCTCTCATCTTTCAGAGATGCTGGCCTTCAAGTGGCCATCCCATCACCAACACGTTAGCTCTTTGAGCATCCTGAAATTTAAGACTGAATTCTGAAATTTTAAGGCTGTAATGATGGAGAGTTGTTCTCCTCTGCAGTAGGGCTGGTTTCCTCTATAACAAGTTCAAGTTCAATTCTGTTCCATGCTGGGCCCTCACCATGATGTTGTCCTTTAATCCTTATATCATCCTCAAGAGGTGGTGTCTGCGGATGGGGCTCCTGAGCCCTAGGAAGGCTGATTCCCAAGGCTCAGAGCTGGGAAGAGGGGGATGAGAGTAACCTAGGAGCTAACGACAGGCTGCTACCTGGACTAGGGCTCTGCCCCAAGTGTCCGTAACATCCTGGTGGGACTGTGAGCCACGGAACTATTGGGTTCACCCAGTTACATGTTCACAACCACTTGGGAATCCTGCCCAGAGAGTGGGAGAAACCAGAGCTAGGGCAGCCAAGGCTCCCTATCCTCCAGGCCAGCCCCACTGTGTGGTCCAAATTCAGACAGGCGGCAGCAGCCCACCAACCCCACTACTGTCCTGCTCCATGTTCCCATGTATGGAGAAGGCATCCCAGGACAACCACCCACAGCTGACACTGGGCAGATTTTCCTGAAGATCCTCATGTTATCAATATTTCTCAGAAAGCATCTGTGTGCCAGGAAGTCTATTCTGGAGAGAAAGTAACTATATGCTCATTAATCAAGCATGTTCATATATAAAATCCATACTTTTATTTCTAATATCCTCACCTTATCTAATGCTTGAGTTTTGTCATGTAATTTATTGCTTCATTAAGTTTACTTTTCTAACACAAAATTAAGTGATCTTCAAACCATGGTGCTCTTAATGATTTTTGTCTTCCCAGGTTTAAATGATAGAAAAATGTATCAGGTTTATTCATCTTCTTTTTCTGCTACAGGGTGATTAATTGTATGATTATTCACATCACACTGAACCTTTGTAATAAAGCTATGCTTTAAGTCTTCATATGTGTTTATTTTCAGATATCAACACATCAGATTGTATTCCAGACCTCTTGGCTGGGGAGCTCTAAAGTAGCAATTACTGGATAGAAGGAGCAAGACAAGGGTGCCACTGACACGAGGGAAAACGGGTCACTGGCCACACAGGCTGGTTCAGGGAGGCATGAACATGTCTGAAGGTCACAATTTGGGAAGGAGGAAACACATCTCCGTGTTCACAGGGGATGTCAGTACAAAGGTGGGAGAGCGAAGTGAGCAGGGAAGCACTCGTGCAACCTCCAGGCCCAACTCTATAGGCTGTGCGATCCACACTCACAAGGTAGAGGGCTACAAATGAGCCATTTCCAGAAGCAATGGGAAACAGAGGAAATGGCTCAGAATATGTTGAAGTAAGAAACATATGTCTTTGATGAAGGAAATTTTAAGGTAATGGGCACAGGTACAGAGAAGTTGGGAAGGCTTCCTTTCGTGTTCCTGTGGAATAAGTCTGTATTTGGCTCAATTTTAGATGTGCTTTTAAGTATCATGCCACTCTTTCCTGTGCTAAAAAAGAAGTTATGCAAGATACCAGCAGGAAGGACAGCTCAGATAATACTTATGCCTCATGATGGCTACAGGACAGACAACTTCGTGAATGCAGTGGAACCAGAGTTTTCTTTCCAAGCATGAGAGCTCTGTCCATTTGTTTCGTCCCTCACTCGGGAAGCACTTATTGAGCTCCCACCTTAAGTGCCCTTCCACCAGATGGACGAATTTACGAGTACAGAGGTTGAGAGGCTTAGTGAAAATTATCCAGCAAGTAATTTTAAGTGTTGACCCCTGTAACTCTTGGTTTTGAATTAACATAATAAATATCAATCAACCCCCAGACACACACACACACACACACACACACACACACACACACACAGCTATTTACTTAATGTTGAGCAAGCTACCTATTATTTCTTGTTTCCTGTAAGATTTTTATTGATAAGGAAATTCAAACAAAATTGTCTACAAAGATTCATGTGTAGCCTATTATCTTTTGTTTCTAGTCTTTATTAAAAAAAATCACATTTTTACCAATATGTAGCCAGCTTATTTTCATTCTTCTTTTAATGTTTAATATTATGGTACTTTGCTGCATGATTATAATACTCATTGCTCTCATTGCTGCACAATATTCTATCCAAATGACCTACCATGGCTTAGGTAGTGTCATGTAATTGAACATTAAATTTTTCTGATATTAGCCGTGAAAGGTAATGCTACAGTTAAGGAGTTGTGCATGTGAACTTTCTGTCCTTCTGAACTACATCCTGAGGAGAAATTCCAAGGACAGAGAGTACTGAAAGAAGAAAAAGCAGCATAGCTGAAGTGAAGCTAACATCAGGGGGAAATGTTGAAGATGCTAATCATTGTTTCTGGCTAGGCATGGAGGAGCCTGATTGAATTTGTAGGATTTGCACTCCTTGCAAATAGCTCCACTATCCCGCAATGGAGCTTCTCAGTAGACAACAACTACCATCAAGTCAGCAGTCTCGCCCCTGTAGTGGCATCATCCTTTTTAAAAAAATGTATTTAGTATAGGGTCTACAGGGTCTCACTACATAGATCAGACTCTAGTGATCTTCCTGTGTTCAGCCTCCCAAGTACTGGGATTGCAGGCATGTGACACTACGCCCAGTTTCAATCACCATCTCAGAGCACCCTGGGGGTGGGGCTGGCACGGCATGCTGGAGATCAGATCCAGTCCCTGTGTCTACCTAAGCAGGCACTTTAGTCTGCTGAGCTATCTGGCTGCTCCTTGTAGTGGCATCTTGCTGCTCTTAGGTCTGTTTCCATGGGCCTGTGCCTATGCCACCTTGTTTTCAGATAAAAGTGGTGAACACTGAAACTAGGACTAGAGACTGGACTGAGGTCGCTCTGCTGGCCCCTTGTGAGATTGTAGGCTGATTGCTTACTCCCTGACTCTTAGTGTGAATGCTACAGACTGAAGATGGTAGAATAAATCCTGTCTTCAGGGTTGTGCAAGAATTCAGAGGAGCCAATGGATGCTGAAGACATTTAGAAAATTAAGCAGCATATGTGTACATTTAAACATTAACAGTGTGTCTTTTTAAAATTATATTTACTTAGAAGCATTCAGAATGTCAACAAAACAGTTGCAACTTTTTTTTTTTTTTTTTTTGCAATTACAGAGTGGTATTCAGTTAACAGAACAACAGTTATTTTGTATAAGCTGCATCACAGACAACTGAAGATGAAAAGCTACCGTTCCCATATATAACTAATTTGTGCTGTGCACCAACAAGAACCAGCTTTAAATTTCCATGCCAATTTACAAGCCCTATGCTGTACTAGGCAAGGTTAGTGGCTATTGAAAATGCCACCAGGACAGGGCTATGTAAAGACACATTTGGTAGTGCGTTAACTTTGCAAACAAACAAACAAAGACAATGCATGGTTTAACAACAAATATAAAACAACCTTACATTTCATTTTTTTATTCAAAAGGAGTGAGTTGTGTACAGGGGGGCAGGGGTTAAAGGCTTTATAGGCAAGAAAAATAACTGTCCTAGAACCAACTTATTCATCATCATCCTCTTCCTCCTCCTCCTCTTCCTTCTTTTTCTTGTGTTTTTCAGCCTTGATGACTCCCTTTTTTGCTGCATCAGGTTTTCCTTTAGCCCGGTGGCAGAGATGTCCTTTTCATACTTCTCCTTCAGCTTCGCAACCTTCTCATATGGCTGCTTTGCAGTATTATTCCACATTCCTCCAAGTTACTTTGTGACATCACCAGTGGAGAGGCCAGGATGTTCTCCTTTGATTTTTGGGTGATACTCAGAACAGAACAAGAAGGCCAAAGGTGGCCTCTTGGGTGCATTGGGATCCTTGAACTTCTTTTTTGTTTCTCCTTTAGGAGGTATATAAGTTTTCATTTTTCTTTCATAATGAGCCTTGTCTGCTTTTGACATGTCTTCAGATTTTCCTTTTCCTTTTTTTTTTCATGGAATAGAAGAGATTTTATTTCATTTTAAAGAGAATTCATACAGCATTGATTATATAGTCACTTGTCAATGTACTTTGTTGTCCACTTAAGAAATCAGGATACACCATAAGAATTAGTAATGTCAAAACATGATAACTGGTTATTATCTAGGGTACAAATACACAATCATTTGATGTTTTATTGAACGAAAAGCAAAAGAGTCACCATCTTTGCCTTTGTTGTATGCAGGTGAGGCAGGAACCATGGAGGGCATGGTGGCAATTTCCTTGGCAGGAAAGGTCTGCGCCCCGGAGTCCTGTCATGTCGTCAGAAGACTACCCCATGTTCTGTCGGTTGCCATAGCCCCTTGGGTGGGTGTCCTTCCACTCATACCACTCATCATCCTCTTTCTCCTTTTCTTCATTGTCTTTTTCCTGAGCCACTCTCTGGAAATCAACTACAGCTGGTGTTGAGTTGGCTATTCCCTGGTCTGGTAACACTCCATGTTTCCGATGCTGCTCATACCAGTCACTCACTGTCATAGTTGCCAGACTTGGATAACCAGCTCCAAATACTTTGGACTGGGCCTTGTCCCGAGTGAGGATGAAGGATTTCATTGGAGGTCTATCCTGAAGAGATGACTGAGAAGTTGATGCCTCTCTGAAAGAGTCTTTTTCTCCAAGGATCTTTATTTCCTGGTCAATGCTCTCAATCTCCTCTAAGCTGATTCCAATCCATCTCCGCAGGTGAAGGAGGCGATATTCCCGAACTTGCTCATCATCTGCTTGACCACTTTCCACAGCAGATTTCAGTGCAGACAACCTATATTCCACCTGTTTCTTCTCTCTGTATCTATTTTAGCCTTCCTTTGAGACGTCATACCAAGGAGGTTAGCATAGGCCACGGAAGAACTAGCAGTGTTATTTTCAACTGAGTTGTTCTTGTCAAGTTGTTTGGGCAGCTGAAACTCTGCCACATGGTAATAATGGCACTGAGTTTAGTTTATAAAATGTTCTCGAGCCTGCTGTAAATGATCTAGCCGCTTGCTGGGGTTGACTTGTTTCATGGTGAGGGCTCCTTGTAACGCTGGCACCATCAGGTACTTCAGGTCGATGGACGCAATTTCTTCTAAATCTTCATTTCGGCTGAACAAATCGAGTTGCGATAGCATTTCAGCAGCCTTCTCAAGTAGATCTAGTCCCTTGATCACTCTGTCCTGGATTATCTTGGCGCCGGTGGGTTCATTGGCTACTTCTACTTCCTCCAGAAGCTGTTTGCTGGTTTCGAACAGCTCGGGAAGTCGAGGCAGATCTAAGCTGTCCTCAGACGCTGCCACCTTGGAGTGGGAGGAACGCAGAGCATTTGCTTCCGGGTTCAAGGGCAACCCGGCTAAAGTAAACCACAAGTGCGTGCATGCGTGCGTGCGTGCGTGCAGCAGACCCCGGAAGTGGCGCTGCAATGGCCAGTCCTGCCATTGTTACCAAAGCCGTGAGGGTCTCTGGGAGCGGCGATTAGCCGGCCTGGGCAAGACAGCCGTCTCCATTGACTCATTTTACCAGGAAGCCTGGTAAAAGCTACAGGCATCTGTTAAAAACACACACAAGCAAAACCCTAGGCGCTATTTTACGGCCTGCTTCTCGCTGCGGACGGATGGCGGACTGGGAAGTTTTGTGGGGTCTGGGGGGTGGGGCGGGGGGGGGACGTGGGAAGGCGTGAGAGGCGGGGGCGGCCGCGGCGCGCCCCAGGACCTGTCCGGAGCGCGTCTTACCTCGCAAGGCGCTCCCCTGGTGGAGGCTCCCCACGGCCGGACGCCCCAGCCGCCGCCCCGGGCCCTGAGGTCCAGCCACGCCAGCGCCAGGTGCAGGTGGCCAGATTTTCCTTTTTCTTTAGCAGGTGTGATCTTCCACCTCTCTGAACACTTCTTAGAAAACTCTGAGAAGTTAACGGAAGCATCTGGGTGCTTCTTGTGCTCCTCTAGGCAAGTTTGCACAAAGAATGCATGTGATGACATCTTGCCTCTCAGCTTGTTAGGATCTCCTTTGCCCATGTTTACTTGTTTTCCTCAGTGAGGTACAGAGTCACTCAGTGCCCGTCCAGCTCTCACTTGCCTTGGTGCTATCTCTATGGAGCTCAGTGTACTGCAATTAAGAGTGTGTCTGTTATAGGGAATAAATAGAATCCAGGTAGAAAGGAGGGCAGCCCAGTCAAGGGCATGGCATCTGTCTTAAAGGGATGACTCTCCAAGTTACCTGTAGCTTGGGTTGATGTTGGTTAATTTTTTTGGTATAAATAGGAAGATTTTCAATTTGTCATTCCATCACTCTTCCCTCCCAACTGCGATGCTTTTTTTAGACACTCCAGAGAACTTGAATTCTGGAGATACTATATGCTTTAGGTAACTTCTAATTTAATCAGCTCAGTCCAGCAGAGCTGGGGGTGAACACTCAGAAATATTCAAGGGTACCTCTAAAACCTCTCCCCCAAATGGCAAGTGTTAATGTTGCTCTATGCCAAAGGCCTGAGTCTGGGATTCCAAGTCATTTCCAATTTATTCTTTTTGACCCCCCAAAATAAGTAGAAAAAACAATGGTAAGATAAGAAAGGATGTTAGTCTATGTACCAATATTGGTAAGATAAGGGAGAGGTTAAATCCTTAGCCCTATCACAGGAGACACTAACATAGGCTTTAGGTTCAGATAGAGGGAGAACTGGGGTATTGGAAACCTCTACAGTGGCTCCAATCTCCTGCCTCATGTTACAGTGCACGGTGAGAATAAAGAGTGAGAGATATTATAGCTGCACAGCAGCGATCTGGGATGACCATTGGTGGAGCACAAAAGCCCAGAAGGCAGCCAGAACCTCAGGATCTACTGATCACTCAGCAGCTGGATGTGCTAGGCAAGTGGCGAGGCAGGCAAGGCTTGCAGCAGGGAACAAAGCATTCTTGAGAAAGGGATGGAACAGCCAAATTTAGGTTAGGGTTAATGAGTAACCTGTTCTGTAGCCAATTCTGGAAAGGAAATTTCCTCTGCAGTCATGCAGGCCTCAGGGAACATTATCTCATATCTTTTTTCATGAAGACACATACGCAGCCTTGGCCGGACTCCCTAAACTGAGACCCAATCTGGGGAAGTCACCTCCATGCAACCTGAACTGCCCCCACATAATCATAGTCATGCTCAGGTCTGTGGGAGGATGACCCGGTGGACCTCCACACTGGGGCAGGACTAAAAGTAGGCAGAATCTTGATCAAACTATGGTTTGCTGATCATGGAGTCACTTTATACTCTTCAAGATGGCTCTTGAGAATTCCTTTCCCTTGGGGCAGTCCACTTCCGGGGAGGTGCTTGTTCCTGCTTGGGGACGACCTCAGTTTCATTGTGGGGTGACTTGTGTGTGAAACTCTGGAATCCAAGATGATGGTAGGTTTAGGGCCATGATGAGACTTGGAGACACTGCTGCAGTGGTCTGGAACTGGACAAGCTGCTGGTTGAATGTTCCTGCATATCGTGAAAATATCTTAGTTGTTCTTATCATGGTGCCCTCTTCTTGGAGGAGGATAAGATAGGTCAGGTGAGTGCAGGCCTAACCAACCGTGTATTACTAGTTTTGAGACAGGCACTCCTTAGTGTCTGACCTGCCCGTGTGTGGAGCTGAGCAAGGATCAGAAGCAAAGGCTAAGGTGATAAAGGAGACTGCTACAACCCAAAGGCAGAGATGCCAGCTGTGGCCTGCTTTTAGCTGACCCCAGGGTTTCTGTAGACTGAGTGGGAGTCAGGGCTTCCCAGCGAAGGCAGCCTAGAAGTTTGTGCTCTACAAGTGCTCTCCAACCAGAGCTTGGCTCAGAATGGCCGAGCCCAAGTCCTTCTGCTACCTGCCCTTGCTCAGTTCAGATTCTGCCCCCTACATGGCATGTAGGCTCCAAGCCCCTTTGGTCCCCCAAAGTGCATTTAAAGCCAGTCTCCTTGACTGGCTGTTTTCTTTTACCTCCATCCAACTTCAGTGACCTCTTTTTGCTTCATTCTGGGTACTATTTTGCACTTGAGGCATTTACTATCTGCATGTCATTTCTTTGTGTACCCTCCATAGAGGTGGGAAAGTGGAAGTTCCTAATTGTGTGAGAGCTTCCAAGGTGAGTTTGTAGTGATTTTAAAGCATCCTCTTCCTTTGATCCTGTGGAGCTCTTTTCCAAGTAAGACAAACCAGTGACAAGTACATCTCTGGGGATATAGAGACCTGGTTCTGCTCTTTGGGCTTTTGGTAAATGAAGTTCCACACCCCAATCTTTCTGGGTCTTTGGGAAGCAGCAGATGCCCCCTGTTAGCCCACAGAGTTCCCTTCCATGCAGGGAGGCTAAGAGGGAAACTTGGATTGAGGAGCAGGAGCAGACAGGCAAGAAGCTCACAGAATCTCTTCCTGAGGTGTGCAGAGGAGATTTTAAGAGCAAAGATAACTGAGTCTAGAGGCACACACCTCTCATGACAGCACCCTGGGAAGCTGAGGCAGGAAGATCTCAAACTGAAATCCAGCTTGGGCAACTTAGAGACTTAGTAAGAGCCTATCTCAAAATAAAAAACAAAAAGGCTAGGGATGTAGCTCAGTGCAAAGGTCCTAGGTTCAGTCCCCAGTACTAAAAAAAGACAAGTGAAGATGACAGTAGGGCAATGCACTTTTTCAGTGCATGGGACAAAGTGAGGAGCAAATAAAAGCAAAGCCATAGGGTGGCAGATGACACTCTGCAACTACAAAGAAAACATACTTAACAAGACCTTTGTGAAAAGACATGTGCCACCCAGTGCATAGAAAACCATCTGATTTGCTACCTTTCCCATGAGGTTCATTGTCCACATGGACAGCAAGGCTATGTGGCTGTCTTCTCAGGTGGGTTTTGCCTTTGAAGGGAAACAGAGAAAGGCAGCTTCCTCGCTCAGGGAGCAACCAACCTGCAGAGAATCGGGAAACGCCCACTTTCCCAAGCTTTGACCCATTACAAGGCAGCTCACCAGCTGTTCTGCACCAGGAAGATCTGAACCAGACGTACATGAGGTGCATGTCCTTGGTAAGTGTGTGTGTCAGGAACTTCTTAGGCTCTGCCAAAGCAAGCAGCAGCCCCAGTGCAAAGGAGGGCATAGTCATCAGACATGCTCTGCCACATGTGCATGACCCCAGAGGCAGACACTGCCTGGGCTGGGGTAGGACTGCACTATAGCGGGTGTCCCCAGGGATATTAGAGTGACCACCTGCAGGGGCCTGGGGCTGGGAGCTGTGCGGGGTGTAGCTTTGATTCCATCAGGAAAGATGGACACAGCATTGTACCATTTAGATCACTCCCACTCTACCCTACCTCTGACTTGCTTTGTCTGTCCTACGAAACTTCCTTCCTGTGGAACTATCTATTCATTTAGGGCAGTGACAGGAAATTTGAAATCATTGCCAGTAAGAAAATTGCTGTAATTACACTCGACCTGCCTACGCCCTGTTTTCACTTTGTTGTTCTATCAGGAGATTATGACTCACTCTTCCTTGATATTTTCCCTCCATCATAAAGAAATCCTTCTCTCCTCTTGAGGCAGAAAAGGATTTTCTTGAACTATGGAAAGACTTCCCAAACAAGGAGGAACACAACCAAAGGCACACCAGCAAAAGCTTTCCTCCCTGCCACAGCCTGGGGCAGACATTTGGCTCCCAAGTGTGTTGTTGGGGTCAAATTTATTATCCTCTGGTTTGGAATCATCCTAGGGATATGAATAGTTCCTTCTGTTCTGAGCTTGAAGAGACTAATGGCTGCCTTCCTTTTCATTTGTCACAGATGGCTCTAGACATGAATGGAAGGAGTGACAGGTTCACCAGCATCCATGGCATGGCCAGAAAGCCAGGAGGCATGGCCATGGAGTATCTGTGATGCTGCACCAGGACACCGGGCCACCTAGCATGGCTGTGCCTCTGACTCCTGGATCACTCACCCAGGACCTCATAGTGGAGTCTCTGTTCACACCTCTGCTTTAAAATTCTGCTTATGTGTGAGCTGCCAAACATAACAGTATCTTTCTCTTGTGCACCTCAGTAGGCGTGTGCAGGGCTGGACTCTACCTCTTCCTTGGAGAGTTGCTTTTCTCTTGGGTCCCTTCTGCGTGCTCTCATCCCAGGTCTGTCTCCCCACCTCTCTGCTCCTCTCCATGCCCCAAAGACCACCCTCAAGGCCTGGTCTTCAGCTCTCCTTTTTCACTCAGTGATTTCATCTGTACCAACAGGTTTTACATTGTGTGATTGTTCCTAAAGATACCGTATTTGTGGCAGTATTTATGGACACCCATTGCCTAGCAAGTATGAGGTTGGGTTAGGCCCCAGATTCCAAATTGTGTCCTGTTCAATTCACTCATGTCATTATCCTTTTTTGCGACTTGATCCTGCTGTCCTCTCAGCCACTGCCCACAGACATCTTAAACAATATGGCTAAAGAACCTCACTTTTTTTCTTCTAGAAGTCAGCCTTCCATTCAGCTGTTGTTTACCCCAGTCCTTTCTGTTACCCCGTGAATACTCATGAGAACTCTCATAACCAACTCTGTCCTTTTCCTTTCTTATTCCATCTTGGGGTGTAGATGCTTCCAGCATGATGAGTTTCACATCTTTCATCCTCTCTGTCCCTTGTCCAGTTCAAACTCTCATCACCTTTTACGTATCTTGTCATGGAAGGTTTCTAACTCATTTCTCAAATTCTCTTATATTAAATTCAAGATCAAGCTTATCTTTCTAAATCAATGGTCTGATCTGGCTTAACATGCTTTGATGATTTGCTATTGCCTAAAGAACAAAATTTTTATATGATAACAATCTATAATCAAGTTTCCCTTACAAGGCCTTCTGATTGGCCTCCTTCCTGGTACTCCAGATGCTTTATATTCCTCAGCTTTTCATCTCTTGTCCCTTGGACACATCCTAGCTGTGCCACTGACCTTGAGTCCTACCCTCTGTCTAATTAGGCTTCTTTGTCAAGAGCACAGGGGAAGGGAAATAGCAAATAAGAGCCCCAGATTTTCTGCCTGGGCAGGTTGGCAGATACATGGCAGCAGCATCTGCTGAGCTAGGGAAGGAGATATTGGGGTGATCTGTCAGAACTGAAGGCCAGTATTGACCATGCTGAACATAATATGCTCGTGGGCTGTGGAGATGCTGAGTAGGCAGTGAGGCTTTCAGTGGAACTTGAGGGTCTCGTTGTACTCTTGATCTTTGCAACCCTGACTCTAACTCCAAGAAGGGATGGGGGGAGAGAGAGAGAGAGAGAGAGAGAGAGAGAGAGAGAGAGAGAGACAGACAGACAGACAGACAGACCGACTGACCAACACAGAAACAGAGGAGACAAAAACAGACAGAGAGAGAAAGAGACAGACAGACAGACAGGCAGCTTTATGTATTCTAATGTTTAGAAGTTCACAGAGGAGGGAAATCTAACAAATGACTTTGGAAAGATCCAGTTGATGAGGTAAACAAAAACAAGTGAGTGTGCAGTTCTTTAGAGAAAGATGCTCAAAGAAGGAGCCCAGGTCCCTGGGTGAGGCCCTCCCTGCAGAGGGCTTGAGTAGCAAGGGACAGTGCTGAACATTGACTTCAGTGAGGCATAAGTCATTAATGATTTCACTAGGAGCAGAGTCACTGACAGCATGGGGCAAAACAGGTGTCTGCTGGGAATCCTGATTTATAACATTTGTTGATTTTCATGGAAGAACTGTTCCCTCTGAGCTGGTTTCAAGGTAATGGCATTATGTCATCAGATGTGCAGCTGGGAGAGATGGCACCATGGGCTCCAGCCCATACCTCTGTCACATCCTGGGTTGGAAGTCTGGTTGGGGGACTGAAGAAGAGAGGAGTCAGTGGCACTGAAGAGGAATTTTGTTATGAGGGGGAGATGGAGAGCCATAGATGGCAGGAAGGGAACTTAACAGCAAGTCAGGAGGTTCCTCCATGATCTGCCTAAGTCATCCTAATCATGTCGACCTGTCTTTACAGATGAGGAAACTTATACAAAGCAGAAGCTGTGCGATTCCCCGAGTGCAGACACCCAATGCAACCATGTTAACAGAAAATAGAAAGATTTTTTCCTTTTTCCTGTTGTCATAAGCTGAAACAGAGCAACTTCTAGCTAACGTATAAGCAAATCTTCCTCTATTTGTTGTGTCTTGTTCAGTGTCTAGGGAGATGCAGAGTGATACATGAAGAGGTAGCTGTGATGTACCAGAACAAAGTCTCCTTGGCAATCCTGGAAGCAGGGTGACCCAGTAAGTACCTCTCTGCTAATTTGTGAAGTGTTCCTTTGTTGATGGCAACAGAACCCATCTTTGCAAATGACACAGCTTTATGTTTTTTTCATGTTTCAGATCTTTCTACTTTGTACACTGTTGTTTGTTTAAGCACTTCTCTACTTCAGTCTACGTACCCAGCACTGATGCAGTCAGGCTTGTCTGATGCCTAGGGGGGCAGCTTTCTAGAATCCAATTCTGCTCAAGTGCCTCTCATTATCTAGGAAGTCTGGAGACCCACGCGGAGTGTGAATAAAAAAGAAATCCTGTCTCAAAGTGACAATAATGATTTTCTTAGGGCCTGCCAAATAGCTCAGCAGATTAAATAAAGCTCCTGCACACAAGTGCAGGGGCCAAGGGTTTGACCCCCCGGGCCTGCCATGCTGGCTCCGCCTCCAGGGTACACTGAAATTGCAATTGAGACTGAGTGTGGTGGCACACACCTGTAATCCAAGCTCTTGGGAGGCTGTAAACAGAAGAATCACTACAATTGTGATCTAGTAGTGAGGCCCTGAATACCCTGTAGATCCTTCCCTAAAATACAGAAAAAAAATAATGGTTTTCTTTTATCTTATCATGTTGGGCTTCATACAAATGTCATGGAAAACACATGAAGGTGTCGATCAGTTTAGTTTTTCCCTGTGTTGAAGACTCAGCAGTCTTCCTGTCTCTCCAATGCTCGCATTACAGGCGTGCACCACCATGCCTGGTTTCAGAGATGGCAAGGCATGTAGTACCAGGGATTGAATTGGGGGTCCTTGCACTTGTGAGGCAGGTGCTTAGACCACTGAGCTGTCTCCCCAGCCCTCTTTCAGGTTATTACACTAGTGAGACAATATAGTTTGTTTATGTGGGTCTGATTTATTTCACTTTTGAGTATGGTCTCTAGTTGCATTCATTTACCTATAAAACCCTCGAGTTTATCTTTTTTATAGCTGAGTAGTACTTCATTGCATAAAAATACCACATCTTTTTATCCACTTCTCAGTTAATTGACATTTGGATTATTTCAAAGATCTAGATATGACAAATTGTGCTTCTATAAACACGGGTGCATATATATCACTGTGGTGTGATGTTTTCAGTTCTTCTGGAAAAATACCCAGGAGGGGAATAGCTGGGTTCAATGGGACCTCTAATCCGAGTATTATGCAATACAGCAACCATTGTTCAACTCCTATTACTTTATTTAGTAAAATTTTATATCATTTCTATTGCCATTTTTTCGATCACTATTTTGTATTCTTTAACAAAGATAGTCTTAGTGTAGTGAGCCAGTTCCTTCTCTGGAGTCATCTTAAGATCCCCTGTCTATGCCATGTGTGAATACCAATCTGACTGGTCGGTCACCTCTTTTTTGACTTAGGGACATACTGCTCATTTTGATCACTTTCCTAGTAATAGTAGTAGCTATGCAACATTCTTGTGCACCATCTTTTCATTGAGACAAAGTCTTGTTCTGTAATTCCAGCTGGCCTTGAGCTATAGGCAATATTCCTGCCTCAGCCTCCCGAGGACTGGGACTACAGGCTTGTGTCACCACGTCCACCTTGGACACCATTTGAAGCATTGCTACTGTTTATATCTAGATGACCCCTGAAGCCTCACAAGATCATAGGCAGGACTTGTGGAAGGTGATTGGATTATGGGTCACTTAGAAGATGGGGTGTGGTCAGAAAGGTGGGTCCCTGTGGGCATGGCCTGGCAGCTTCATCGCCCTGCCCAGCTCCTCCGTGCCTGCTGTGCCTGGACAGCTCTCCTCTACCCTGCCCCGTGTTGTGCCATTCTGCCTTGGAACCAGCTGACTATGAGACTCGAGCCAAAACGATTCTCTCCTTTAAGTTGTGGGTGTTGGGTATTGTGAATCAGTGAGGAGGAAAGTGACTAAAAGCATGTGAAATATATTTCCTCACTTAATTTGCTTAGAAATCCTCTGGCAAAAATGATCAGCCAAGAGAATGGAAACCTTACTCTACATTGTAGGCAGATGGGGACTTAATGCAATCAACTGCTCATTGGTAGGGGAAAGAAGAGAAAGTTAAGGGAGGCCATTACTGGCTTTCAGGTTCAACACAGTGAATGCAGTGAGTCAGGAATTCTCTGCTACTGTCCACATTAAGAGACATCAAGAAATCACCAACAGCCATAAGTAGCCTCTAGCTCAAAGGTGAGTGAGGGGAGATGGGGTCACAGACCGGAACTGCACATTGGAGTGGGTCCATTCCCCCATCCACATTTAACACAAAAATGTCTCATTCCATCAGAAACCAGAAACAAGTCAGTCTGGAAAGTGAATTATGTCCTGTGCAGTGGGAAAGATAATAGACAGGATGGGGAATGAAAGCTGGTTACAAAATACATCCATCGTAGTCATTGGGCCCATTTATAGATAATTACCCTGAATAAACTGCACATATGAAGTAGTGACACCCGAATTTGAATACAGATCTGCTCCAATCTACGTGCACACTCTTTCCCATTATGATGCCTTAATGTAGTAGTTGCAATGAGCATTAACTTGTTTTCAAAGAGTAACTATGCCTTCAAAAAAATGAAGGCCTGAAACTATGAAAGGTTTAAAAAAAAAACCTCTGAGGCCAATTTTGAAAGAGGAATTTCAAAACTGTTTTTCAATATAGAAATATCTCTAGAAAAGCCTAACAGTCTTGTCAGGAGCTGGCCCCACTTTGGAGGCTAAGCTTAGTAGCTCTTAAGTTTCTGCCCAACTTGGCACGGATTACCTCACTTACTTTCTGGTAGACAGAGCCCATCACATGGGTGGTTCCAGTCAACGGTGCAGAATGGACACTCTCTACTGGAGGCGCTTGGCAGAGTATCAAAGAGGGAACTATTTAGAGGAATGAAATGATCTATCACTGTAACTTGTGCAGAAAGAATAACAGAAGAGGAAGGAAACAAGCTAGTCAAGGAACAAACAGCAACAAATCTGAAAAGTATACATTTCTAAAGAGATGGAAAAGCATAGAAATGCATTGGTTCATGTATTAAACTCAGGACAAGATTAAAAGGAAACATTTAATTAATAGGGAGAGAAATACTCTGGGGACAAATAATACAGAATTTTCCGTAGAACCACTTGTACATCAGTAACTCAAAGGAAAACAAACAAAAACAAAACAAAACAAAAAAACTAACTGCATTATAAACCCAAATCGGAAAATACAATGAAAAGTCACTCAAATTAATTGAGCAGGCTCAAAATTTATAAAACTCAGTAATTTATGCCCTCTGTGCTCAAGGGGCGGGCTGGGAGTATCCTTACAAAGCATACTATGTCTATGGACGTGGATGTGGCAGAGACCAGATGCCACTGGCCATTTGTGAATGGGCACCACTATGTCAGTCGGCCTGCCCTTATGGTACCAATACCTGATTTAATCTCATGTCTTTATAAAGAGAAAAGGCTCTCTCTCTCCCCCTACTTTCCTTTTTTTTCTCTCTTTCTCTTTCTTACTTCCTTTCTTTTTGATATGGGATCTCGCTCTGCAGTTCAGGCTGGTCTTGAAGTCACTATGTAGCCCAGGCTGGCCTAGAACTCAACAGTGATCCTCTTGCTTCAGCCTCCAGAATACTGGGCCAGTTGGTCCCCTTGCTTCAGGCTTATCAGAGCACAGCAGAACAGGAGCAGATGGCGAGCAAAGCTGCTCACCTCTCTGCTGGAGTGTGAGAGGGAGCAAAAGAATTGGCTTAGGTTTCCCTCCAACACTCTGGAAACCTCTCACCAGACCCCACCTCTTAAAGGTCCCTTTACCAATAGCACTGACAGGGCACTAAGTCTTTAACGGGGACCTTTAGGGAACATTCCAGGTCCAAACTATAGCAACCACTTTTGCTTGCCTGGGTGCCTCTGCCCCAGCCCCAGCACAGCCATGGTGCATGAGGACAAGATTCCTTACTGCCCCTTCATTATGTCCTCTGACTTTGTGTAAATCTGTGCATGTGTGACTGTAAGTTTAGGGACAACAACAGGGAATGACTAAGTTATTTTGGATACTGAATGGTATTATAGCTGGAGCCCAGGAGAGAGGAAAATCAAGAAGATGAAATTTTTGTTCACAGTCTTGCATGCCTATATTGAAGTCTTCTTTCTTTCCCTTAGAAAGCCACTTTCCTTGATCATAAGCAGTATAAATTATATCCTTCTTTTGAATAAATCCCAACATTTCTCACAGAGTTGGGTTCTTCCTCCTTTCCATCACTGGGTCAATAATCCCATCTGCTCTGGATTTCAGAATTCAGTGTGGATGGGGCATGAGGTGGCTTCAGCACAGTAGTTGGGCATTGTCTCTTCAGGGTCAGCCCATGTGCACAGGCTACTTCTCTCTTCCTGTGACCTACCCATCATCTGTTGGAGCCAACAGGGGTGTATGCAGCTCAGAGTCCATGTTAAATTCACAAGGAAGAGGAAAGTGTTCCAGAAGCTCTGGAACAGACTGGAAGGTCTCTGCCTGTGTGGAGAGGATAACAGCAGGGTGGCTGCAGCCTGCCTCGGTTGGGTCCTGCCTCACTGCCAGAGCATGGTAGGCCCAGAAAAGACAGCATTCGAGAAGGAGTCCTGTCTAACAATAGCGCTACCTACCCCCTCCCCCAATATGCACACCCAGGGCCAACCTTGGTCTAAACTTTAGATCTGGCAGAATTTGAAATGGCCCAAGGCCAGATTAACTCTTGGCAGGATTAATCACCAGCAGGATCAGGCCAGACAAACTGCTCCTCTCTGTAAATTGACACTGACCAGCTTATATCCCCCTCATTATGAGGTAGGGACTTTGTGTTATCTGGTTACATAGAACAAAAGGTGCTGCTGTAAATTTGCTGAAGTGTTTATACAGGTTGCTGCTGGTCGACAAGACAAAGAGCAGTTTTTTGTTTTTTTGGTTTTTTTCATATCTCTGCTGATTTTTTTTTTCTGAAGTTTCTGCAATAGCTCTGGCTTAGCTTCCAATTTAAATTAAGTTTTCAAAGGCTAAAATGAAGAAACAAAGCTAGGGAAAGAATAACGCCTCACTATGGGTGAGCATCGCTCATGCACCATCACAATTGAGGAAATCAAAGCACACAAGTGAATTAAACGATATCCAACCAGAAAGTTCTGGGGTTAAAAAAATGAAGCCAGGGAATGTTTATTTATTTATTTTTAATATTATAAGATTGTGTCTATAATCCCAGCACTCTGGGAGTATAAACCAGGAGGTTTGCAAGTTCAAGTCCATCCTGGGCAACTTACTTAGACCCTGTCTTAAAAAAAAAAAAAAAAAAAAAAAAAAAAAAAGAAAGAAAGAAAGAAAGAAAAGAAGAGAAAAGAGAAAAGAAAGAAAACTTGGGATGTAGCTCAGTGCAAAGGTCCTGATTCAAGTCTCAGTACAATTCTTTTTTTAAAAAGGTAAAGCTGTATATTTTAAGCCCTAAATTTTAAGTTTTTCAGTTTCACAAACATTTAATGAGCTCCTGAAATATGGTAGGTGCTAATAATATAGAAACAAAACTTTTCTTTGTGCTGCAGGGAATTGTGGCCTGGTACACTGCTTCAGCGGCCACATCCTTTGCTCTCAGCAACCCCATGTGAAAAGAAATGGGACCCTCGCTGGGAGGCCTGCCCTTCTTTGTTCTGTCTCTCAGCACCCACTCTGGCTGGTGAGTCGAGGCTTTTGGGCCCCAGAACTCAGACCAACGAATGGGGAGGATGGCTCTACCCCATTGGAACAGCACTAGCAATTTGCTTCTCCCATTGTGTGTGTTTATTTATTTTTAATATTTGAAAGAATTTTGCCAAAGGCACAGAGGCTTTGTCTTTTTTATTAAAATTACATCCCCAGCTCCTAAAACAATGCATGGCATATAGATGATCAAGATGATCAATGCCTACTGAGTGGAAGAAAATTATCTTAGCAACAGCAGATTGGAAGTGATACCTTTTGTTATGATAAGCTGCATTTATCCAATATTAGGCTCCCTCAAGAATCCTTGTGAAGTGTAAAATTTGCACCTGCAAATTGGTTTTACATGCAGTGATATTTTATAAGTAATAACCTACATATGGTGGAATTAACATAATGGTATATGATTAATCCTTTGTTAATTTTGAGGCTCTTGTTAGGAGTATTTTGCATGTGATGTTGGGCTGAAGTTTTTCATATTTTAGATAGTTTATAGAGCACCACTGTGCTGTGCATATATGGGTACGTGGTCCCCAGGGTGTGGGGTGTGGGAGGCAAGGGAGGCAGACTGCATGGGCAATTTGTGTTAGGTGAACATAGGAAGGTGGGTAATTCTTGTGGACATTACAACCCAGGCCAGTCTGGGGGTGCTGAGATTCTGGGGACCCTGATGACTCTGGTGTCGCTTCAGCCTGCCCTACAAGTTGCCTGGTGGAGAAGCAACTCTGGCAGCTCCTCCTCAGGACCCTTGGTTGGCTGCCCATCACCGGATGGGGAAGAGGAAAGTGCTGGTTCCAGCAGCAACAAGTCAACTCTGTGGAACCATGTTTCCAGAGACATGCAGAAAGAGAAAGGAGACAAACGGGTCCCTAAATAATCTAGGCAATGGTGGTGAGAGAGAGACTAGGGGATTGGGGGGGGGGCAGGAAGAGGAAGACATACCCCAATCCAGCCGAGCCCCTGGGCCTCCTGCTGACTTCTCGCCAGGAAGTCATTGCTGTTGCCAGAAGATACAAATTGTTAGCATCAAGGCAAGCAGAAACAGGGAATCCACACCCAGGATCTGGGGGCAGGTTTATGTCAGCAGGCATTCATCAGGATAAGCAAGCAGGAAGTACAGGGCAGAATGGCTGGCCAACTGAGGACTGGTTTATACAGTGTGCATCCCAGTGACCAGCTACGCATCGTGGTGACCAGCCCTTTCTAAGAGACCAGAAACAACCAGAAAGACAACAGAACTATCACCTGGGCAAATAACAAACTAAAGTCTACTGGCCTGGAGGAGTGCATTTTTCTGTTACATTACTATGATTTTAAAATGATGGCCTCAGCTGTGCACATCTCACCAGCTCTACAAATCTTCCCTTTACCATCAAAGAAAGAAGTGTTGTCCTTCTGATATACAGTGTGTGCACCTTGTGCTCACTTGGAGTCAGTCATTGCCGTATTAATTCATGCAGTCACACTCGGAGGTAGAGATTATTTCCGGTCCGATGTTACAGGAGACCAAGCATCAGGGATGTTGGAAACACTTGGTGAGAATGCACCTAAGAATGCATGTCCAGTGGGTGGCAGGTTTCCGCTGCACACGCAGGACTGTGATAGTAGAGCCAGGGTTTTCATCCTAATACTAAGTTGCCTCTATACCTGGAAAGATGCCTCCTGCCCTGCCCTCGCACTTGTCAGACTTTTTGTCTTCTTCTTTCATATTACTGGGGGCATGAGACCCTTCACCATCCTGGTCTTTCCTCATGTTTAACCTGGTGTGTTGATGATTTAGAGCTCAAGTCTATCCTCCAAGTCACCACCAGTGTCCCACTGGCAGGGGGACAGATACACAGCTGGGTTGAGTGAGCGACTAGGGACCAGGTTGGGATGCATGGCTTACCTGGGAGAAGGTCCCGGGATGCACTTTTATGGATGGGCTGAGAAGCAGTGGGCCAGGATGGAGTCCAGCCAAGGGCAAGCTGCAGAGCACATGACCTCAGGGTGATTGAGATGAGAGCTTCCTGGAACCTTGGGAAACCGCTCAGAGCAAATCTGAGAACACGCCCCCGCCAGGTTTGGGGCTCTCAGGGTAGTCGTCTTCCTACGCTCATCTATGGGTGAGACCAGGCTCACAGCGCACCAGCTTGCCTGTGTGCAGGAGGGGAAGGGCCCAGGCAGCAGGGCAGCAGGTGCAGCAGGACACCAAGATGGCAAGTTCCATCACTGCGACATCTTTCCAGCTCACAAGGACTCTTGCAGCCGTCACGGGCTTCTTTTAGCTCAGCCCAGATAGGGGTTCCGAATCTGCCAGGCTGTTTTTCAGGAAGCAGCTTCCCATGGGTTATGCTCTAGACTGAATTTATTTCCACCTGCTTTTGTACTTAACCTCTACAGCCTTCTGCTATTCTGCTATAATGAAGAGAGTGCATTTAGTGACCTCTAAAGCCACTTCAGCAGTAGTCTCCTATGACTATATAACTAGATATGTCTGTGCATATGCTGTTGGTTGCATTAGCTTTCCTGGAAATCTTCCTGTAAATGGTGGTGGGTCCTTTTGGTTTCTTATGTCATAGTGACCTGAGTTTAAGGATTTCCTATTCATTCCTTTTAATTTTATTATTTTTTAAAATGTATTTGGTACAGGGTCTCACTGTGCAGCTCAGGCTCATAGTGATCCTCTTGTTTTCAGCCTCCCTAGTGCTGGGATCACAGGCATGTGTCACCACACCCTGTCTTGTTGGCCGGCTCAGCACACCTGGGGGCAGGGCCAGCATTGCATGTGCTGCAGGGGGTTGAACCTCCGTCTCTGTGCTTGTCTAAGCAGGCACTTAGTCTGCTAAGCTATCTTGCTGGCCCTTCATTTCTTTAAATTTTTATCAAGCCAGTCCAAGTCTTTCTTTCCAGTTTGTTGTAAGTTTTTTGTGATGTGATTTGGTTATCTAATAAATAAGCCAGATTCCCTAGATGCTGAAAATTTGATAACCAAGTGGGTTTTATTTTTATAACAGTTGTTAAAAATGTTTAGCATGGGCCAAGGAGATATCTAAGTGACACAGTGCCTGCCTGGCAAGCCCAAGGTCCTGAGTTCAACTCCCAGTACCAAAACAAACAAACAAACAAATGCTTAGCATAAAAGGTTAAGGAACAGAAGTGACTAGAGACCCACTTGGTCCTCTCATGGAGCACATTGCTAATGGAGGGTGAGTTCTGTAACCTGGGATTGCTGGGGGCTCAGGGTAGGACCTAGTGAAGTCCCCGTGCAGACCGGACTCTAGTCTATAGATGGCATGGAGGTGGCGCAGAGGAGGAGCTGGCCCTCTGCCTTCCGGAGCATACTGCTCTTAGTCAAGTGCATTCACGCCTCTCCTTGCAGGCATCCCTACAGCCACAGGCAACGAAGGCCCCTCTCCAGTAATGCTAATAAAGCCCAGATGTCTCAGGCTGGATGCTTGTCTATAACTCAACCCCAGGTACCACCTACCCCATGGCTGCTTCTGCAGTTTCTGGAGCATGCTCATCCTCCCCCATGCTGCGGCTTGTCCTTCTGGGTTTCTCCTTCAGCACTTTCCTGGAGCTTGCATCTGCTCTGTTCTATTCTGGCCTTTTCTCCTAAGGGCTAGACAGCTGTCCATGCCAAGTAAAGCTTCAGGAGGACTTGGGCCTGGCCTCAGCGTTCCCGCCTGTGCATTCCCGCCTGGTGTGCCTGGGCATATTTGTGAAGGGGATGCAGTATGGAGGAGTATGGGTGGTGGCTTTTTGTCACATCATGGCCCCATCAGTGGAACCCCATAGTGCTTCTCAGAGGACTTCACAAGGGAGAGGACAGAATGCAAGGGACTAGAGGAGGACTTAGCATCTCTAGTCTGATGTCCTTGTCAGGAGGGAGCCGGCTTCCTGCCCCAGATGCTTGCAGCCCCAAGCCCCAGACAGCACTTGCTTGCCCTTGTCCAACCCGCAGACCTTGGTGCTCATCATAGTGCATCATTTATAAAAGAATGCACAGTGTGCTTCAGAAACGTGAAAGCTTCCTGAATAACATAAGGTAGTCTATGATTTGGAAAGCCTTTGCATGTCCTCATACACACTTTATATACATTTATACACACACACACACACTCACCTTTGCCTCATTTCATATCTACTGTGCTAGCCCTGAAGGACACAGTCTAATTATGCTCTCATGAATAAGTAATGGTAGTAAAATAACAAAGAAGAACAAAGAAACTGCAGTGCCTCTCTAACCAGCAAAGTCTCTGTGAGTACGGTGGCTGGACTCTCACCTCACTCCCATCCGTTTATCTGAGCTCAGAAGGTGACATGGTGGACCAAGGTCCTCCCCTCTGTGACCGGCCACATCTGTCTGCTCCCAGGTACTCCACTCTGGAATGGTCAGTTCCTGGGAGTGTCAGCCATGGTGATATACCTGGGGAGTAGGGGCGCAGAAGGCTCCCTGAGAGGTTGTCAGGATTTACCAAGCATAGTCTATAGCCTTTGGCTTATTTGGGCTCACAGTTTCAGAGATTTCGGTCCATGGTCAGCTGGCTTCAGGGGAGAAGCATGGAAGGGGGAGGGTGTGAGAAAGCAAAGCTGCCTGCCTTATGGCATCCAGGGAGCAGAGTAGGGGCCGAAAGGAAGATGTGCCCTTCATCCAGGCCCCACCTCTTCACAGCCTTCCCCCATTGCTACACTGGGGCTCAAGCCTCTGTATGTGAATCACTTATGCAAATCATAATACCACGGTGGCAAATGAGGGGTTTGGTAGGTTTTTTCTGTTTTATTCTCTGTCTGGTACTGGACATTCAACTGAAGGCCTTCCCACTGAGCCATGTCCCCAGCCCTGTTTTACTTTTTATTTTAAACTGAGGTTTCACTAGTTTGCTAAGTTACCCAGGTTGGGCTTGAACTTGCTGTTCCTTGGCCTCAGCCTCCCACTTGCTGGGATTGTAGGCATGTGTGCTATATCCTACACAGTTTGCCTTCTTTTATGAGGTGGATAAGAATAGAAGAGGAAGCTCAGGAAAACAGTCACCACACACACAAGTCCTGAGGAGGGAGGTGCAGCCCCCCTATGCAGGGCCTTATGGCAGCAGACCAAGAAGGCAGAAGAGAGGAGTCAGGGGAAGGCTGGGGATGGAGCCTTTTGGAAATTTCTAACAGGAAAGCTAAGACAGGGCAGGTGGATGGCATGGGACTGGCCAGTTCACAGATGCCCAGTGGGCTCAGCCAAGGCACACAGGCCGTAGAAGAGGGCTGGCTCCCGAGGGGTGCTGCCCATCACAGGCATCCTCCTGTGAGCTGAGCCCTGAGAGTGGGCTTTTAAGAGCACCTCACCCAGGGAGGACATAGTCTCCCCAGACATCAAACATCACAACACTGAATATAGAAAATAAAATAACACAAGAGTGCAGGCTTAGAGCTGGATATGACTTGACTCTCCATGAGTGGCTTAAGTCATGTGCTGACATGGAGCTCTGGGGACTCTGTGCCAACTGATCCACACTGTGCTCTGTGAGCTCCTGTAGAGAAGCCCCCCAGAGGGTTCAGGAAAGCAGAGAAAATGTCTTCACATTTAGCATATCTCCCTGCTTGAAAAGGCCTCTCTCCTTGTTTATATTTTAAAAACAGTTTTATGATTCTACTGATTAAACCAATACCTGTTCCCATATTTAATATGTAAAATTCAGGACAAAAAGAGGGAATGAGAGGTTTGGAGATACAAATAAACTCCATAACTGAATCACTATTGCCCAGATCATTATAAGCATCCTGTAACGAAGAGTTTTAAGAAGCTCCAGGTGAACTAAATAGTTTCTCCATCAGATGTATATTGGGTGCACACACAGACATGCATGTGTACACAGATACACAGTGACATTCATATGTACACATGTCTACATATAACACTGCGCATAATTTGCTGAAATTCAGATCATCCCTACTTTGAAGTGACAGCTGAAGACCCCCTCCTCAGTTTCTGGGATGCTCCTTGTCCTTCCTCCTCCTGTGCAGGTCCTTGCCCACTGCATACTCTGCACCAGTGATGGTGAACTTTCTAGAGCTTTCAGTGGTGGCACACAGCTGGCTGCAGCACGTTTACCTGAGGTTCGTCACCACTGCTCTGTGCTTTCAGGCCTCCTGATGCGTGTAGCTTCATGTGTAACACCTATGAGTGTAGCTCCATGTGGGCAGGGTGCTGTCCGGAAGGCAGCAGTCTGAAGTATAGCACACTCAATGACCAAACAGTCTGAAAAGCCTGGCTTGGGCAATGGCTCCAGGTAACATCTGCAGAAAACGGGCTTCCTGGAGTTGTGGCCTGGATGGATTCCTCCAGCCAGTGACTTCACTTGAGCAGCTTTGCCACTTTTACTCACTGGTCTTGGCTCACTCCTCTTTTTTTTGTTGTTGTTGTTATTTCTTTTCACTTACAAATTGAATTGAACATGAGTAAGTAAAACTCGTGGTGCTCTAGTGGTGAGGAGACCTTAACTTGACAATGAGATAGAGCATTTAGATGGGTCACAGTGTCAAATCTTCAGCCAAGCCAGCTGCCCATGGGTTAAGCCAGTCTACTGCATGAAGGGTAAGAGGGAAGGGTGAGAGACTCTTATCCCACACAAGGGATCCCCAGAGTGTGGTGCAAATGTGACTTCCAAATACTTTCTGGCTCTCTGGGAATGAAATATTGGCACCTGCTCTCCATGTGCCAGGCTCAAAAGATTACTTCTGATTCTGACACTTGACAAGTCAAAGCTACATTTTTCTGAAATTATAATTTTGATTGAATTCAAAGTTTTTACTTTTTGAGTTCCAAATGATCCACCCCCCCATATATTTTCTCCACCAAAAAATATTTCATTCTTAGTGATTGAAACAACCCAGATGATTTCCATATGTTTCAGAGAAATAGCAACAATGAACAATGCTTAGCCTTGGCACCTCTAGTCTTGGACAGATGCTTTGCTCAACTCAAAAAAGAAACAAGGAATAATATGAAGAAATTATATTTAATAGTAATCCACTAGACTCATCTTGGTAGTTTTTACAAACTAGGTTGATTAAATCTTCAACTTCAAATAGTTTTGTGGTACATTTTTATCCACCTATATTAAAAATTTGTGATGTAAGTATTACAAAGTAATAGCTAAAGTACAAAAGCCAAAGGAAAAACTTTATAAATCAAGAGTTTAAATATCTACAATCTAAGCAACTACATCAAGGACAGCAATGTGTAATACAAAAACCATGCTTGAATACGTGACATCTTGGTCTTCTAAATGTGTACCATTTCTAATGTCACATCAATTATTACTATACTCCCTTTAAAAAAGATGCAAGAACAAAAATTTAAGGTTTCTTGAAAATAAGTGTTAATATCCAACCATATGTCTAATCTTATATAACTATATCTCCTAATTTGAACAACAGATTTGACAATAAAATAGATAATATATCAACCACTGTTAATTAGCTATTCTTGGTTTGAAAATCTGTAATGTATGTATTGTTGCATGTTGCGCTCCTGTTTCTTTCTTTGTTTCTGATTTTTGTTCTTGCTTTTCAAAATAAAATGAAATTTAAAAAAATAATGGACAATAGAAAAGACAAGTGTGGGTTAGTGGGTTAGTATCACTTACAAACATCTATTTCTAAGTATTTTAATCATTACTTGTAATGATTGAAACATGAAGCTTCAGGTTCTCTAGTATCCTCAAAAGTGATGAGAAGTACAGTTTAAAAAATTGATAACAAGGACCCTCCCCAGTTAGCCTATAAGGAAGCTCATACTCAGTAGGGGCTGGAGTGTTGCTGTACTTCATGGTACACGCAAAGCCCTGTTTCTGGTCCACAGCTCTGCTTCCCTCAAATAAGTTCATGCTCGGTGAGCTACTGAAAGTTTTTCTCCTGAGATCAGGAGTGAGGCAAGAATGCCCCACATTTTCTCTTCCATTCAACATTGTAAGTAGGTTTTAGACAACATAATATAAGGCAAAAGAAAGTGTAAGATAAAAAAAGTAACAAAATATTTTTACCTGAACCACAAG
>NW_004524703.1:2224611-2258313 GCF_000260255.1 Octodon degus
ACAATATATAGATGAAACATACAATTAATGAGTTTCTCAATATAAAAAATATACAAATATCCCCAAATGTCTTATATTTCTATATGCCAGGGTTTTAAAGAAATTAAAATTAAAATGACAGAATTCAAAATAGTACAGAAAGATCCAATGTTAGTTCTATTAAAAGAAATATGAGAAATTAACAAGGAAAATAAACCCACCTGTTGTAGTGTCTCAGTTACTCTTCTGTCATTGCTGGGACAAAATACCTGACACCCAGAATTAAGGAAGGAAAGGTTTATTTAGCTCACAGTCTGTGGAGGTTTCAGTCCATACTCAGCTGGCTCCAAGGCAGAGGGGCACATGGCAGAGGGGAGTGGTTCATGGCAGTGGAAAATAGCAAAACAGCAAGAGCAAAAGGGAGGAGCAGCGGGAGCAAGAGCAAGCCTCTCCTTTCTATTGCCTTCCAGCTCTCTGCGGGGGTACCACTCACATCCATAATCTCAGCAGCACTTACACCCATAATCCACCCCAGCATTGGATCATGAATTAATCATAAACTCTAGAAACCCTTCCCATGACAGCATGATGCTTTTGAGTACATCTAGATACAAACCAAACCACTGAGAAAAACCAAAGAAGACATAAATAAATGGAAGGATACACTGTTTTCACGAAGTGGAGCACACATTATTTTAAAGATGTAATTCATCTATAAATTTATCATAGTCATACTAAATATTGAGGTTTTCTAACATTTAAATTTTCAGTGATTCTCAGGTACATATGGCATACACAACAGTAGAAAGAGCAAAGATGATCCAAAAGATCTTGAAAAAAAGTTTGCACCATCAGACTAAAAATTTATTCTGATGCTACAGTAATTAAAATATGGTACTATTGAATAAAGGGAATAAACAGTGAAATTGAGAGCTAAAACTATACTTATAAAAAACAAAGCTGTATATGTGTAGTCACTTGGTTGATGACAGAAATTAGCTTTGTGCAGAGATGAGTGGTGTTTTTGATAAGTGTTGTTGGATTAACAGATAGCATTTTAAAAATAAAGCTTGAATCCTCCCTCATGCTGTAAAAGAATTTCCTGAGTAGATCTTAGAACTAAATGAGTAAGGTAAAATGGTAAATGCCTAGATAATGAGAACACTTTATCATCGAGTGAAACAAATATTCTTTGTTTTGTTTTTTGTGGTACCGCGGATTGAACTCAGGCTCTTTCCCTTGCAGGGAAGCACTTATTCCACTGAGCCATCTCCCCAGCTCCAAAACAAATATTCTTGAAGACTCATAACTACACAGGAACAACACAGACGACAAAAGAATGGACTTTATTAAAACTTAGACCACCTTTTAATAAAAACATACTAAGTAAAGTGAAAAAAGAAGTCCTTCATGCAAACTACTCTTACAATATACATAACTGACAAAGGACTCATTCAAAAACTTTGTTTAAAAAACAAGTCACTAAGAAAAATACATAGTTAAAAGCTGGGTCAAAAGCCTTAGTGAATAGTTCACAAAAGATGGCACCAAGCACCTCAACATTATCATCATTTGAGGAAATGGAATAAAATAAAAATAAGATATTATCCACTCCTAGCTCTGAATGACTAAGAGGTAAGGAAGACATACCAAATACGAACTCTACAGCATCAGGGAATCTTGTACCCCATTTGGCATGTCTGCATATGTAGATCATATTTATTCTGTGTGAGCCAACAATTCTACCATGAGTGTCATGTATACATCGATGCGCCAAAAAGCAAGAACAGCAATGTTTTTACAGGCATTATGGTTATTGTTTGTGGTTCTAGGAACTGAACCTGGGGAGTGCTGAGCTACACCTCCTAGCCACCCACGCCTCCCCCACCCTGATTTTCTCAATTTTGAGGCAAGGTCTTGCTAAGTTACAGAGCCTGGTCTTGAACTTGTAATCCTCCTATCTCAGCCTTCCATGTAGGTGGAATTACAGGCATGCTCCACTGTGCCCAGCTTATCAGCATTACTTTTAATTGATCAAAACTGCAAGTAATACAATGAATACAATGCAAACAAGAAAATGAATTGCTGTTATTTACAATAACAAGAGGGAATTTCACAAAGTGTTGACTAAAATAAAGCATCACTAGTAGTTTACACTGCAGGATTCCCTATACATAAGGCATGAAAATAGTCAAACCTACTTCATGTATTAGAAGTTGCAATATGAGATTTTTATATTCAGCCACAATTAATAACTATATACTTATGGGCTGTGTGCCTTTCTGTATAAATATTATACTTCAATTAAAATTACAATCTTATTTAAAAATAAGATTTTCCACAGCAAACTCTGCCTGCTGCCTTCATCTTTGAATTGATGCACAATCAGCAAAAGCACATCACAGTCGAACAATCAAGAATTCCCCATCTGCGTGTCTGCGCTTTAGAGTTTTACTTTCAATAACACATTTACATTTGATGCTCTGTTCCTTACTTTTAAATATTTACTTCAAAACTGCATACTGGTGTATGCTAGGTAACAATCTAAATTAAATTTTCTTCTCAACCACTGGCTTGCTTTTTGAGTATAACAGTCCTTTCTTTTCTTTTCTTTTTTGTTTTTTTGCAGAACCAGGCATTGACCTCAGGCCCTTGTGCTTGCCAGGCAAGCGCTTATCCTACTGGGCCATCTCCCGGCCCCTAACAATCCTTTCTTTAAAGTTTTGTGCATACAGGAGGTAATATTCAACTCCCACAAGTGTCTGTATTTCTTGCATCTGTACAACATAAAGGTGCACTGGAATGTATTTGTTACTTACTGTCCTCTGTCATTAAAAATTCTCCCGGAGTTGTCTTACTATTCTTTCCTATGGACTGTTTTGCTAGAATCTAGAATTACTTGAATTGTGTCAGTCTGAGACAAGAACAAAACTCTCTTGATAGCCCTAAGCGTGTCGGCACGGGGAGGTTATGTTCATTATCACACTGAGTCTTCTCAGGCCCCTCGTGATGCTGAGCATTTGCTGACATCAGCCGCCTTTCTCTTGATATAGCAGAAAGAAATCAGGCAATCTCATTTTAGTCCTTGTTTGCCACCAAAATGGTGTAATTTTGAGATAGTCACTTCCCCTAAAAGATACTGTCTATTTTCTTTTGTGACTTGATTTTTCATATCTTTTGCTCATTTTTTGAAATAGTTCACTTATTTGTTATAACCATAAGCATATTAAGAATATCACTGTACTTTGCTTAAATTCTTACAAATTTTCTTAATTTGTAATTTGCCTTGATTGTGTGTGTGTGTGTGTGTGTGTGTGCATGCGCGTGCGTGTGTGTGTGGAGAGGGTGCTGAGCTTTCTTTGTATAGCTTTATTATTTTCCTGGTGCTTCATTTATACATAGTGACACACACAAGTCTCAGCGACTCCTGACCAATGCTGTGCCCCCCTGAATCGCCACTGTAGCAGCATGGGGAACATCTTCACAGTCTCAGGGTGGCCCCCAGAATCCACCCCACCAGGATCAGCCACTGCTCTGCTCATTAGTTCTGCCTGCCCTAGAGAATCAGATAGAGTCAACTGTTATTTTTTGGTAGATTCTTTGTTTGCCAATTTGGCTAAAAGTCCTTTGTAGCCCCGAACAGTACAGTGCGATGCTTGCAGAGCTTTTGTGGTCCTCACAGACATTGCAGATCAACTAAATATTGGAGCAAGGGAATGGATGTTCAGGCTCTGCCCCAGCGCTCGCCTTTCTTTTTCAGTTCTACTGCGAACGCCTGTCATAGTAGACGCAGTGTAACCTTTTTACATTTTTGTGCTCTTTGGTGGTGATTTTTGTTCAGCTTAATGTATGCAATTGCATATTAAATGTGTCTTTAAGTTAAAAACCCATAAACAAGGAAGGAGGTGATGGATTGCTGGAAATGTTATGAGTAGAGCTTCACAGGAATCTAATTTTCTAGTTCTTCCAGCAGGAGGTTCAGTATTTACTAACTCTGTTCACAGTGACATCACAGAACATAACTTATAATTCCTATAACTTGAGAATTACAAGACCAGAGTGTTGGCTAAGTAGTATTGTATCACAGAAACATAACACAATTGCTTTTCATTCTTTTGTTAATAGAAGTTTGGGTTAAGAGGTCATATAGCTTATTCTCCCATTATCTAAGTTCAGAAATTCTGGTTGCTCAACATCTTTGCCAGTATTTAGTAACTGTCTAGCCAATCTAATTGGTGTGAATTGATGTTAACTTGCATTTTCCTGATGAAAACTAGTGACACACACCTTTTCACAAGCACTGTAGCCATTCATATATCTTACTTTGTCAAGTGCTTTTAAAAGCTTTGACAAGTTTAAAATTGGGCTGATGGTCTTTTTATTATAGACTCTCAGAAGTGAAGTTTAAGGTTATCAGATACAAGTACTGTGAATAGTATCTCCTTTTCTGTTGCTTTGCCTGTCGATTTTTAATAATGTTTTTTCATGCAAAAACATTTAATATAGTTCAATTTATCAGTTTTATCTCTTATGACTGGATTTTCCTGAAGGCTAAGTTAAAAAATCTTTGCTTATCATTGTGTTGTGAAGATAATCTAATGTATGTGCTCCTAAGACATTATGGTATTAGCTTTAAATCTTAAGGTTATGATCACTTGAGGTCTCAGTCTTGATCTTTTTATTATTATTATTTTATTGAGAAACAAATAGCAATGAGACAGTTTCAAAACCGATTAGTAAGACAGTTTAAATAATTACTACATTGAATATTGTTGTCTTCATAGTGGCTATTCATAGTACAAATACAAGATACAGACTGTCCAAACACTATTAGTACAAATCTTTCTTCTCATTGAATTAAGAGAAAGTAGCTGTATATCTATCCTATTTTGTATATACAGATACAAAATGGCCCAGAATGATAAACTTGAAGCCTTTATATTTAAGTGGATGCCACTTGAAGATATACTCATAAGTGAAATAAGCCAGACCCACATGTGTAAATATTGTATAGTCTCCGTAGCATAAGAACTCAAAAGAAGAAATAAAAATAAAAGGTCTAATGCAATTAAAAGGAAAGTGAGAACTTAAAGATTAAACAGCGAAGAGAGGGCAAGGAGAAAAGCTAGGAAACATGACAGGGCAAAGCCATACATTTATATGCACAAGATGGTTAAGGCAGTGATCCTGAGAAACATCAGCAGGTTTTTGAAACTACAGTTAATTGGTAGGATTCTCATCCTGACTAACTATATACACTAATGCCTGTGAACTAAGCAACTGCACTGAAGATAGCAATGTGTAATACTAGGTTCTTGCTTGAAATGCCTGTCATTCTGGACTTGTAAATATGTCCTGCTTGTCATGTCATACCAATTGCTGCCATACTGTCTCTCAAGTAAATGTTTAAAAAAAGGGTAATAAATGAAAACAAGAGACAAGAAAAGAAAAAGTCACAGGACTGTACTGCTACAATGCTGTATATGGTTAGATTTCTAAATTTCTGTGTAAAAAATCTGTAATTGTTTATTCCTATTTTTTAAAAATATTCTTTCTTTTTCTTTTTTTCTTCACATTCTGTAGGGATTTAAAGTTTAACATATCAATACTTGATGGAAAATACCTGTTCCATGCTACCTCTCACATGTTTGATATTCAGACAGATAGTGAAGTTAAGCTCAACTGCCTATTTGACAGGGTAATAATATCATTAAGCTTCTCTTCTGGAGGGGTAACAACCTAAGTTTGAAGACCAAAAATTAGAGAAAAAGAAGGGCTTCAAGGACAGCAAACATGTTGGCACTAGCCTTTCAAGGTCAGTGATGACTCAGGACATAGGAGAACCTATACTGTAACATCCTCTAACTCAGTTGTATCCCAGATTTTCTGATCAAGGAGATTATGGGGCCATAGAGGAATGTGATCGATGATGTAGATACGTGTGCCTAAGGAGAGTCACATGAGAGAAAACGTTCTCTCAGGCTTTCACAGAGAGCACATTGGTCAGGCAATGGCCATGACTCATCCACATGGCTGACACTGACAAAGGCTCTACAAAGTGTGGTACAGGGTTTCAGTACCCTGGGGGGATTTGACTGACCTTATCAGATACAAAAGTTACATGTCTTTTTATATAGGTCATGTTATATAGGTCTGCTGGATGGTCTTAGCCATCCAGCAGAAAAATATGAAAACGAGGCATAAAAAGTAAAGCCATATTAATATGGTGAACTGTAAAAGGCTCAAGTCAACAACTTCAGACATTGCCAGTCCTATGGATAACCCACTACTATTATGGACTACTGAACTATATTGGAATATTTTGCTGAATTCATGCATCTACATTATTTAAATGTCAGTCTTGATCTTTTAGAAATGACCAATTATGCTAGAGTCATTTGTCAAAAATTCATTCTCAATTAAAAGGCTATGGTGATTTGATCTAAATAATTAATTGTACCAATGTGTCTCTATTTCAAACTTGTTTTTGCTATTTGTTCAAAACATGGTATCTCCTGAGAGCTGGTAATATAATTACTTTATTCTTCCTTTTCAAGATTTCAAGTTGTTTATATATAGCCTTTTCATGTTGCTCCAGATTTTTGAAGTAGCTTGTCAGTTACTGCAAAGTATTCTGCTTGAATTTGATAAAAATGGATTTACATATAAATGATACTGAGAAAATTATTTGATATTATTAGTTCTTCTATAAATGATTGGTACTGATTAATTAGTGAAACTTTATTATTTAAAGTTTGTCCTGTTATTGTGTGTGTATGTGTGTGTATGTATAAAGAGTTTTAAAATATGAATTCAATTTTTAATAGATATATTACTACCCAGAATTTCTATTTTTTTAATTTGCATTTTTTGAGAGATCTATCTATGTTATTGAATGTAGTCATTGTGTGTAACAGCTGTGAGGTCTGTAGTGTTGTGTCTTCTTCCAACTTGCTATTTATAATTCAAACTTTCTTTTTCTCCCGTGCTTTCTAGTTAAGAGATTATCAGTAGCTCCATTAACAATTTCAGCGGACACGCTTTGGCTCTGTAGCTCTTCTTTGTTGCTCCTGTGTCTTCTATTTCACTGACTTCTTTGCTCATCTTTACATTTTCCCCCACCTATTTTGGTCTAATTATATTCTTTTTTGCACCTAAAGGTGGATCTTAAACCTTTTTCTCTAAGCCTCTGTTTTCTACTGAAGCATTCAAGGCTATAAACTTCCCCCCAGCAGTGGCTGCTAGAGTGCTACCTCCCGACAGCACCGCTGTGGCTTCCCAGGGTCTCCGTTCAAATCTGAGGGTGTCCAGGGAAGTGTCTGCACTCTGGCTGGAGGACTGAATATCTTCCTGCTTGTACAAGACCTGGTACTTGTTTAGGTAAATATTCTTCCCTGAAAGTTGTTCTATCTCCAGCATCGGCTGTTTGCTCAAACTAGTGGGTTCTCATGGTGCATAAGCATTTAGTACCACACCAGCACTTCTAGAGAGCTGTCCTGCAGGTGCCTCAATTCTTTTTTTACCACTTCTTTCTCTCTTCTCCCTACCATGAAAATTCCAGCTGCTTCAGTACAAACTCTGATGTCTGCTCTTTCAGGGCTTCCCATCATTTCAAAAGAACCTCCCAGAAGGAAGCTGGGGTGAGCATGAGGCTCAGCTCAGGTCTGCTTTGCTAAAAACCACAGACCTATGCTTTGCTGCAAAAGGCTACTTTGCATGTTTTCAGTTATAAATTTGTATCCCTATTTTTTTGGTAGCAGGAATTGAACTCATGACCTTACGCTGGCCAGGCAGACTTGTAAGCTGCTGAGCTAACTCTCAAGATACAAATTTATAAACAAAAGAAAACACAATTCTTATATTAGTTGCATATGAACTATGATACTTTTATTTTAGGAAACTGTGGTAATGATTATCAAAAGTTACAAAAATATGTCTTTTGATTCCTCAAATATTATTTCTAAGAGCATATCATAATTAAGTCTTCCAAATATAGAAAAATATATATACATCAAGATATAAAATCAAATATGTATTAAAGCAGCTCAAAGACAGTAATAGTTATGTAAATTATAATTAACTAGCATAACAGAATACAATATAGTCATTAAAATTATAATTTTATAGTCTCTGAAACCACATGGAAAATGTTAATATGATACTAAATAAAAATATTGAATTATTTGTATACTTTATGTTTATTCAAAATCTAAGTGTGAAAAATGTCTCAGACTATGTACAAATTAAAATTACTGTGTCAAAATGATAGGGAAAAGAGAATTTTTTTGCATCCAATTTCAAGTGTCTTGCTAAGGTGAATGTTCTCTTTTTTCTTATGTCCCTTTAGGTGACAGAGGACGAGATGAGATCGAATAAACATCTGCTCTCAACCACTGAGGAGAATGTTTAAAAAAAAAAACGAAACAAAACAGCATTCTGAATATTCAGAAACACTTCCGGGTGAGTAAGCAGAAAGGCAAGAATCTGACATTTAATTAACAAGGTGTCATATGGAGACTGGAGGATGGCCACGACAGCCTGGGAATCTAAGAAGGAGAATGCTAGGGAGAAGGTGGCTGGCTCACTGAGTGTGACCTCATCGGAAGCTACGGGCAGACAGGCTTGTGTTGGTGTTGTTAAAATCTACCTAGTCATCTTCTCCTTATCTAGAATGTAAAATGGGGACATAGGGGAATGAGGAGAACACCCCAAGATAGCCACAAAGCCTCAAGGAATGTGTTTGGAGGAGAGGTCACGCCAACTAGCATCTTAGGAGATGCTGCAGAGGAGAGGCTGGTGCTGGGCATGCTGGAGGGCATCAGCTCATGATCATGTGCTTCCAAGCTATGTTCAGTAGCAGTGACCTAACGAAAATATTTCTCTATTCATGCCCACATACTGCTCTGTGATTTGCTTTCCATAAAATACATAAGGTCCTGTGTTATCTATTCCTTTGGCTTTTCAGTACCCCATTGGAATTATTTAATCCTTCCCCGGGTTGTTTCCAGTAGTGGCTCAGGAGAGTGCTGTCCATCAACAAAGCCTGGAACATTGTGGGCCATATTACAAGAAGGGCAGTGATCTGGGAGATGTAGGCTGAGTAGTCAAAGCAGGGGACCAGCACTCATATCGCAGATCAAATTCTGTTGAGCCAAAGTTAAACAGCATGGCCACCTAGGCAGCAATACAGACCATGAAAGGAAGTGTGTAGGTTGGTATCGGTTGTGGATTGACTTTGATAAAATGAATTAGCTCACTGTAACTGGGTTAAAAGAGAATCACTGTATACTAAGATTGGCTCAGCTTGGATAATGGACTGGGTTTATCCAGAGAAGGACTGGTGGTGCACAGCTGGTGCTACTCTCTCCTATTCCCTCTTTTTTGAAATTTTATTTTATTGAGGAACAAATATCAATGAGACAACTTCAAAGCTCATTAATAGGACAGTTTCAATAATTAATACATTGTACATTGTTATCTTCTTAGTGGTTATCCAGAGTATAAGAAGCAGACAGGACATCCTGTCCAATTAGTACAAATCTTTCTTCTCACTGAATTCAGCAAAAGTAGCTTAATATCTATAACATAGGATAATATCTATCCTAACTATTGGGCATATACAGATACAAAATGGTCCTTCCTTTGTGTCCCCTTTTTTGTTTAGTCCTGTCAGAGGAGGGTATTCTTTTGGCATCTAAATGCTATAGGTGCTTGAATTCAGCAAAACAGTCCAACACTGTCCACCAGTCCATAATAGTAGTGGGTTAGCCTCAGAAGTTATTGACTTGAGCCTTTTACACCTCATCGTATTAATATGGCTTAACTTTATATACCTCGTTTTTATACTTTTCTTCTGGATGGTTAAGACCAAGATAAAGCAAGACCTATATAACAAGAAATGTAACTTTTGTATCTGATAAGGTCAGTCAAGTACCCTCAGGATTTATCCTGTAACCCCGCACCACACTTTGTAGATCCTTTGTCAGTGTCAGCCATGTGGGTGAGTCACGGCCATTGCTTGACCAATTTGCTCTCTGAGAAAGCCTGAGAGAATGTTTTCTCTCCATGTGACTCTCCTTAGGCATACTCTACATCATCGATCACTTTCCTCTGTGGCTCCATAATCTCCTTGATCAGAAAATTTGGGGCACAACTGAGTTACATGATATACAGTACAGGTTCTCCTATGTTCTGAGTCTTCACTGACCTTGAAAGGCTAAGGCCAAAATATTGGCTGACCTTGCAGCCCTTCCTTTTCTCCAATTTTTGATCTGCTAACTTAGGTTGTTTACCTTCCAGAAGAGAAGCTTATTATTACCCTGCAACATAAGCAGTTCGGTTTACCCTAGCTATCTGTCTAAATATCAAACATCTTAGGCATAACATGGAATAGGTATTTTCCATCAAGTAGTGATACATTGAACTTTAAATCCTTACACAATATGAAGAAAAAAATAATTTAAAAAATAGGAATAAACACGTGTTTTTACACAGAAATTTAGAAATCTAACCATATATAGAATTGCAGCAGGTCAGACCTGTGACATTCTTTTCTTTTCCTTGTATCTTTTTTTTTTTCATTTATTACCCTTTATTTAAAGAAGAAAAAAAACTTTTTACTTGAGAGATAGTATGGTAATAATTGGTATGCCATGACAAGAAGTACTACAGGCCATCAGCACTGACCATTGAACAAAAGACGAAATCAACCCTGACATAGTAACATATGCCTATAATCCAAGCACTCTTGGGCTGAGCCAAGAGGATCAAAAGCTTGAGCCTAGCCTGAGCTGCTCAGTGAGACCCTCTCTCAAAATAAAAATAAAAGGAGGGATCTGGGGATCTAGGTCAGTGGGTTGGTCCTGGATTTAATCCTCCCCAAAAAAAGAGGAAACCAAGAGAGGCTGTCTGACTTAGCCCAACTCACACAGAGGTTGAGAGGGCAGGTGGCAATTCATCCCCCGAGTTCTTGAGTCTGAAGGCCTTGTACGACTGCCCTTCATGGCAGGATGAGGCAGCTCACACAGGGTGGCAGGCTCAGGAAGAGCCCTAAGCCTTCCAGCCCCTTCCAGTGAAACCATATTTAAATTTAGGCCCTGGCTTCTGACGTCAGGGTTGCACTCAGGTTGTCTGCTGAGCAGGGTGCTGGGAGAGACAGGACACTGGGAAGGAAGCTCCTGAGGCCTTCCTTCTGGCCTCTCACCTTTATGGGCCACCTTTCACAGATACTATGCACTTCAGTGGTAACCTTTTAAAAGTTGCGTTTCTATTTGAAAATAGGGGCTTCATTGTGCAGACTTCCATGCGGATGGGGCCTCAACTTGCTAGGGAGTCCATTTAGCTTCAGTCTAGGAGTTCTTCCTGGGTAGACTCTGAGATGACTGTTCAAACCTATCATCCTTCAATACTGAGCACATGCCTCTCTCCTGCATTACCTATGCCTTACAGTCTTATTCTATCTCTAGACCTGAACTGCCTGACAGAAGCAGGTACCACTGTCCAAAGTGTCCTACAGCACAAAAGCCTTCAGAGTCATCAGCTGTCACAGAACATTCCCATTCCATGAGTTGAGATCATGGCTCAGGCCAACTGAGGATGTCTTCCAAAAGCTGTGCATGAAAAGCATAGTTTCCGTTCTGCCTTCCTGGCAGATACTGGCTGCTGCCAGATGCAACACCCCCGCCCTCCATCCCTAGTACGCATGGCTCTAGGGTGACACCACTTTGCCCTCTGCAGCTCTGGCATCTATGTGCTGCTGTTAGGATCTCAGGTTACCTGTCTTTGTTCCCAGAAGAGGGTAGGAATGTGTGTATGTGTACAGGTTCACACATGAAAGTGAAAAACAAAGCTTCTCAATGATCTAATCTGAGCGTTGCCCATCAGTCAGTGGATAAAAATAATTGGTAGATTAATTTTCACTTGCAAGGTAGTTTTTCTAAATAAATAAGCATATGCCTACCAGTTCTCTGTATTTAGTGATGGCCAGACAGACATTACTGAGTGAATGAGCATCACATAATCTAAAAAGCATCCTTTCTTCTTTGTCCCGCCATCTCCAGGACTCCTCAAGTGCTGGGCTCAGGGCAGGCACCTGCTCAATGAGCTGGACCCACTGCCATTCTAGGGAATGCTCTCAGTGCTGGAAATAAGTGAGTAATAATCATTTATTACTCTTGAGGACAGGTCCTACCTGAATCATCACAGAAGGCTGGTTGCCATGCAGGCCTTGGCACAGTTGTCATTTAGGGGTGCACTGAGCAGAGGATTACCTGGCTCAACATTTTTCAAACCACACAGGAATCTTTCCATGTATCTGGAAAAATTAAATCAACAGCAAGGATGTGGCATCCCCTCGTGGGGCTACACTGAGTAGAATGGCAAGGGTGGTGGTGCTAATTCTGTGCAGCAAAAATATTTTGACAACATAGCAGGTGACACCTGGAGATACCTGGGGCTGATGCTACAAAGATGTGAGGAGCGAGCTTTGCAGGGACCTTCAGGTCACCGGTGTATTTGAGAGGAGCCAGGGAAGGTATAGGAGAAGGCTGGGCTTGGAGAGCAGAAGTCATGTTTCCAGGGCTGGTCCAGTAGTTCAGAGGATTAAAGCGCCAGCTTAGGCAGATGCACGGGTTGGGGTTTGATCTCTGGCCTGCCATGCCGGCCCTGCCTCTGGGGTGTGCTGAGCAGGTGATTGAGACTGGGCGTGGTGGCATACACTTGTGATCCCAGCTTTTGGGAGGCTGAACGCAGGTGGATCACTACGAGTCCCATCTACGTAGTGAGACCTTATAGACTCTGTAGACCCTTACTAAAATACAAAAAAATAAATAAACAAATAAATAAATTACATTTTTAATTTCCTTTGAAGTTTGAAATTCTCCCATGAGTGGATAGGATTATAGATTCACCCAAATACATTTAGGCAATAAAGAATATTGAAGAAGAGGGGATGTAAAAATTAGCCTCAGGGCAATGAACATTGATTCCTAAACCCTAGAAAGATCAAATACACACAACATCCTGTTCCACTTTTCCTAGCCACCCCCAAATCTCTGTCAGGAAGGACCAGTGATAGAACCACAGGTGGCTAAGGCCACAGGCCTGGCATCTTCTTCTGCGCCACCCAGAAGGAAGAGGCAGGCAGGTGCCTCTGCTCAGTGGCTGAGCTCCATCTCGCCCTTTTTCCTAGGGTGACGCTGTCTGCTTATAAGTCCCCATTAATCAACAAAATCAATTGGACTTTTATATTTCTCCACCCTGGGGTAGAAGCTTTGTGCTGAAGGCAAAATTTAAAAGACTATTTTGTTTGTTTGTTTTTACTGTTTTTCAAAAATAACAATTGCCCAGAGATGTGTGGGGTTTCCAGCTGTTAAATTTCAGTTTCATTCACAGAGCACACTGCATTAAAAATTCAAGTTCAGTAAAGATGACTTAATGGCATTGTCTGACCTCTGTATTTTTTAAAAGGATAAAATGTGAAATTTGAGCTAGGAGCGATATGACAATTTTGGTATCAGCTTCTTTGCACATGTGGTTTTACCTCCCACACGCTTCCTTTCCTCCAGAGGAAGTTTTCTTAAAGATTTTTTCAGCAGGGAGATTTATTACTTGTCATGATTCGGGGATTATCTGTTGGACAGTCTTGCTACTTTTTTTTTTCTGATAGCAGGAACTAAAAAAGAGCAGATCATTTGGCTGTAAGGGACATATGCTACATTGTAATCACTTGCATGCTGTGAACAAGATCTGGGCTAACACAGATGTAATTCCCATCGCTAATTGAAAGGCTCCCTTTTCACGGGGCTAATGTGTGGTAGCGGAGGGTGCGCTGTGTCTTCCGAGGCTCTTTCTCACCAGATGCTTTCTGGATGTGAGGGGATTAGTGGGATTCTCTAGTCCAATAAACTGTAATCTCCACAGGGTTTTCTGACGGGCATCACAATGACGTGCTGTCATGTTTTAATTTGAATAAAAAGGACATTCAGAGACGTGCAGTTGGCACTTAGAGACAGACAGGACCCTAATGCCAGGGAAGGTTTGACCCCACATCATCATTTGTCAATTACCTGCTTGCTTCGGTCTCTCTCCCCCTCATCATTTCTTCATTTCTGTCTTTTCTTCTTCAGATTCTTTCTTTGTCCCGTCTTTTATTTCATCCTATTTTCTAATTCTCTTCCTATTTTCCTTTCCTTTTCGCACATCCTCTGTCAAAGCCATGAACAGCCAGTGAGAACTTAGCATGGCTTGGTTTCACAAACAATAGGCTCTGAAGTAGCAGGAAGGCTGCCTTCCTCCCTGTCCTTTCTGCAGTCGGGCTCTGCACTGCAGTAAGTCTACGCCAGGTACTATGTCTGATAGAAAATAGTTCTCTCAAGAGCCCAGCTAAAACACAAAGGACAGCAAAGCAAAGCTTTGTTAGAGCACAAGAGTTACACAATTCCCACAAAAAATATCCACCTGAGAACATTTTTTTGGTACAATCTTTTTGAAACCCTATACAAATGCTGCCATATAGTTGCTTTTGTACTAGGTAGATTCCCAAAGGACTTTCATTTCACAGCATTTTATACCTCAGTTACAGTTATGACTGAAAGAAAATTAAAATAACTTGAACAATGAAAAATTCTTTGCAATATATCATCAAAACTATTTAACACTGTCTTTTGAAATGCTACACACTTGGATTTTTACTGTTAGTTCACTATTTTGCATCCAGGCTTCAAAATCACGAATAGGGAATCTAGATCCAGAGAGGGCAACTCGCTAAAGATGCACTAATTAAATAAAACAAGTCATTTTGTCCAAAGAAAAAGTGCATGGGCTATCAGGTGACAAGCCTGCAGGTACTCTCGGAGAAATACCCCACATACGGTCTGCGAAGGCGCATGGTCCAGAGGGTGACAGGACCCATCCTTGAGAAGTCCTTGGGGTAGGGGAGTGTGAAGGTTGAATGTGTGTCCCAAATTTCACATCAGAGTCCCAACTCCAGCACATGACCAAATGCAGTGAGTGATGGAGTCTTTAAAGAGGTGAATGAGTGAACTGGATTCATCAGAGCTGGTTCTAGCCCCAGATGAAGGGCACAGACATACACAGAGAGAGGACCACCCCAGGGCACGGGGAGAAGATGCCACCTCTGCAACGCCACCCCTTGGGAGGGGCCAGCTCCACCCACAGCTGGGTCATGGACTTCAGTCTCCAAAACTCTAAAGCATAAATTCAAACCACTTAGCTGTGATAGTTTATCACAAAGGTCCAGGTAAGTTACTCGCTTTCCCAAACAGGTAGGGCTACTCCTCCCTGGCCCTACTACAATCACAATGTCTCAGAGGTCTTGGCCCATCTTTCCTACTGTGCTCACACAGAGAGTTATCACTACCAAAATAATGATACCCAGAGTTCAATTCTGCCATTGTAATGTGCTTGGAATACTCGGCAAGCTCCAGCTCTTCGCTCTGGTGCAGCACTCTGCTTGCGGTCCCCTGCATCCAGCCATTATGGCGTCTTGGCCTTCAGGCTTTCCTGCTGAAGCCAAGGCATGGAGGAGCACATGTTCTGTTTGAATCCCTGGCCCACACATAAACTGGTTGCTCTGGGCCATTGCATTTTGAGATGGCTCGCTATTTGGCAATAGTAACAGATGGATTTTTGGTGTTGAAGGAGTATTATACTGCAGAAAATAAAACAAAACAATAACAACAACACAAAACTGAAGTATGCAGCATTAGTTTTGAGACCAGGCAGATTTAAGACAGTTAGTGAGGGGCTAAAAGTTTCTGACAGTTTGAGCAACTGAGTCCAAGAAAATGTGCTGGCAGAGCGTCTTCTGCGAAGGTGCCTACTGCTGATGGATCTTTTTCCTTGATTTTAAGCTGGTACAGTAATAGATGAGACTTCCTGGGAGTTTGGGAAAGGGGGAGGAGCCCTTTGCACATGGATGCAATGACAAAAATTACTCTCTAGAAAGTGGGTTCAACTGGCTTTAAAGCCTGTTTCCAAATTATTTCACAATCCCCCCACTGAGAGGAGGGTCTATGTCCTTTCTTCTTAAATATATGAGCTAGACTAGGTAGCAAAAATGCATGTTGTATAAATAGTGCTGCAGAAATTCTGAGATGAGGTCAGAAGAGGTCACAAGAGAACCAGAGGTGATTCTCTTGGGACGCATACCTTTGGAGCTTCTGGTTACCATGTAAGAAATCTGACCACTCTGTGTATGGCAAGCTGTGAAGGAGCCCAAGCCACAGACAGCGATATGTGTGGGTGCTTGTGTTGATCAGCACCAGAGTGCCACCACCAACTACCAGACAGGCGGTGACACGTCCATGTGATTCCCGCCCAGTCACTGAAGCAAGCCCCCCTTTCCTTCTTCTGCACGTGGGTGTGACAGTTATCTAGGTCATTAACTTAGGAGTGGAAGTTCTGCTTTTAAGGATATTCAATTTCAACTCTCCAAACTTTACTTTCAAAATGGGTTGGCACCAATTTACAATTCTACCTGCATAAAAATTCTCAATTTTCTATATTCTCATCGGCATTCAGTCAGTCTCATCCAGAAAATACTTTTTCTGCCCTTTTTTCTTATTAGTCTACATTTCTTATACATAATATATACATGCATACACATATATATAGCTGTATCTTGAACTAATCATATATTAAATACTGTACTTGTATATTTTGTTTCAAATTTTATATGCATATATGAAAATATATATCCATCTGTATATATAACATATATGAATATATATCCTAAATAGCAATCTTTTACCTGTTACATAAGTTGTAATACCTTACTGTAGAATGTGGCTTATCTTTTTCTTTATGATACCTTTTATTTATTTATTTATTTATTTATTTATTCTTTTTAAAGAATTTATTTATTTATTTATTTGGTGCAGGGTCTTGCTATGCAGCTCGGACTCATAGGATCCTCCTGTTTCAGCCTCCCCAGCGCTGGGATTGCAGGTATGCACTGCCATGCCTGATCTCAGTGCCAGCTCTGCACACCCAGGGTTCCTGGTCCGGCACAGCATGCAGTACCAGGGATCAAACCCAGGTCCTTGTGCTTGCCAAACTGGTGCTTAGACCTCCCCAGCCCCCTACATTTTCTTTCTTTACCCATCAATTAGCTCCTGTGAATTTGGATCATTTTTAAGTGTTGGCTATGGTGAATTGTACTGTCGACATCTTTATGTATTTCATATATCTTTTGTTCTTTTGCTCCCTCTGTCTTATGATACCTTTTAATTGAATCTATTAAAATCTTAAGGTAATCAAGTATCTCAATGTTTTCCTTTTTTAAAAAAAAAAAGATCTGTTACTCAAAGTGATATAAATATTCCCTATCTTTCTTAAAAGTCTAAAGTTATACATCTCATATTTGGCTTTTACTATGCTTATAAATGTGTGGTGCAACAAGGGAAATCTAACATCATTTTGGTCCACGTGGCTAACCAGTTGCCATAGAATCTCGATTGAAAGTTTCACCTAATTACAAGGCTCCTCAAGCCTTTATCTTATTTCACAGGAAGTTCAGGTTGGTTTCTTAGTTCCATATTGTGTAGCTTTGGATGATTTGGATTTAATCATGTTGCTGGATTCCTATATCAATGTGGATAGAGTATTTACTGTTTCTCTTGATTATATCTGCTGACATTTTATTTGAAAATAAGGACAATATTTTCTCTTCCTGAGTCTTACTTTGTATTTCTTTTTCCATTTATCCAGCCAGAATCTTCAGGGCCAGAGCTGAGCAGAAGTACTGATGAAGGGTGTCTGTCTTTCTGTAGCTCTAGAGGATGGGCATGATGTCTTTGTAGAGATAGATATGATTATAATAAGATACTTCTTTCCTACTTTTAGTTCACATAGATTTTTTAATAATGAATGAATTTTGAATTTTATCTAACACTTTTCCAGTATTCCTGAGATGTATTGTTTTTCTTGTTTGATCTATAAAGGCCAGGCTTTTGTCTTCTTCGCCACTTTATCTTTCATGCATTACTGTTGGGCACATAGTAGGTACTCAATAAATATTCACTGCATAAATGAACTTTTTAGAAAACACAACAATCTGAGCTCTTGTGGTTGACCTTTGGGAAAACATCCTTGTGGGCATAGGTGGGTGTTCTGTGCTATTTCTTTCAAGACTGATATACTCCCCCATTCTATTTTTTGGGCTGTTTTTAACTTTTTTTTTTTTTTGTATTTAGGACAGGGTGTACAGAGTACAGGGTCTCATTGTGTAGATCAGACTCATAGTGAGCCTCCTGTTTACAGCTTCCCAAGTGCTAGGATTACAGGTGCACACCACCACGCCCAGTCTCACTTGCCCTCTCAGAGGATCCTGGAGGTGGGGCCAGCACAGCAAGCCTGGGGGTGGAACTCCTGGCCCCTGTGTCTGCCTAAGCAGGCACTTTAATCTGCTGAGCTATTTGGCCAACTCTTACTCCCCCATTCTGACAGCTTGTCCATTACCTCTCCCATCCCTGCACCCTCAGGGAAAGTCACCCACCCTCTCGAACTGCCCCAAGTAACTGAGGGAAGGAAGCCACGCTCTGCTTTACAGCTCATGACACATGTCCCCCATCAATATGTACAATTGCTATGTGTTAACTTCAATTGCTTAGAAAATCCCACAGACTTCCCAGGTGCCCTACTGTTATGGAAATAGTTTAGAAACTCTACTAGGTGGCCACATAAGGGACTGGCAGTGAGCCAGCCTCCCTCTCATCCTGGAGTGTTCCCATGACAGACACTGCGTCTGGGAACCTTGACACACAAGCAAGGCCTTTCTGAGGCTGTCTGACCCATTTCACGTATGTATCTCTACATCTTCAGTGTCACTGTCCTGTGTTGCAGGATGCTCCGAGATCCTTCTTCTGCTCCTGCTCATGATTTGCCAAAATCATGCTATGTCCAGCCTTCTTTTTCTTCCACTTTAATGCCACTGTTTTCCTGTGCTTTTCAAGCCAACTGGACTCTGTTCAGTGTCTTTTTGTAAACCTTGGCTTAACTCCTGTTGCCATGGTTCATGTCCTGGGTTTCCCAGGTGATGTTTCTGGATGTGGGTCTTGTTCATTGTCTAGTTGTCAGGAGATCTGTGTCTCTCTTTTGCTTAGGACTTTTCTTGTGTTTGTTTTCTTGGTTGTGTTTTTCTATAATTTCAATGGGAGGGCATTAGGCCATCTCCACATCCCTCCATGCTTTTTGTTGTCTGTGTGTTCTCTTGATAATTAGGGTCTGATTTCTTGGAGACCATCTTGATTTTATCTTCAATCCTTGTACTGAATATTCATTTTAACAGACATTTTTGTTAAACTGTAAGACCTTCTCATTCTCTGCTTGCATTATTTTCTCATTCTGGATACAGTGACTTACAGAATCTCTACCAATTTCATTATTTTACTTCTGTTCCTTCCATTAACCTATTTCTTCCAGTCTTTTCTCTGTTTACATGTTTTGACTCCCTTCTGGTCCTGGCTTCTTTTGAATAATTCATGGACCCAATTGTCTGAAATCTGCCCTTTTGGAAGATAAAACAATGCTAACTGGTGGCTCTGTGTGTGTCGCAGGCCTACCAGTGATGCCATAGCCTCACGGCTAGATGCCCAGTGCCAAGGGCATTCTGAAGATTCCAAGGCCCACTAGCTCTTGGTATCTCTGTCTCCTCCTCCACTGCAGTGTTCAAGTCTGCTGGGCGTGACCCATGTGCAGGTAGTGCTTTATAAGTGGGGTTGTACTCCCCAGAGGGCCTGCTGGAATTAGGACAGGGAGAAGGACCAGGCCCTGCAGGTGGGCTCTCAGGTAAAACAAGTTCAGCCTGAGCCCTCAGGAGCTATAAGGTACTTCCATAACTGACATCTATATGGGGAGGGAGCCTGATCCCTCTGAGTTTATCTCCTGCCCTTGGGCAAGGCCGCTGGGCTGGCATATGGTCACATGTGCAGCCATCTCTGAATGCAGCTCCAAAGTCAAGTGCATTGTAACAATCCCCATGTGGGTGTTTACATCCTTTGGTTCCTGATTTTTCTTAATTTATTGATTCCTGTAGTTATTTTGCCAAGATACATCTATAATTAGTCCACATAAAAGCTATGACTAAAGTAGGCCCCAACAGGGCGTACAGCCAGAAGGGAAGGAAGCCACAGTACAGGGGCGTGGGGGATGGGCTCCTACAGCTTTTGGGTCCGTGATTGAGCACAGAAGCTGACTGTGTTACTTAAGAGAGCTCTCTTTGACCAGGACACTGAATAGTGTATTATTCTTAGGGTTTCACAGTGTTCCCATGAGTATGCTTAATAGATCTAATAAGTAAGGGGAACGTGAAAATGAGTGAGGAGATCTGCATTGTTGCATGTATAAAGCTATGAGGAAAAGGTGAGTAAATGCATCAGACCGTCATCTGCTAGTGTGTGATGCTGTCTAATTGGGTTCTAATTAGATTTGGGAGTATTTATCAAAATTACCCAACACGAACTCTATCAAAACTCTATCTTGTTACCAGCTGTAAATAATTTGTTTATCTGGATGGTGCTTATTATGCACCAAAGGCAATCCCATCTTTGAAACTAAAATTCTTGCTTATGAACCAGTTAAACTGTCTGAGACCCAGCATTCAGCCTAGACATGAAGTAAAGATGACAGGCTTGGGAAGGACATGGTTCTGCTCCTGCTACGATGACGTACATGTTTACTGATGGATATTTTTTATGGCAAGTGAGACAACTATGGTAGTTTTTTTGTTATTCTAGCCAGCTTCCTAAATAACGATAAAACAAGAACTAAAGCGATGAGCTCTTCTTTCTGGATTATTGACCACAGCAGGGACTCCCAATGTAGTATGACCAAAGAGGGTATCCAGGGTGGCTTTTCCTGGCAAAAAGTGACCAGCTAAAAGGTTAGGCATATCACTTTCTTCTTAGGTGCAAAATGCTGAAAATGATATCATAAAAGAACGAAAGCTTAATGGAGTCCTCAGCTTCAAGTACATGAAAATATCCCAGTGAGAAGGAGGTTATAACTCTGGTGAATTGGGTTGCATTTTGCCTATTGAGAGCCCAGGGTCACTCTGCTTCTGGCATATAAAGTCCTACCAGACTCAGTGTTCCAGAGTTTGCCTCCAGATATAAGGACCACAAAGTTTGAAGGGTTTGGGTTTTTTGTGAGTATTCATTCTTGCCAATATTCCAGTTACTTTTCTTACTGCTAGGACAAAATATCCAGGACCCGCAAGTTAAAGGTTATTTCAGCAGAGGTTTCATTCCATAGCTGGCTGGCTCCAAGGCAGTATGGCATGGCCGAGAAGCACTGCAGAGGAGAAGCAGTCCATGGCAGGGTGGACAAGAAGCAGCAAGCAGCAGCACCGAGCCTGTCTTTCTGTTATTTATATTCAGGCTACAAGCCTGTTGATAAATCCCAGTGTCACACCCTTAATCCTCATTCACACACCCTAATCTAGTCATCTTCAAAATATTCCTCCATGACTGTATGAGGCTGTAGGGGGACATCTAGATACAAGCTGAACTATCTGATCTGAAATTGTGCTGAAATCCTCACTGGGGCTGTTTTAATTTCCAAACTATCACTCTGACACCTCTGAGAAAGAATATAAAAAAGGTACCACAGTGTTTCTAAGGACGAACCATTATGTGCTCTTTGTATGTGTTAGAGATTCCAGATGCCGATAATCATCCTCTCTGTGCAGTTAATATTGTCCATCAATTTTAGAAGAATGTGTTTGTGGTTAGTCTACTCCTCAGCAATACAGCTCCCTTTTTAACTGATCTATAGAGTAGACCAGAAATTTCTCTTGGAAGAAGTATGTTAGAGTCAAAATTAAAAATTCATATCCCATAATATTTAAGTTCAAAACCCATCTAACTCTGTCTTGTCCTGCTGATTCTACTAACCCTATCAATAGCAAAGAGAGAAATTAAGTTTTAAGGAGGTGAATGGACTTTTTCAGAGTCCACCAGATGGTACACATTCTGAGATGAAGGCTAGACAAGATGACCCTGGGATGTCCCAGCATCAAATGGTTGCATTCTCCCGTGGGAACTCAACTGGTCAGCACACAAGGAAACAGAAAAGCCATAAAATGAACATGAAGCAATCCCACAAAGGTTCGATGTGTCCTATAATCATTGTTTCATGAATTTTCTCCCCCTGGGACAAAATCCCCAATACCAACAACTTAAAGGAGAGAAGGTTTATTTTTATTTACAGTTTCAGAAGTTCTATAGTTGACTGGCTCTAAGGCAGAAACATCCAGAGAAAAGCTGCTCATGCCATGGCAACCAGGAAGCAGAGGATGGGCAATACCTCAAGAGGGAGCTGCACCTTCAGGTCACACCCGAAGGACCACTTCTGACCAGGTCTCACCTTCCAGCAGCAGGTCAGCCACCCAGTCACCTACCATACACATGGGAATCTGCAGGAACATTCCAGAGCCAAATCACAGCAATAATAATTTGCATTTGTTTTTAAGATATAATGTTTAACCATCAAACCTTTACTATTTCCTGGTAATCTTGTTTTGTGGAGTGCAGAACATGAACCAAAATTCAGGTCTGTGAGGCTTTCACAGTCTTTCTTTGTCTATGAGTCTTTTCAGTCTTTCTTATTCTACCACATCTCTGCTCGCACTCAGAGGTCATAAAGGCTCTCCATGCTTATACCTGGTAGTAGCGGATGTCTCACTGCACTGTGTACCTTTGTAGAGAGTTCTGGGGAAGGCAGAGGGGCTGCTTTTCATTCAGCCCTTGCAATCCTGCACAGTGGGCCTCCTTAGGGCCAGACATGCCAGGCTTCCAAGTACTGTCCTGTCAGGAGACACTGTGGTGTCTGCCTCTCACAGGGCTTCCTAATGAGCAGAAATAGCTCTAGAACTCCATTTTTATTAGAGAAATTACTTGTCCCCTACATGTCTTTCAGGTTGTCTTCCTGCCCTCCTCCTTTTGTAATGTAGGGTCTGTAGGAAATAAAGGGAACGCAGTAACAAAAGGAGCATCAGAGATCCCAAAGAAACTGGCTTCTAAGAAGCGCTGGATCTCTGCCTGCTGAAACAAAGATAATAAGCAAGAACAAGGCAAATCAAAGCATTTAAGTTGCTCAGGATACTGAGCACTTTTTTTTTCCTTCAGTGGAAGCATATCAGACACAGGGCGGCATGAATGAGCCAGAGCTGAGATGAAGAGGGTCTCAGGCTGACAGCCAGGGGGTGGGAGGAGCCCTCCAGCAGCCCCTACCCCCTAAGGTTGGAACCAGGGGAGAAGATAGGCGGCAGCTTTGCTTCCATCCTTCCGAGGGGTGCTGCCTTTGAACAGCTTTTCAAGGCCAAGGTGCAGGGGCTCCAGTGAGCTGGGCCAGGCAGGGAGTGAATGTCTATCTGTAGGCACATGTGAGCCAAGCTCCTCTATTCCCATCTGCAGTCTCTAAGCACAAAATCTAATAAATAAACCAATGAGTGCTTGTGTGGTACTGCCAGGATGCCCTTTTATCCCTGAGTAACAAAAAAGCTCTGAGCCAGGCTGGCAAATGTGCTTTATCTGTCTGTGGCCCATGGTTGATACAGTGCCCAAAGGACAAGGTGGACCAGAGCCCAAGCCTTCCCTCACCAGGAAGCTTTTCTCATACATGTCCTTGTAGAAGAGGAGGCTATTACCAACCAGGCTCTGATCCTGGCTTGGTCATTACGTGGATAATCTTGGAGATGAAGTGTTTGGTACTGTGTTTCCTCCAATTATAGGGGCGGCATATGTGACATCTGAGATGGGGACTGAGGGCTCCTCTATCACAAGCCCCATGAAAGGACAACAGGGGACTCCATGACACTCAAGGATAGAATGAGCTCTGTGCTGCTTGATACTCAGATGTCTGCTGCTATCTCTCCTTTTCTCTGTGAAGCAAGTGTGTCGATTGAATCAGTGTCAACAAGATGACTTAACAACCTATTGATTTGGTCAAGTCAGTAAAAACAATCAGTCAAGCTGGTCGCTTGACATTTAGTAGATGAACAGTGACCTTTTCTCCTCGAATTCCAGGGAATGATGTCATCTAGCCGCAGTCTTACACCCATGGTTTCTGCTGAGATCAGACGGAGCAATTTCTCAGAAGCACAGAGGTGCTGAGGGGCTGGACAGACATTGTTCATGGTTGTGTGTTCCAGGTGCAGAGAGGGACCTGCCAAGACCCCAGCTGCACGGATGTGTCTGTGTCATGGCTCAGGGCACCCAGACCGGATGCTGGTAAATCTGGGCACGTTTTCTTTGTAAAATCCTCCTCCCATCTGAAGGCTGGTGGAGGCCAAGTTCTGAACTATTCCGTAGCTGCATAATTTAGGGTACAGTTGCTCTACCAAGAAGGATAAGGTTTAAAAAATAGTCTGAATCTGGAGTTCTAAACAGTATTGGCCACTGAGGAACTTCAGGATGAGAATGAACTATATAAGTCAGCATTTCCCAGTCAAAGATTTTGAGTTTTGATGTGAAGTGTTAATCCTGATCCTGAAAGCCCATAGAGATGTTAGTTCCCAATTGGGCTCAGTCACCTGCAACCTTTTGGGTCTGGGAGAGGGAATTGTTCAATTAAACTTTAGTTTCCATGTCTGTTAAATGGAGGTGATGCCTATCATAAGGAGGCCAGCTACTACCTATCAAAATAGGTTAAGATTGTCTTAGACTACACTCCAATATGGTTATAATCAGGACAATAAATACAGACCCAGATTCTAAGACAAGCATATCTCCATAGGAAATAAAGGTCCTGTTACATGTCTTAGGTACACTAGGAAGTCAGATATGATACAACTCCTGATGGTGAATATGAGGTTGTATCCATGCAGACTGACATGAAAAGGTGCTTAGAATACCTTAAGTGAAAGTAAAGTGGGTTACAAAGCAATAACTTTAGCATGTGACCTCTAAGAAGCATTTGGCTCTTGCCCCCAGGTTCCAGGGGTGCAATGGCCATACATTTTCAGCAGCTTCTAGTTCCTTCTCCCACCTCAACCTCTTGAGTAGGAAATTTATGTAGCTCACCTTATCTCTCTTAAAATCAAGACAAGAACTTCCACACGTAGCAGAGTGAAGGTGGGTTCCCTCGGTATCCCCAGCCTGCCATTGTCACCCACCCAATCCCCCTGCATTCAGGGCTACCCAGACTGCTTGGGATTCCACCCCTCTTGTCAACCCATAGCTTATTACCTTCCTTTCCTGCTTTAGTAGCTGCTCATTAGTGATAGGAGGCTTTAAAGCTTAGTAGCAGAACTGCTCTATTAAAGCCAGCATATCCAGCTTGTTCCAAGCAGGATAGACAATATAGCAACACTGGCCCAAACTATGCAAGATAAGAACAGACCTTTGAGGTAAGTCCCATTCATTCCTCCCAACAACCCATCTTCTTTAATTAATACATAAGCCTCCTCACCTGTGGCTGGCTGGTGAGACCAGAGGAGTGGTTTTGTCCAACTGCGGCTTCACTGTAGACACAGTGCAGGTGCTCTCAGAAGATCTACAATGCACCAGATGATATGGAAAAAGACATTCTTTACATAATCGCTTTTGCTGCCTACACCTTTTTTCTACTTCCTCAAGTCATAAAACATCCAAATCTCTCACCCCCATGGCATGGATTGCTCTCTTAGAAGCTTGGCCTTTGCTCCTCTTGACAATGTACTCTGGGCAGAATAAACTCATCTTTCCTCTGGTCCTTGGGTAAGTAACTTCTTTTTACCTTCCACATCACTGTCCTTGCACTGCCTCCAGCCACCAACCTCAGCTGAGTCTTCTCCATGGAGTCTTCTCAAGCTGCTGCCCCTCCCCTCCCCCTGCCCTCACTGTCACTCATTCCAGAAGACTCTGGGACTCCTCGCTCTCCTTGCTCCTAATCATGCTCTGAGCCCTTCTTCCCCACACCTGGGACTGGCTTGCAGGTCTGCTTCTCTGGCCTCCGTTGGGCTCTATCGCATTCACTTTTTGGGTATTCCCAGCCTTCCACAAGTGCTCTGCAAATATTTCCTTAATGAATGAATGAACTGATCAGCGAATACATTTCAATGGACTTCTAGAGCTGGAAGAATTTTTTTTTAAGGTTATCCATTTTATTTTCTTCTTCATCACGTTTGTCAAAACAAAATAACAACAACAAAAAACAAAACACAACTCCCCAAAGTTAAGTTTCTTCTAAAAGATGACCAATAATGAATTTAGTTAGAAAATATTTATTAACCTTATGTATTATATTCTGGCACTGGTTTAGCTCTGAGAACATAACAGGGAACAAAATGACAACAAACTATGCCCTCAAGGAGCCTACGTGTTAGTGGGTAAAACAAGCACTGCAGGGGTCAGTGGGTTCCTCACCTGTTAGATTGTGGTGATGTTCATGGTGAAGGGATCCAAGAGTGCGACTTTAGTTAGAGTGGCTCTGCGGCCATAGGTTCATCAGGCGACCTGAGAAGGTGCCGTGGAAATGAGCACTGAAGACGAAGGAGTCAGGGACCATAGGGAGGATGCAGCCACTGCCAGGTGGACAGTGGAGTAAGCAGGGCAGGAAGAGGGGTGCCACAGATCACAGAGCCATGAAGTAGGGAGGGCAGGATGGGCGGAAAGCCGAGGTAGGCTCCCTCTATGAGATTTTAAACTTTTTAGCTTTGCCCTGAGTTAAATCAAGAGCCATTGGAATGCTGTGGGCAAATGCAAGGTGTGGCTTGAGTTGTATTTCGAAGCACTAGGCTGGTGGTGGCTGAGTGGAGCATTGATGGTTGGAGAGTGAGAGCAAGCAGGGAGCCTGGGCAGAAGCAGGGCTAGCAACCAGCCTAGGAGGGGAGCTGTGTGTTGCAGATGAGGGTGAGGCCACGGGTGTGTGCCTGAGAGTGTGTCCAGGAGGTAGACAAAGCAGAATTCCCTGTCTTACTGGGTGTGAAGCAGGAGAGAGAGAACATGTCGAGATCGTGTGTTTGAAGTACCAGATCCCATGGTAAAAGCTTAATGGGAATTGTCTCAAGTAATTCTCTAAACCCTTTAAGATCTAGAATAAATCAGCTTTCTTCTCTCCATACAATATGCATCTTATTTTTCTGCAATCTTCCTTTGAGCCATTTTTGTCTTTCATTTGTGGGTCAGAAGACCGTACACTTCAGCCAGCCATTTCCACTTACTGTACCATGAGTACCAGTAGAATAATCTCTATCAGTGCAAAAAGAAGTTAGAGATTAGTAACTACTGTCCTGAGTGCTAGTGCATGCTTCCTTTAATACATCCCACAAAAATGTGAGGTCCATGCTGCTTTCCCCCTTTTTACTGATGAGTAACCTGAGAATGAACAGGCTGTAATAATTTACTCCAGGTTGCAAAGTCGATCTGGGCCACAGTCTGTCTGATTCACAACCTGGGCCTTTTCTACAAGCTCAGCATCATCCTGAGCCCTGCTTGGGCAGGGGCAGGTATGGGGCTGGAATTCAGCAGGGAGTTGGTGCATGATAACCTTCTAAGATAGGGGTTCTAGGGCTGCACTAGTGACTGCTATAAACATTGCTGTTTCCCCTGTCAACATCAGGAAAAGACAGCTGAGGTCTGTTTACAGGCTGAGTCCTCTCAAATAAGTGAACATATTCTTGGGGCAGAGCTGTAATTTCAGTGTTAGAGAATTTGCCTAGCATGCTTCAGCTCTGGGTTCAGTTCCCCAGCGCTGTGCACACACAAAATTTCTCTCTTCATCTCCCATGACATTGATGCCTCCTATCTCTCCACATCCACTCTTGGCTCTGCCCTAGTTCTCTGTCTTCTGCCAGGCCCTCCACATTTTCTCAGTCTCCTCATTTCTTCATTATTTTACTTAAGTTAGCTCAATTTCTTTGGAGGTTCTGTGCTCAGCCCCCCCATGCCATCACCCATTTTCATAGATGAATGAAGATACATAACACCCTGGGATTGAAGAGGTTTTCCAATCAAGGACTCTAAAAACAGAAAAAAAAAATCCTTCAGCACTCTACATCTGGACACCACGTGGTCTGAAAGTTTAGTTACAGGAAATGCGACATCAGAAACTACTCAGCCACAGGCTGAGTAAGACTTAGCTGTCTCTCAACACCAGGCTGGGAACTGCAGCCTAGAGCTATATCTCTTCCTCATGATGCAATACCATTTTCCTTCCCTCGTAAAGGAACAGTGCCAGGGCTACCCAATATCACCCAGACTGCTGTCCCCTGACCATCATGAACCTGAGCAGCAGTCCATGTATCCCCTACATGCTGTCTTGCTGAGTAAGGGTTGTTGGTCTCGAGAAGAGCTGAACATAATCTGCTACAGTTACAAGGGTGTCTACAGTTGGCATAGAGCAGAGAGTGGAGTAGGAGTAGAGGAGCAGGAAGTGAGTAGTCTGGGAACATTCCTCCTCACTATTTGTCCTCTTGACCATCTGCTTGACTTGTGTCCCTAGGCCCAGCTGCGAGTCCCTTCTGTTTGCTGCAGAGCCCTATGGACAAGAGCCAGAGACCCAGTGGAGGTGAGAAAGTAGAGCCTTAGCCATTGACTCCAGACCCAGCAGGGCCTGTGGTTATGGAAGGGAAAAGTCAGACACCATCCTCAGAAAAGCCAAGGACCCAATTCTGGGGCTCCTGAGGGGCTAACATTCTCCCCATGGATTTTGTTGGTCCAGCACCGGCAGAGAAATCCACTGTTGATGAAGAGGTGACCAGGATGCAGCGCACATGGTCACAAGTGAGAGGCCATGGACTGAGTGACAATGGTGGGGTGAAGGGCTGGAAGGTTCCAGGTGTAGTCTTCCTATCTGTTCAATTTCTGGGGAACACCTGGGGAGCCCCCATAGACTCTACATAGACAAGTAAGTCTAAAAGTGTGGAAACAGAGAAAGTGGACTTCTCTTTTAGGTAAAAGCAGAGGAGCCCCGGTCCACCTGCCCTAACTTTGATCTGGGCCCTGAAGAATGAATAGGGAGCCATCCTCTCCCAGCACAGCAGGGAAGGACCTTAGGCACTGAGAGACTGAACTCCATGAATGCTGTTCATTGTCATAGACTCTCTTTCACTAAAATTTTCCTGTTTTGTTTTTTTTTCCTTTTACAGTAAATTTGATTCTTATTACTTTGAGAAAGAAATCTTCAAACTATTTGGGCTGCTGGTTGGAGGTATCCTTAATGACAAATTTAACTTTCAAAATCAGAGACTGTTTATCTAGCCAGAGCTCTAGATTCTCTGCTAATCCTGTTGATCTAATGTTGGTAAGTGATAAGGAGGCAGGAAGCTGAGGATGGACTGTGACATCCCTGGAGGGTACAGCGCTCATCACTGAGTATCTGGATCAACATTCATCCATTAGGTGCAGTGTGATGTAATTATATCAGAATAGATTCAGACAGATGGCAGAGATGTCTCTGTTTACATGTAATCCCTCATATGCATTTTTTGGATATCAGGCTAGGCATATTGAAATGAATAGCCTATTCATGTTTTTCCCTCCTTGGATTCCTTTTTTCTCTTGTTTCTCTAGAAGAACATTCAAAGACAAGAGGCCAGAAAGTTAGCTTTTGAACCTGGCAGTAAATCCTATAAACCAGCCAACATCAAGAGACAGGGCACTAGGGCATTGTCAACCATGACAAGATAATCTCAGAAACAGCTCCCATGCAAGTTCAGATGCAGTACAGAGGGAGATTTTAGAAAGAAAGTGGGCTGGGAAGGAGAATGAGTTTATTTGACCTAACTCCAAAGCAAGAGGCATGATCTGGCCCAAATTTTAAAAATAGAGAACTGTCCAAAAAAAATAATAGCCTCTTGCTGGGAAAGACTTGTTATCTTACCTGGTCAGAAAAAATAGACTGAAGTTTTTCACAGTCTTTCCAGCCACATGTTAGGAGCCTAGGTCTACAATGGTCTGTCTTAAAGCATGGGCAGACAGGAGCCGCCATTGGTTAGTATAACTTGGGAAACTGCAGGTGGGTGAAGGTACAGGGTGCAGGAAGGCAACTCAACTCTGTAGGCTTGGAGCTAGGGCAGGATCTTCTACATTCCACATATAGTTTTCTGAATGATGCAACTGTCATAGGAGTTGCCCTTGCCTCTGTGTACATTGTTTCCTCTCTAACGTCCTATCTGCCCAAGAACAGACTTTTCACACAAAATTTAGTGCCATGAGAACCTTCTCTGGGGATCTTGCCTTTCTTCTTGGTTGAGCCTCGGTCTTGGCTTCATATCCCAGGAAGGTGTTTGTGTTAACTCACTGCCTTGGACACTTGCCTGTGAGTTGTTAGAGGAGAACAAGGAGCTTATCTTCACTCTGTCTTGCATGATGCCAGACCATATTGGCACACAGTGAATGGTTACTTAATTTCACTGAATAAGGCTTGAGTTGAATTGAACTGAGAACTAGACTGCCTTCTAATGGCTCTCATAATGAAATGTTAGGCTTAATATGAAAGTTGCTCTTTACCAGTTCTGAGTGAGGCCAGCAAATAAGATGTCCTCATATTACATCAAAAGCCAAAAACTAAGCAAACCACTCTCCTTTCAACCCCCTGAGATATTGTAGGACCATGTATCTGAAACTGGAATATTTTGGCTTGAAGAAATAGTGCATGAACATTTCAAAACAAGATGCCTGGGTAAAACCAAAACTGGGCAAAACCCAATTACTAGTGAATATTAAAGACTAGTCACAGCTATGGAGCTAGTAGCTAGGAACTTGGTAAGGAATCTTGGAGATATTTTAAGCATTTTAATTAGTTGAATAACTTATTATTTTATTAAGTCAAATTGACATTAGAGAAAAGGAATTATTTTGGCCTCTGATTCTTGATCTCTCTGGGAACTATGAGTAAGACTCTACATTGCATTCTGAGAAGCTGTGGAACAAGGTGACAGTTAAGCATCCAGTCTGTGGGCCAGATAGACCATGGCTCAAATTCTAGTTCTACTCTCTAGAAGCATGATAATTAATCACGTTATTTATTTCCTTGTAAAATAGAATCATATTGAACAAATCATTTGATCACCTAGCACTTTGTGAGTCTTTAATAAACGGCCATTTTTATTATTATCTATTATCAACTCAAAGTGAGAAGTTTGGGAAATTTTCTGAACATTTTTGTTCGCTGCCACTTTTTGAGAAAACTCTACTCTCATAATTGTCCACTATATCACAGTTTGGAGTTACATTTTTGGCTACCAGGTCAGTTTTTCTCTCACCATCTTGAATTCAATTATGACATTTACCAAGGAAATAATTAGAGTGTGCCAGTTGTATCATAAAGAGATTAAAGAATAGTCATGGGAAAGGATCTAATTCATGTCTGGCTTGCCAATCCATTACTGCAACTCTCAGGCACACAGAGGGATGGGTCACAAGTGCACACTCATATGGGACGAGGCAAGGCCTGAGCTCCTGTTTCCACTCCGGGTCTCCCTGTGACTCATATTATTGCATGTTATCTCAGTTACCATAACGTGAGGGTCTCTCTGTGTTGAAAATAGGCAGCATATGTATTTTCATACTAGGAAGTTTAGAGAAGACATCCAGGAAGACAAAAACACTAACTATGCTTGTTATTAAGAGACATTTGCCAGAAATAAAAAGGCATACGGTCAGTGGGTTGCCCTTGTTTTACATCATTGTTTTCAGGTTTACAGATTGTGCTTACTCTGTGTCTAATTTAGACCGAGTAGATTGTGAAAAACAGAAATGATAGATGGGCATCAGAGGTCAGGCTGAACTACAATCAGAGATCTTTGATGAGCAGAATTATTATCTGGGGTCTCAAATGACATCAGGAAAAAATGTATTCTCTAAGTATCATCAGATACTGTCCATATTGACTCAATAGATGTTAACATTAGCAAGCTAATGTGAGATTATCGATTTTTCCATAGATTGGCTAGACCCAAATGTACAGTTGGATTTAAAATAAGCTATTGAGAAGAGTAGCATTTTTCTTTTTCTAGAAAAATTGAGAGGAAATTCATGTAAAATGAATCACTGTAAAGTGAACAATGCAGTGGCATCTTATACACTCACAAAATTATGAACTGGCCACATCTGTCTATTTCCATACATTTCCATCACTCTAAGATGACACCAGTAACTAATAAGCAATTTGTCCAATTCTTTGAACTACTACCTAATCTCTAGCAACTACCAATCCACCTTTCACCCCTCAGAATACATCTATGCTGGATGTTTCATGAAAATGCAGTCACATAACATGTGAACTTACAATTATGATACTTACTCCTAGTTAACATACTATTTTTCCAGTATTAGCACCCCATTCCATTTATGGCCAGATAATATTCCATTGTGTGAATGTACCACAGTTTCTTTATTGAACCCTTGTACATTTGGACCATTCTGCTTTTTGGCTTTTGTTAATTGTGGTGTTATACAACATAAGCTTACATATAACACTTATGCATGGAACAAGTGTTAGTGTTCCTATTTCAATTCCTTGGACTATAGGCCTGCGAGAAGAATATTGTGGTTGTGTGGTAATGTGTTTAACTTTTTGAGTCACTAACCACTAAATTTTCCATGGCTACCATAACATTTTATATTTTCACTAGCAATATACAAGGGTTCCAATTCCTCCGTATTCTTGCCAACATTTTTGTTTGTTCTGTTTTGTTTTATTTAAACAATCCTACTTTGTAAGAAGTTTTATCTCACTGTGGTTTTAATTTGTGCATTTCTTAATGACTAATAATGTCAAGTATCTTTTTGTATATTTCTTGGCCATTTCTACATCTTCTTTGGAAAAATATCTATTTTGGTCCATTACTCATTTTTAAAAATTGGGTTGTCTTTTTGCCTTTAAACTGTGGGAATTCTTTATATATATTATGGATATTAAACTCTTATAAAATGTATAATTTGCAAATATTTTCTCCCGTTCTTTATGATGCATTTCTCCTTTTTTGATAATGTTTATTGATGCACAAAATTTTTACTTTAATGAAGTCCGATTCTTTGTGGGTTTGTGCTTTGGATGTTGTGTTAGAGGCTCCGTTGCCAAATTTGAGGTCATGAGGACTTCATCCTGTGGTTTCTTTTAAGATATCATGGTTTCATTTCTGATGTTTATACATTGAATTATGGTTTGTGGGAGATGTGAAGTGGAAGGTCAAATGCAGTCTTTTGCATGTGCATTCACGCATTTCTTATACAGTTCTTAAAGCGTCATTTGTTGATGAAGACCCTGACCCTGGAATAGTTTGGACACATTTGTTGAAAATCAGTTAGTCATAGATGTATAGGTTGATTTCTGGGCTCCTGATTGTCCTACATGCCTGTCCTTTTATCACTAGCACTATAGTTTTGATTACTATAGCTTTATAATTGGGTTATCTTTTAAAATTGGAAAAGTTTTAAAATTGGAAAAAGTGAGTCTTTTAGCTTTCTTCTCTTTTTAAAATTATTTTGATTGTTAGATAAAAATACCATATGGATTTGAGGAGTAGCTTTTCTAGTTCTATGAAGAAGGCAGAAGAATTTTGATAGGGGTTTACTAACTTTGGAGATTGCTATTGGTAGTATTGAGATTTTTAAAGTATTTTCTTCCAGAAATATGGGATTATTCCCCTTTGGTCTTCTTTAATTCCTTTCAGTAATGTCTTATACTTTGCAAGGCATGAAATCTTCTTAGTTAAACTTATTTGTAGGGTTTTTTTCCTTCATTTTTGATGCCATGATAAATGAAATTTTTCTTAGG
>NW_004524703.1:2258413-2266924 GCF_000260255.1 Octodon degus
AGCTCCAGAGGGTACAAAGAATTGAACTTCAGGCTTCCACAACCCTGTCCCCAATTGTTTTATTATTATTATTTATTATTTATTCATTTTTTTTGAGTCAGGGCTTACTAAACCAGAGGTGGTAATGCATACCTGGGAGGCTGAGGCAAGAGGATTGCAAGTTTGACCCCAACCTGGGCAATTTAGCAATATAGCAAGATGCTGTCTCAAAATAAAAAATAAAATGCAAAAGCCCTATGTCCAATTATGAATTTTTTTAAAAATCGGAAGAATTCACCAGTAAAGCCATCTACTCCCAAAATCTTGTCTGCTATGATGTGTTTTCATTATTTCATTATTAATTGATTATTTCATTTTTAAAATCTTCATTTGGTATGGGTTTGCTCCGATATTGCATCTTTTCTTCTGCCTTCAGTTTTGATAATTTGTGTTTTTAAAAATTTGCCTTTTATTTCTGACATTGCCAGTCAAGCAGAAGACCCAATATTATTATGGGCTACTGGACTCTTTTAGAATATTTTACTGAGTTTACACACCTATAACATTCAAATAACGGAACTTAACAAAAAAGGGGATACAGATGAATGTCCATTTTGTATCTGTGTATTCAAAGCAGTTAGGATGGATATATAGTTACATTCTCTTAATGAATAGAGGGATTTGTTCTAATGGTGTTTGTAAATAGGATCTCATGTCCACATCTTGTACAGCAATTAACCACTAGGAAGAATGTATCCAATGTGTTGATTATTGAAACTGTCCTACCAATTTGGTTTGAAACTGTCTCATTGCTGTTTGTTTATCAATAAAATTATGGGAAAAAAAAGAATTTGCCTTTTTATTTTGCTTGTCTAATTTGCTGATGTATAATTGTTCATGGTACTTATGGTACTTTTTTCATTTCTGTAAGGTGTCAATTGTAATATCCTGTCCTTTCTGATTTTAGTTACTAGCACTTTCTCTCGTTTTAAATTTTTCAATCTAGCTGAAGTTCTGTGAATTTTCTAAATCTTTTCAAAGGTCAAACTTTAGTTTCATTGATGCTCTTTGTTGGTTCTCTCTTGTCAGTCTTGTCTTTGCCCCACTCTTCTTCATTTCCTTACTTCTACTAGCTTTTGGTTTAGTGTGTTCTCTTTTTCTAGTTTCTTAAGGTATTCGGTTCCCTTATTGATATGAGTGGATTTATTTTTGTTTTGCTTTCCTTTTTTTTTTTTTTTTTTTTTTTACCACATGAGCACAGGTATTTACCTACTATAACCTTTCTTCTGAAATCTACCTTTGTGGTCTCTGGTAGACTTTGGAATGCTGTATTTTTCTTTTCATTTGTTTCTAAATATTTTCTCATTTTTCTTGTTTCTTCTGTGACTCACAGCTACTTAAAAGTGTGTTGTCTAATTTACATGCACTTTGTGAATTTCCAGTTTTCCTTCTGCTGTTCATTTCTAGCTTCATTTCCCTACAGCCAGAGGAGATATTTTGTGATTTCAAGTCTAAATCTGTGAGACCCATGCTGCATCTCATACATGATCTGTCCTGGAGAATTTTGGGAAGAATGCATGTTTTTCTCTTGTTGAGTGTAATGTTTTCTATGTATCTCTTTCTGATTGGCTTATGTTGGTTTTGAAATTCTCTGCCTCCTTATTGATCTCATGCTCCACCTATTATTATTATTATTATTATTATTATTATTATTATTATCCTTTTGTGTATTTGGTACAGAATTTCACTACGCAGCTCAGACTCACAGCAATCCTCCTATTTTCAGCCTACTCAGTGCTGGGATTACAGGTGTGCACCACCATACCCAAACTTGGCCACTGACTCAGTGTGCCACAGGGCCAGGTCCAGTGCGATTTGTGGTACCAGGGATTGAAGCCTGGTCCCTGCACTTGTCAAAGCAGGAGCTTAGTCTGCTGAGCTATCTCGCTGTCCCATGCTCCACCCATTATTAAAAGTGGTGTCCTGAAGTCTACAGCTACTGCTGTAGAACTGCCCATTTCTCCCTTCAACTTGGCCAGAGATTTCTGTTGTATTTCAGAACTTTGCATACATGCATCTCACCTGAGGTGGGGTAATGAGACTGAGGGTGAGCTGGTGTGAACATGTTCAGCTCTGGGGGACAGGAGGAGGTGCTCCTGGCTGTCTGGCACCTAAGCACAGGGGACTGAAGGCAAGGGTCTGAGGCCTGGCATGTGAGAGCCCCCAAAAGGAAGGTCTAGACATGGGCTCTAGGTGAGCTGGTTTGCGTGCTCACAGGTATGTTGTCAGCTTTCCTTAGAAATCATCTATCCTGCAGGGATTGCTCCTCTAGGTTAAAGAAACTAAAACATGATTAATAACATATTTTCTGAGATGTGCATAAAATCCTGAAAGAGAAACTTAAATACAAGTTATTACCATTTACTTCACATTGTAGTAGTTCTGGGGATTAAACTCAGAACCTTGTGCATGCTAGGCTAATGAACTACATACCCAGCCCTGTTGTCACAATTTAGAACATAGACTGTCGTCCTTGCTGGGTTCCTGAGCATCCACAAAGCCAGGTGCAGGGTCTGCGTCTCCTTGCCCCACAGTCAGTCACCATGTTGGTAGTGAAGGGAAGGATAGATAGTCCCTGGTCTGCAGTTGTGCAGGTCTGGATTCACCAAGCTCCAAAACACCCAGAAGTTAAGCCCTCCTCCAACTACTCAGCTGCAGGAGTCCCTGACATCTCATTGCCTCACTCTGCGGAATGAACTCTGTTTTCCTCATTAGGGGAGAAAGCCGGGGAGGTGAGCAGGAATTACTAGTGGAGTGCGGTGGCCTCTATGAGACCACCCTCTCTTAGCTGGCCTGGGTGCCCATTGAGCGCTGGCTCCTAGATGTGCTCTCTCTCCGGAGAGCAGCTATAGTCAGCTCCTGTGAGAGGGCTCTGAACTAGGGTGTGGACAAATGCTTCCCAGAAGGGTTGCCATGTTTACTCTCCTCTTGTGCCTTGGAAGGAGAGGCCCTTGGTTCAGCTCAGTTGTCCTCAGTCTTCTAGGGAGCAGGGACACTGGACCAGGCCTAGGAGGAGCAGTAGAAGCAAAGCCCACTCAAGAGGAGCGAGTATGGACAGTGAGTGAGTACGGCAGGCTTGGGTGGAGCTGAAGCCTCTCAAACTAGGAAGCTGGAGGCAGCGTGAGGTTGGGGACAGCAGTGATGGAGCTGACATGGATACAGAGCATTCCCGTGTGTCATGTCCACTGCTGCCTTGGTCTAGTCCTGGGCTTCGATGTGGACCTGTTTACTTTGTGGATTACTTTGCCCACAGGGATCCCATGAGATAACTGGGCCTGTCACTTCACAGCCTCTCTACTCCGTGTCTCCGCAACATCTTCATCTACTACGAGGCACTGTAGAACGTGCCAGTGAGTCGGTGACCATAGATGCCCTTAGCTGCTTAGGCAGGGCGGTGCAAGCTGCTGCAAAACAGGAAAAAATGAGGTCAGTGTAGATGCTGGCAGTGCCTTCCGCATTCTCCTCTTTTTTCATTGCATTATGACAGTTCAATTGTCCCTGAAGATCAGCTGGCTGGGCTCAGCTTTGTCACATGATCCAAAGGAAGGACGCCCCAGGAGAGTGGTCTCCGCCAGCCGCTGTCCTTAGCTCCCCAGAAGCCCATCTATCCTGTGTCCCACCTCACTGCCTACCAGTTCCTGCTTGCTCTGCTTGGAGGACAGGTGTCCAGTTTTGAGATAACAGTGCTCATATCAGGAGCTGCAGAGGGGCATGTGTCCCTTGCAAGAGAATGGCTTAGGGGGAGAGGTGTCTGTCCCCTGCCCTACTGGCTCCCTGAACTAGACCTTTTCTTTCCCAGAGCTTTGTCTTCATCCTGCCTGATGTCAATCAGTGATCTCAGGACACTTGTGGGCCTTAAAACCATCTTCTTTATAATTTCTGGATTTAGTTTCTATTCAGGTATCTAAATAAGTATTAAGAAAATAATAAATAAATGCTATTTTTTCTCAGTAAGTTCCTAATTTCCTATAGCTTTGTACTTTTTAAAACTATATTATGCTTTATTTCCCTGAAAGAAGGGCCATAATCTAAGAAAACTTCATAGTAAAGGGATTAAACTGGTAACTGGAGAACAAATCCAAGTGCCTCAGCAAATCCTGTGCATGGAGACGTGAGGTCGTCATGCACTGTTTTGGGCCTAGACAGCCTCCCGAGAAGGCTGTGTGGAAATCACACTGTGCAATGGGCTGGGAGGCTTTTTCCTGTAAATACCTTTCATAAGTTGATTTTCATAAAGTGACAGCTACTTCAAGTGTTCTGTTTTGGCAAAAGGTACTCGAATGAAAGCCTGTGGCATTACCTGCAGAGAGTCTGAGTGGCAGAATCGATGGCATTTCTGGGTGAAGCTGAGTCGTTAGGCAGTTCCGTCTTGACTCCAGTACATACCCACCTGCTGCCAGCCGGCTCATGCCCAGGCTGCCCCAGCCTGGCTGTTCTCTGGCCTTGAGGTGCTGCATCTCTATCAGGTGCCATTCAAAGGGCTGTGCAGGAAAGCTTGAATCTTCAGACAGTGACAATTCCATCAACAGAGCTCTGTTTCTATTTAGTTACCTCTAAAAACAGCTTTCCTTGCTTTATTTAAAATTGGATTTGCTGGTTTCCATCAGGCAGCAGCTGGAGGACATTCATAATTTGTTTTCCGGCTCACTTTACACCATTTATTACTCTGACCATGAGGTGGAAATGTGGGTTTGGAAGCAGAAAGAAGAAATCAAGACTTTGTGTCTATATTTATTTAGGGAGAAAGTTGTATTAACAAAGCAAACCAGCTCAGGGGGGTTCAGCCACAGCCCCACAGGACAGATGGGGAAGTGAGCGCCCAAATCCAGCCTGGCACGGGCAGGCAGGAGCTCACGCCGCCTCCACTTCTCTCTGAAGACCAACAATGGGCTCACAATTCACTCCGGTTGCCTTTCTTAAATTTCTGCAAAGCCTCATAAAAATTCTAGAAGTGCACAAAAACAAAATATCAGAATAACCACACCGTCCAACACCTTCTTCCTGTGAGTTAGTGGTGGCCACCATGCTCCTGGGGCTGCGGCCAGGCTGTGGCCGGCTTTGGTGAGAGGGTGTCAGTGGTACTGTCTGCATAAAGGAGCCAGCCATTCAGGGCTTGGACAGGAGACAGCCCAGGTGCCTCCTCACCTGTGATGTTATTTTATTTTCTTGGCACTGGCAGTTGAGCCCAGGGCCTTTGCACTAAGCTACACCCCTAGACCTTTTTCTTTTTTTTTTTTTTTGACAAAAGATCTCACTAAGTCCCCACACTGCCCACTCTGGGTTCAAATCTGTGACCCTCCTAGTAGAAGTTTACTAACGAGCTGAGGTGGCTGCAGGTGAGGATTTTACCATTCTAAAGGCAGTTGTGTCAGGGCAGGCAGTCGTGTGATCAGCACGGATAGAACAGCTTCATTAGAAATAAACAAATAAACCAAAAAAGAAAAAGAAAAAGAATGCATATGAAAATATATGTACTCGGAAATTTTCTGGAAGTGACCCGAACAGCATAGTAGTAATGACGACCCATCTGTCTTAAGGACGGCGCTAGGAATTTATACATAAAAAGTGCAATGAGACAAACCAAAGGGGTAAACAACTAATTCAAGTAAGAAGATGTGTTTTGGCTGGAGGATTTTTCTTTTACATTATCTGCAGTATTGTTTTCTTTGAAATAGTTTGTATCCAGAACAAAAAGCAAGTAAAAAGTTAAAACATTCGAAAGCCCCCCAAACCACAGTCTTTATTTTCTATTTATACCCTAAAAATAAAAGAAAGAAAAAAATGGGATAAGAAAATATGCAAACCAGTATCTGTCAGAAAGCAGCTGAAAGGGGTGAACACATCTGGCTGCTGGGGTTGGACTCCGGGTCTGGGCGGTCCCTGGCGCGGGTGCCTGTGATTCTGCGTTGGGAAACCTGGAGGCTCAACCCATGAGCTGCTAACCGCTGGCCCTTGCTTCTTATTGTCATGGAATTTGCAGATGCTCACTTTTGGCTTTCCAGAGGACTTTGGAGCTCCAGGCATAAAAAGTGACATTTATAACTCCCAGTGGAATTTCCATGTCCCCAGGCTCTTGCCAGGCCTGGGATGAATCACAGCTTCTTAGGATTGTGAGGCCATTTTGGAAACAGCTGCCAAGTTGCTAATGCTATTAAAAATAGCTCTTACTCCCTAAAAAATGAATTGCTTATTTTAAGAAGACAAGAGTGGCTTGAATCTGTCCTGCTTGCGTTTTTCATCTCCTGGGCACTGTGCCAGGGGAACTGAGAAGGCCTGCCTGTCAGATGAGAAGCCATCTGCAAAGAGGAAGCCAGGCCTATATAGGAGCCAGCATTTCCGGCCTGGGCTAAGCGAGGTAAGGTCTGAATAGCCCCATGGAAGGAACCCTTCTCCTGGGAGACCTGGACTGTGGAATGTGAGTTTCCAGTGTGTACTTTCCAGGTAGCTGGTCTTACAGTGTATTGCATGCCCTGAGGATGGTTCTGTGATCCCCAGAGTGCAGAAGGCAAACACTAGATGACTCATGTGTGTTATGTGTTGACTTACTGAAACTTAGAAGAGAAGCTGAACTCATATTTAATGTGCAGGTCCACATTGGCATCCTAATTCATTCTCTTTCCTTGGAAGTCTCCCATGGCACAGGGATGGCAGCCACCCCTGTGTGTGTTTGCTGTTCTTCTGTTGTGACACGCTACTGTTAAGCTATAGGCTCAAGGATACACAAAGCCGCACATTCACTTAAGTGGCGAGGACAGATTTTAGTCATGAATAGAACATTGCAGTACTGGAGTCTAGCAAGAACCCAACTCAGCTTGACTCATGCCTAGGAGACTGGGTGCTTCTAAGGGGAATGAAAGGAGCAGGAGGATGAGCTGGCTCAGGGAAGTCAGGGAAGAGAAAACAGGCAGAGGGCCCAGGTGCCCCTGTCTGGGCTTGCTAATGGGCGCTTCTCAGAGTCAGGCTCCTACCCTGACCTGGGGCTCTGGCCTCCATGTCACTGAAAAAAGCAGAAAACTTTTAGGGAGTCTTGCATTTCTTGAAGTAGGGACAGCCTAGGGCTGGCTTTGAGCTCTGAAGTGATCCTAGTGATAGCTCAAGGCTTCAGAGTCTAGAGAGCAGGATAGAGGGGCTCCCCAGAGTCTGACTGGGGTTTAGGCAAGAAGGGTCATCGTGGCCTTGCAGATTTTGGCATCTGAGGCCATAGAATCGTCCCCACACTTTGGGATACGATGGGATGAATGTGAGAACAGGAGGCCCAACAAGTGGGAGTGATGAAGTTTAGTCACGAAGTACAAATGTTTCACTTACAAAAAGACAAATGTTCCAAGTCGGGAGTCTTTGGCAATATCATGGCTGTCAGTAGTAGCATGTTGATGTTTTCAAAAGTGAAGCGAAGCGAGCACAGGAGCACTCACATCCACATGGCGGTGGAGGCAACAGACCCGCGGTGCCAACAGAAATGCCACCTGCGGAAGTCGCTCGGGGCACCGAGGGAGCAGTACTGGAAAAATCCTAGCTCCTTAAGGCCACATTGCAACCCTCTAGTCCTGCACATGAAATGATTGTAATTATGATGCAGCCCCATAATTTGAACAAAATCCCCGATTTTCATGATGTTGGTGTCGTGTAGTATCCGGCATCAGATTTTATTCCACATGTACGTAGTCTCTGATGTGCCATGAACGCTGCAGTTTGTCCCTGGTGAGCACAGCTCAGGCTTGGCTTTCCTCCCTCTCGTAGCTGTAGAAGTCAGCAAGCCCCACAGCGGCCTGGTCTCCCGTTCCTCGCTCTGCCCTGCTGCTGCCCACTCAGGCAGCCCTGTGCTTGCTGCTGCCTCCCGCGGCCTTTCTTGCAGTGTGCCTGTCCTCCAAACTGCTCTGGCTGCCCCCAGCCAGGGCTTCCAGGCTGACAGCGCCCGGACACTGACAGCAGGAAGGACCCACTAACCGTCAAGACAGAAACGCAAGGTTGCCTATCAGGACTGTTTCTTCCTGTCCAACGGACGGTTGCTGCTGGTGAACCGTGTCCTGTCCTACCAATGTCACTGGCACACGACATGGCTCCTTCTGTCCTTTCAATACTTTTTCAAAGAGGCAAAGTAAAAAAGAATTCTCTGGGTTGCTGGAACCATTGGTTAGTGAATAGCCCTTAATAAGAGGGAGGGAGAGTGCCTCCCCCACCCCGCCCGCCAAGTAGGATTTTCTGCTGAGTTCCGGGAGCCCCAGACCCAGTCCTAGCCCAGGTCCAGTGAGTGTGTGGAGAGTTTACTGCTACCCTGCGCCTGCGGGACCAGTCCCAGCCCAGGCGCAGCGTGGGCTGGACCCTCTCCCAGCCCCTCGGGCCGCCCCCCACCACTCTGCAGTGCCTCCCCCACCCTGCCCACTGAGTAGGATTTTCTGCTGAGTTCCGGGAGCCCCCAGACCCAGTCCTAGCCCAGGTCCGGTGAGTGTGCGGAGAGTTTCCTGCTACCCT
>NW_004524703.1:2273629-2289033 GCF_000260255.1 Octodon degus
TATAGTTGCATTCTCTTAATGAATAGAATGATTTTTTCTAATGGTGTTTGTAAGTAGGATCACAAGTCTGCATCTTGTACAGCAATTAACCACTGAGAAGAATGTATGCAGTGTATTATTTGTTGAAACTGTACTTTTGATTTGATTGGAAACTGTCTCATTGCTATATGTTTATCAATAAAACTTTGAAAAGAAAAAAAAAATAAGAGGGAGGGAGAAATCAACCCATGCATGTGCTCGTGAGAGCATGCCTTCTGCTTGTGCAGCCGTGCAAGTATTTGCACCTCATGCTCCTCCGCCTGTATGAACCGATAAACTGCTTCTCGACAGGGAACTTCACCCTGTGGTATTTTTAATTGAGTACAACTTAAGGTGAAAACAATTTGAATTTTGGATGCATAAAAAAGAAAAAAGCAGAACAGCACGGTGACAAAGAAAGAGTGACCAAAAATTGAGAAAGAGAACCTTGAAACTGGATGAGTAACCCACAGACACTCAGAGCTCTGAAGCGGACCTCACTCTAAACATGGGCGGATTCCACTGGCACAGACACCTGGGTGATGAGCACAGTGTTGGATTTGGGAAAAGAGGACACTGAGTTTTTGGACAGTTTCTGCCCTTGCCAGCTTTTATTAAAGTGTAGATCCTCATCCCTTTCCTTCAGTGGTGACTCATGTTCCATTGCCATGTGCCTGGAGCAGTCGCCATAGCCACCTGAGGAGAAGTGCCTGCTTAAGGCGCCTGGGCTTTGCTGCTGAGTACGCCGAAGCACAGAGAAGAAGCTAATGTGCCTGTGGTCACACAGCTGGGCGGAGGCACCAGAGCCAGTCTGTGGGCACGGCTGGCACGTTGCGCTTTCACAGCAGGTATTCTAAAGATTTTCCTCTTGTTTGATACCTCTCCCAATTAAAACTACCCTACCTCCTTCCTGACCCTCTCCAATCAAATAAAAAAAGGGAAAGGCTGAGATCTTTCAGTGGGGAGGAGGCCAAAGGAGAGCAAAGAAGTAAAATCGGGGGAACTGGGTCATGGCATTCGTGTGAAGAAATCCCTCGATGTTTGTGGACATCATCTCTTGACTCTGTAGCAGCTCTTCTAAGTAAGAAAAGCAAGCTGAATATTTTCAAGAGGGAAAAAATATACAAACAATATATCCTTTTTTTTTTCAAAGTTTTATTGATAAACAGACAGCAATGAGACAGCTTCAAACCAAATCGGAAGTACAGCCTCAACAAACAACACACTGCATACATTCTTCCCAGTGGCCAATTGCTGCACAAGATGCGGACCTGTGATCCCATCTACAAACACCACCAGAACAAATCACTCCATTCACCAAGAGAATGCAACTATACATCCATCCCAACCTCCCTGAACACACAGATACGAAATGGACATCCATCAGCATACCCCATTTCTTCCAAGTTCCGTCATTGAACACTATAGGTGTGCAAACTCAGCAAAACACTCCAAAAGAGTCCAGTAGCCCACAATAGCACTGGGTCTTCTATTTAACTGGCAATGTCAAAAATTATTGACCTGAGTCCCCCACAGCTCAACTTAACAGCATGGCTTTATTTCTTATATTTCGACTTCATACTTTTCTACTGGATGGTTAAGACCAAGGTAAAGCAGGACCTATGCAACAAGAGTTGTAGCTTTTTGGTCTGAGAAGGTCAGTAAAATGCCCTCAGGATTTGTCCTGAGATCCTGTACTTCAGATTGTAGAACCTTTGTCAGTGTCAGCCATGTGGATGAGTCACGGCCATTGCTTGGCCCATGTGCTCTCTGTGAAAGCCTGAGAGAGTGTCTTCTCCCCATGTGACTCTCCTTAGGCATACTCTCCATCATCGATCACTTTCCTCTTTGGCCCCATAATCTTCTTGATCAGAAAATTTGGGACACTACCGAGGTACATGACATTACAGTACAAGTTCTCATATGTCCTGAGTCTTAATTGACCTTAGAAGGCTAGGGTCAAAATGTTGGCTTTCCTTGTATCCCTCCTTTTTCTCTAATTTTGGTCTGCAAACTTAGGTTGTTAACCATCCAGAAGAAAATCTTATTGTTATTATCAAACGATTTGGGCTATCAATCTTAGCCTCACTATCTCACTGCATTTCAAACATCTTAGGCATAATAAGGAACAGGTATTTTTCATCAAGTATTGATACAAACAATATATCCTTGAATAAACATAAAGTCAAAAGAAAGGGGGAGGGAGAGAGAGACAGAGACACAGAGAGACAGAGAGACAGAGACAGAGAGAGACAGACAGACAGAGACAGAGACAGAGACAGAGAGCATTTTGGCACTGGTTCAAACTCAGGAAAGGTAATTAGGAGCAGATTGAAAGGATTTGTCTAGTTTACATTTGTAGACACTCAATAAATACTTGTCAAACAAATGATTCACTCCAAAAGCCAAGTTTTACACATTTAGTAACATAATATTTCTTTCTGAAGATAAATAGACATTCTGGCAGGTGTGTAATTTTGATAATTCTTTTGATTATTCTAAGACTTTGCATTTGTTGCTGTACACCAATCTGCCCAACTTTGCATTTTCCTACAAAATCTGAAATCCAGGATTAAATTGCTTTCATCCTCAGTAGTGTTTTCCCTCTGCCACTCCGTTGCTAAATGTGACTTCTTTATTTGCCACCACCACTTCTTGCTTTCTGTGGGTGGTAAAGTGCAAAAAAGAAAACAGCCATAAAGCCAGTGTCCTTGACCTGGGGAGAAAGCCAAGCAGGACACTCAAGCCTAAGACACGCCGGCCAGCTTTCGGCCAGCTTTCTGAACACTTAAGTCATGTGAAAAGGAAACCACGAGGACCTACCGAGGAAGGAGGAGCTGGGAGGCACCCCATGTGAAAGATCTTGGTGGTCGAGACCACAGGGCAGACCTCGCAAGCAGGCCACTCCCGAGGGAAGCAGAAGGTACTGGGAGCGTGGTTAGAGCTGTGTGGTTAGAGCTTGGTTAGAGCTGTGTGGAGGTGGCCTCCGGGGAACTTCTGGTTGGAGGCAGGGCCATGCGCCTTCCTGTTGTGCTGAGCTCTGCTCTGTTTGCCCTCATATTGATACAGGGAGAAAAACTGGTCTCGGGTGGGTGACCTCCAAACAGTATAGGGAACCTCCAAGTGACAGGGAAAAACAATCTCTGGACTGAAGAATGAATTTTAGGAACAAACAGAGGTTATGAGCAGAATATATTTATTGAGAGAAAGAAAGTTCCTGTCCCAAGAGAGGAACAGGAGGAGGAGGGCCTGAGCGGGTAGTTCCCCCCAGGAAGTTGTCTCTTGCAGGGACTTTTATAGAGGAAAACCATGTGGTGAGGCGAGTCTAAGGTGGTGGAGAAGACATGGGAACTTGCTTAGTTGGGCATGAGGTGGGACCAAACTATGGTCAACCAATGAGATTACAAGCATCATTGCTCAGGTAAAATTGATTAAATCCAGTATCAAATGGGAAAGCGAGTCACATAGCAAGAGGCAGGAATAGGGAACAGGGTCTCTTCCTGTTGGGGGTTGGGCTAGTGACTCATTGGGGCTCTTTCAAGTTGATTGATACTATTTAGGACATCAATCCCTAATGCCCATCCCTAGGGAAGTATATAGCTGTGCTTCCTCTTTTTGTCTTGGTCTTCAGGTGTGGCCCATATGGGAGTGTCTGTCTCTTCCAAGTTGCAAAGTCACCTTGTCTTCCATCTTGTCTCCTTGAGAACCTGACCCTGTCTAACTGCCTATAATATTTCTATCTAACTGGGCTGCCTACAACAATATTATCTTGATTTCTTCTCCTCACGGATCCCCAAAATGTATAATATAAATTTCTATCGTCTTTCTACCTTCGGTCAGCTGTCTGCACACTCTCTTGCTCACCTTCTGTCCACTCTCCATGTGGTCATCAGAAAGTTCTTGCTTAAATGCAGTTTGCAGAACACTGTCCCTCAACTAAAGTCACTCACAGGATGGGCTACCCGGTTTGATTCTGCAGTGATGGCTAGTGCCCTTGGGCTTTCTCAAAACTTGATATATTAAGAGGGAGCCCCAACATAAAGTAGGGACTCTGGGTGAATCCTTCTATGTCAGGGCTGGTTCCTTGATTGTAACACGGAGCCACTTTGCTGGGTGAACATTGTGAGAGAATGAGGCTGTATACGTGTGTGTGTGTGTGTGTGTGTGTGTGTGTGTGTGTTAGCCATGTGCAAATAGGAACTCCCCATACTTCATGCTTTTTCTGTGAACCTTTAACTTCTTTGAGAGTCTGTTAAAAAGAAAACCCAGCATTCAGTGACATCCCATTGCATTGGGTATAAGAGAAATTCATGACTGTTGTTAGTACCTAGGAGGGTACTCTCCTAGCCCATTGGTCCTGCTGATTTTTTTCTTGGAATATTCACACTCCTCCAACTTTTCCTGGTCATTCTCGCTCAGGTCAGTGTGAACCAGCCCAAGAAGACTTTCTAACTCCTTGGAGTGGCCCACAATAGCTTCCTCTGACAAAGACTTCAAAACCGTTAAGCTGTGTATCGCTCAAGTAGTTGCTGAACACCTTCTCCATCAGAAGCTGCAGTCCTTCTGAGAAGAGCAACTCCTGACCTACTGGTGGGCCTTTTCCTGGCATATGCTACAGAGCCATTTAGTAGTTATATGAATAAAGCACTTTAATATTTACAGAGAATGGACACATTGCTTTTCCATTTAATCTACTCAAACATAGAAGGTAGGTATATTTACTTTATTTTACAAATAAAGTGAGATTTAGGAAAGTCAAATTATGCTCTAAAAATGGGAGAGCCAGGGTTAGAATGTATATGTTTTTAAATTTATCTCTATTATTCCTTCCATTATTCTGCCAGTCCTCCACATTCAGAATTTATCTACTACTTACATGTTATGCAAGTCAGTTCTAACTGAAGTATCTGTAGTGGTCAGTGACTCTACTGTCCGTACTATTAGCTAACATGGCCAGAGTTCAGGGAAGTGGCCACCTCTCCCACCAAATCTTAGCCACTAAATTCTGGGGGATGCTGATGAATACCCAGGACTGCATGCACAGTGCACGTGGGTGTGAGCACGCACACACGGCGTATTGGCTCTCTGGTTTACAATCTACAAGCAGATCTTGAACATCCTGTGTGTGTCCTAGGGATTAGGAGTTGGCTCGCAGACCTCGTAAGTATGCTTAGCGTGACAGAGGGCCCCATCTTTATAGGGTAAAAAGTGAGAATGTGAGTATGTTTAGATACAATGGAGAAGGAGGGGCTGTCTGGACCCCTCTCCTCTCCAGGGAGTTCAGGCAGAGGACAGAACACCCAGAGGCTCGCATGAGCTGATTTATGGAGGTGGCAGTGACAAAAACATACTTAAAGTGAGGACACTGCTGTGCTCTTACGTTTAAAAGTAAGCTAGTGTTTGATGAACATTGATTTCTGCAGATAATAAATTACCTGTTTGTTTCAAAGAGGACAATACACACCAAAGCAAGTGTAAAACAAAGGTCTATTAGGGGATGTATAGGTAAATATTCATAACCAAATCAATGTTGAAGGTAAATAATATTAAATTATTTTAAAAATCTATTTGAAGTTCCATGGAGTCAAGTCCTCTGAGAGGCTGAAAACAGGAGGATCACTACGAGTCCTATCTATATAGTGAGACCCCATAGACCCTGTAGACCCTGTACTAAATGCATTAAAAAAGTACACAATAAATTTAGAAAATGCTATATTTTCTGATGAAAATACCATGTTTGTGTCCGCGGGGTATATGAGGCCTTTCCTGCCAGGTCTTCTGGACAGTGTTGGCTCCAGACCCTGCTGAGGCTGTCACCCCCTGTGAGTGCGTGCAGCCTTCAGGGCAGGGCAGCGCAGTCCTGTCTGTCCTGGTTCCTCCTGGCCTTCAGGACAGCAGCCAGCAACCAGGCTGCCCAGCAGGTTCAAGCCTTCTGTTCCTTTAGTTGTTTCTAGATTTTTAAAAATATTTTTAAAATTAGATTTCTATTTAAAATTACTTCAGATTTAGGAAAAGCTTGTTAAAGGAGGGAAAGAAGGGTTAAAGGGGGACAGAGACTTCATCCTTATGCCTCACATTTTAGTCTTATCAGACCACAGGGTAACTTTCGAAACCAGGAGGTCGGGCTGGCAAGATAGCTCAGTGAACTAAAGCGCCTGCGTAGGCAAGCTTAGGCAAGAGCAGGGACTGCAGTGTGATCCCCGGCACCACGTACCATGCCGGCCCCGCCCCCAGGGCAGGCTGAGCTGGCCACAGAGTCCAGGCTAGTGGAGTATGCCTGTAATCCCAGCGCTGGGGAAGCTGAAAACAGGAGGATCACTATGAGTCTTAGCTGTGTAGTGAGACCCTGAAACAATCAAATATATTTAAGAAACAAAAATGGGAGGTTGAGCCTGGCTGAGGGCTCTCTCCTCATCCACAGCCCAATTTGAATTGTACTAGTTGTGCTCTGAAGGTTCTTTTCCTGTTGAGGACCCATTTCAGGTTCCCATGTGCCTTCTGGTCATCAGCTTTCCTCAGTCCCCCGTATTCTGGTTCCTCAGTCTTTCTTTGTCATGATTTTGTTGTTTTTAAGAAACACTGGCCAGTTCTTGGGGCTAATGATCTCCAGCTTGGTTTTGCCTAACGTCTCGTGGTCATTAGATCCACACTGTGACAGTCTGGCAGACACGCCTTTCATGCCTCATGTGAACTATTTTCTGAATCCCAGGAGGGGCACATGCCCCCTTCCCAGGCATGGTGACTTGGATTTCTTATCTGCTAGCTATGACTGTTTTTGTCTTTGTAATGAGTGTCTATGGGAGATATCTGGAGACAATTTGAGTATCTTGTTTATCATCATACATTTGGCACTAATGTTAGCCTGTGCTGAGGATTCTTGCATGAAATAATTCCCTCTGTTTTAGTCTCATCAAATTATCTAAGTTTACTGTTGAAACTTTACTAAACAAGGAACTTTCCTTTCCCCTAACTTATTTCTCTATGCAATCAAATATATTCCTATTAGCTTTCAGATTGAAGATGTAGTACTTTTTCTGTCTAGTGAGAGGGCCTAGAAATAAAGGCATCCCAATATGTGTACAACTGTTGCACATCTTCTTCTCTGCCATTCTGATTTAGGTCTTAGAAAGGGAAATTACCCTGTAAATCTGCAACATTAAGAGCCAGGAAGCAAGAAGATGTTAAAAAATGATAGGAACATGTTATGAGTGCATAGATCTACTTTGGAGGGATTAATAATGGCCATGTCTGGGATAACTTGAGCAAATCCTAATAACAATGCATTATAACCCATAATAGGGGTTCTCAAACCTTGTGTATTAGTCAGATTTTTGTTACTATAACAAAAATATTGAGATAGTCAACATATCAAGAGGAAAGGTTTATTTTGGCTCAAAGTTTTAGAGGTTTCAGTCCATGGTTGGTTGGCTTTGTTGCTTCTGGGCCTTTGGTGGGTGAAACATGTCATGATGCCAATGTGTGTGGTAGCAAAGCCAGCTACCTCATGACCAGGAGACAAGAGGCAGAAGGACGAAGGGCTGGGTTCCCATGACGTCCTTCAGCATCACACACAGTGAACTGCACTTTCCCACCGGGAGCCCCCTATTAAATTTTCCACTCCCTCCCCACAGAGCCAAGCTGTGGACCAACCTTAACACATGAGCCTTTGGTGGACACTCCAACCCATCACATGTTGCTTTGAACCAAGAATTTAAAAACTTGTTTGTTTTGCCCTACTTAGGAGTGCACCCTGGACCTTCCCCATGACTCACCTCCATTCCCTTTTTTATTTTGGGACAGGATCTCATGAAGTTGCCTAGCCTGGGTTGAAATTTATGATCCTCCTGCTCCAGCCTCCAAGAGTGCTGGAACTACAGGCTTACACCACCATGCCCAGCTTCATTTTCTTTCATGTGTACTTCCTGCCATCCATCTTCACATTCTCATCTAGCCCTGCACTACAGCACTCCTTCAAGAACTCTTACTTTCAGATGAACACAGCTAACCTTTTGCATATCTATAGTGAGAAGAATACAGAAATTGAATTCTCTGTACTCTGATGAACTGGCCTTTGAACCTTTTTGACCACAAAGAGACAACCCCTCCCTGAGTTACCTAAGATCTAGAGATGGTGAAGGTCTCCCTGCCTAGCCCGTGAGAAAGGGGAGCATGCCTTCTTTATGTCCGGAACGCACACTGGCCTTGTTTCTGTGGCTCTCACACTCTCAGCCACCACATGCCTTCCGTGATAGCTCCTATGCACAGTCCCATGCCCAGGGTGGAATTGCTCTAACTAATCAGACCCGGGTGGCTTAACCACCATCCGTGTTCCTTCCTGTGGAAACACCATAAAGGGTCTTGCCTATATTTTCCCCTCATCTCCTGCTTTCTGCTGGTGCTGGTCCTTCCTTGTGCCTTGCTTCCATCCTGGGTTGTGCTCTCACTCTTGGGAATTGTGAGTATGATCCATCTTTTCAACAGCAGTCATCTCCTGACCTGATTCCTCATTGTACTTAAACAAAAGTAAAAGCTATAGTAAATATAACTTACATTAACCCATTCCCTCCATTTGCTCATTGAAAATCAGTTCTTTGAATAGAATCAATCTTCTGTATAATGGTTTCATAGTGAATAATTGCATGATTGTGCTCTATGCAAAAGCATGGCAGGTGGATAACATGAATTTAAGTGAAGATTATAGCCACCTTAATTAATTAATTAATTAATTAACTTGGTACAGGGTCTCGCTACAGAGCTTGGATTCATAGTGATCTTCCTGTCTCAGCCTCCCCAGTACTGGGATTACAGGCGTTTGCCATCATGCCCAGCTTTGGTGGCTGGCATGAGCAGCATGGCACGCAGTACCAGGGATTGAATCTGAGTCCTTGTGCTTGCCAAGCAGGCACTTAGACCGCCAAGCTAACTCCCCAGCCCATTCTTGGTTAGTTGATACAGTAGTTTTTAATGGACACAGTATCGTATTTGGGCCTGTTTTGTCTGTATTGGGCTGGAGCTAGGCAAGCCTTCCAGAAGTTAACCTTACAAGCTCTAGAGAAACTGGAAGAAGACTCAGTGACATTCATCTTGGCCACCAGACTCTTGAGGGCTCCTTTGCAGAGGAGGCTTTTATGGTCCATCACCCTCCAGAACCAGAGTTAGAATCCAATTTTCAGCTGTATTTTCCCTAATGCTAAGGTGGGTAAAGGACTGAGTCCACACGCAAAAAGCATCTGTTTTTGTCACCTATTGCTGTATAAAAAACTTTGCCCCACTCTTAAAAGCTTAAAATAACACATATTTTTTCTGAATCCACTGTGGCTTAGCCTCTGACTTAAGTTTTCCATGAGGCTTCAGTCAGGCTAAGGCCTGGGCTCTGGTTTCCTCACTGGGCAGGCTGTAGGACCGACTCCAAGCCTTCATTTGCTTGCTGAGGAGCATCTCCTGGTCTAGAAGCAGTGTAGTTATTGGCAGTCTTGGTCAGCAGCCACATGGGAGGGTCCAGAGGGCTGCCTGCTGGTCTGTTAGCTAGCTTCCTCCAGTTGTGTCATCCAAAAGAAGGTAGATAACATACAACATGAAGGCCACAGTCTGTTTATAACCTGATCCTGGAAGTGAGATCCCATCATTTTTGTCATATTCCATATTTTCAGGAATGTGAGACACTAATTCCAGCCCTCACCCAAGGAGGGGTAAACACAGGTAGATGGGGGTTAGTGGGACTCCCTTAGAAGATGCATACCATCATGTCTTGAATCAAGAATATAAAAATATTAGGTTGTTCATCATTTTCATTTGGCTTTCCAGCAGTGAGGATTAGACCATCCATCTCAACATTCTAGGATCCTCCGTGCCTTGCCACTGGCCTACCCCAGTAACCTGCCTTCTGTGGAGCAAACGGTTCACCACAGCGTCTCCTGGGTGCTCACTTCCTGTCTTCTAGTACTGGCCAGATCCTTGGAAGCCCAGTCCTGGGTACCCATCAAGATCCAATTGCTATCACCACCTCGGGTACTACCTCAGTCCTGGTTAAGGTTTGTAGTGGGAGACAACAGAGGAAACTTAGTTGAGACAAGAAAGGAGAAATGAAAGTCATTAGCTTTGAGAATTCTTGGGATTTCCAGAGAACTTGGCTTAGCTGGGGAAATGTCTGCTGTGGCCCAGGACTGACCTTGTAGGAACCAACTGCCATCAGCTCCTGCCACTTAGTGGATCTGTCTCTCCATGCTTCACCCCAGAAATGCCGCCACGTTACCCAGAGAGGTTAGCACGATCTAACAGACACAGCAGAGGTCTCACCTGGGGTCTGTGGCTCCCGCTGCTTACAACCATCACCCAGACTCTGTGTACTTGTTAACTAGAGCCCAGGCCACATGCAGATCCTGGCTACAAGGCAGTTTGTGAAACACAGAGCACACTTTCCTGCCTCTCCACACCCAAGCTACGATACTTGTGGCACAACATGACGTCTAGAATAGCGACTGTCATGAGATGAGCCCTCAGTAAATTCTAAACCATTTCACTTACTATTTTCCTACTTGACTGACCTACGTCACTACCATGTGCTTCCTGCAGTCACTGGAGTCCCTAGAGCAACTGATACGTTAAAAAAACTGGAGACAGAAGCAGACTGAAAGGCAGGAAATTTTTATTTTACAGGATGGAGGCCTGCATCATGCTGGTTGCTTTCCCCTTTCCATCTTTTTGAGGATGGTCACAGGAAACTCCATTACCTCACTGATCTCTTTTGGCTAGACTCAACTGAGAAATGCTTGAAGAGATATCTACGAAAGGAACCAAGGGGACCAGAAATAACCCTCTGGTGGCAGCTCCTTGCCAAGCTGTTGTCACAAGGGTTAATTTTCTCTGCTGTCACCTGCCTGTCATTTGAACATACCCAAGGTTGTTGTGCATAATGAAATATTTAGCACAGTCAGCCTCAAGATGATATTCTGTATGTGACCTCATAGCCACTTTGGCTGCTGGGCTCTAGTTAAGCAGAGATTAAGCTTAAGCTTTTATTCAATTTCTGATGGCTAAATGCAGACACACCGCGAGCTAGAAATAAATCCATAGCACTTATGCCTCAGTGCATTCTGTCTTGGGTGACCCTCAAGCTGCCTTTGGAAGCTGAGGCACAGTCTGCAGCTGCATGCCTGCAGAGCCGAGTTTTCCAGTGCCACCTCAAGAGTGAAACATGTGTGCTAAGGAATTGACCCTGGCACTACCTGGTGGCACATGGCAGCCAGAAGCCCAGAGGCAGCTGTCCCCAGCCAGGAGCAATGCCTCACCTGTACTGGAGTACCATGGGAAGCCTATGGTGTGAGAAAAATCTGACGTTCTGCTGCAGGCACAGAGCTGCACATTCCCTTCCCTTGAGGAGCCCTTTCCAGGAGCGCGCAGCCACAGACCCAGTCCTGGCTTCTTCAGGCATGTCAGAGCCACTGCTTCCAACTGGGTAGCTTTGTACAGAGCAGTTGGCCTGAGAGAGACAACCGAGACACCAGCAGTGTGCTATAGCTTAGAGAACAGCCTTTTAGCTAAGAGTTGATCTCTTAAAAACATTTTCTTTTACAGTTGCAGAAATCTTCTGCTGTTTATACCAGGTAAGGAGCTCTATCTGCTAGACATTTATTCCTAAAATGCACCCTGGACTCTGCCACTGGTTCCGTGTGTCACCTGTGGCCAGGTTACTTAACTGCTTTTCCTTCTGTTTCCCCAATCCATAATAGCTATTAAACTAGAATTACCACTATGGTTATTTCTAGCTATAAATCTCTGTGAGTACTTAGAAACATTTGCTGTTCATGTGCTAAAAGTTTAGGTGGCAGAGAATGGTTTTCAAAATGATAGTAGGGTCTCTAATTGAATTTATTAGAGTGAACGGGACAGATGATATACGAGGAGGAAATAGTGTCTTTTTGCTTACCCCACGAGAAGTGATCATTATAAAATGCATTAATATTTGCCTGCAATTTCCTTCTTGAACAATTACAAGAAATTAAGGGTTCATTTTAATCATTCAGCAACTTGTTTATCACATTCTCCATTGTGTACTTAGCATCTAAATTAAATGAATGCATTACTGCAGGTAAGTGCATTTGTTTTACATCTTGTACAACGTACTGTGGTATTAGCATTTATAAGACATAAATAGCAGCAACATTCATGTTCTTTTCCTGAGCTCAGAAGCACGTGGAGAAAATGAAGTGGGATTATAGTAAACAGCCGCTCCAGCTCCTGTCTGCCTGCAGCAAGGCCACCTGCAAAACTGGGAATCTTCACAGCGGCAAAGCTTTGGCTGAGTTTATGATTGGCGAGGACTTCTGAATCTGGGAAGGGAGCATTGACAGGCGTGGGCCAGATCCACTGCCAGTCCTGGGCTGCATGGGAGACTGCAGGGCTCTACTCAGCTGCGAGTGCTAGAATATGTTCTAGCCCTCAGATTTTGTAAGCCCCCGCTTACCATTCTAAGGAAAGCCTCCTTCCAGGCCTTCTCCCCCATGGTGGAGATGGGGGTATGATCATAGTGATGATGGGGCTTTAGAATGATGGGTGTTCCTTTCTTTACCCAACAACCCTTTGTCTGGCCTTTTCTGTGTGCCACACATACTGTCACTGGTGATACTGTGCTCAGAGAACCTTGTGGTCAAGTTAAATAAGAAAGGTAGGGCTGGATTTTAGTTAAAGATACAAATGAAAGCAGGCCCTCCTCCAATCAGGTTCCCTCATTCAAACATCACCAGCTACAAAAAAAAAAAAAAAAATGGGGAGTAGATAGGAACTGTCAATAATGGGGTGATGTATTAAAAGCAGGTATCTAGGGCTTCTGGGTCTACAGGGCACCAGCTTGTTCTCACTGAAGGTTTCTCTCTGCTCCATAAGCTGATGAGCTGAGGAAAGAGGTGGTATCTAGTTTGGTGCAAAGGCATAAAAGCATAACACAGCACAAAGGATACAAGGCAAAGGGCTACTGCTTGGTGTCGTGTGCCTCTTTGTTGGAACAGATCTGAGGTAATGGATTAGGCAGGTAGTCTGGTTTATCTCCAGCTGTGAAGGCACATGGACTTTGGGCAGCTGCACAATACAAAGATCAACTTGAATGAATATGAGAAATAAACATCTGTAAGTAAAATCATAAGCCAAGTTGTGTCTCTCTAGGCCAAGCTAAAGCGGGAAATTTCCCTAATTCATTTTTGAGGTCATTGTGACGTGACTTGCCTAACCTCATATAAATGCATCAGTTCCCTGCAATGGAGAAAGGCTGGCTCCCACTCACATGACCAGGATGGACTGTCTCTGGGAAGAGATGAGGCTTCAACACTCCGGGGAGGTGAAAAAATGAAACGTTTAGATCATGAATGAAACCCACATCCTGAGATGCAAAGGCGGTCAGGTTCCCTTTAGCTCTCAATTCCATTGTTGTTTCTGATTTCTGCTTTGCTGATGTCTTCTCTGAAGCTTGTTCTCTGAAGCTGACATCTGGTTATGTGCCATCAAGAGAAGTGACCTCCTAGGAAAGGGAGAGAAATGTGTGTGCAGCATGCAGCCCCCGGTGAGCAGTGGGTGTAGGATGGCCAGAGCTGTGGTGTGTCGTTATCACACTGTCCAGGGCGGGAGCCATCTGTGACAAGAAGCACTATCCCGGCAATGAGATGACATAACTTTCTCAGAATAGCATCTTGCCAAGCCTGAACACTTCCACAGAACATTTTATTCTTATCTAGGCATGCTTGTGTCCAGAGAAATCTACTTGTAGTTCTGGGAACCAGAAAAAGAAGGCATTTTAGTAGAGAGGCTATGAGGCTTCTGGGGGTGGGGGATCTTCATGTAGTTGGTATCTGTGGACTCAAGGCCAGAATCGCAGCATGGCAGTGCAGATCCCAAGGGCTAACTACCCTTTCCTGCAAGAGGAAAGCAATGGCCAAAGCCTGTTACCTGGACTTTGGCTCCTACAAGCACTTAACACAGTTTCCTCCTCTGGGGCTCTCTGCCAGGGAGAAGGGAAGTGTGGGTGCCACAAAGCTAAGGCAGGAGTGTTGAGGTGAGCAGGGAGTCACACACAGGGTGCGGCTGCCAGCCTGGCTTGCCCTAAGTTCAGAGTTTTGGCCCAGCCACTGCACAGCTACACAAAGCAGTGTGATGGCTCTTCAGAGGATGAGCTAACATTTCCAGAGCATGCAGCAACCCCATGCCCCAACATTTATCCAAAAGAATGGGGTGCAGAGATCCAAGTGGATGTCTTTTCACCATGTTGACAGGGTCATTGTTCCCAATAGCAAAAAGGTAGAAACAATGGACTGTGCACGGAGGGATGGATGATGAACAAAGCCTGAGAGCTCCATGCAATGGGAAATGGAATACTATTACTACCCACAGATGAAACTTAAAGATGTTAAGTGAAGTAAGCTAGGTATAAAAGGACAAACATTGTGCAAGTATCCTTAGATGAGAGATCGAAAGCAGGTAAATTCAGAGTGACAGAGTGACATGGGGCAGCCAGGAACTGTGGAATGAGGGAGAAAGAGGAGGCAGCATTTTTAAAAAAAGATGTATTTATTTATTTATTTGCTATAGGTTTTTCCTACACAGCTTGAACTCACAGTGATCCTCCTGCCTCAGCGTGCCCAGTGCTAGGATTACAGGTGTGTACCACCATGCCCAGTTTCAGTAGCTGGCATGGCTTGGGGCTGGTATGACATGTGGTACCAGGAATCGAAGTTGGGTCTTTGCACTTGCCAGGCAGTGCTTAGACTGCAGAGCTATCTCTCCAGCCTGAGGACTTAGTATTTTTTTTTTTTTTGTTTTTCTTTTGGAGTGCAAAGCCTTTATTTTGTTTTTTTAAAGAGAAAAAAAAATAAATGAAAATGATACAAAATTTCAGTAAACAAAATACTAGGAATACAACAATGGTTGTTATATTGCATAATATTGTCTTCTGATTAGTTGTTCAGATTACCAGATATAAACATGAAAAATTGGTAAAAAAAAGTTTTACGAAGTTAAAAAGGAGGAGAAAAAAATAAGCATTAACTGTTCCTTTCAATAGACCAGGCAAAATCAGCAGTACAGTTATCCAAGCTATCTTGTACATATATGTATGTATATATGAAATATGTATATAATATATATATTTTTTCTCTTCCTTCTTGCTTTTGTCTTTTTTTCTTTTCAAAATTTTATTGATAAACATATAGCAATGAGACAGTTTCAAATCAAATCGAAAGTACAGTTTCAACAAATAACACACTGCATATATTCTACTTAGTGGTTAATTGCTGTACAAGATGCACACTTGTGATCCTATTTACAAACACCATTAGAACAAATCATTCTATTCATTAAGAGAATGCAACTATATATCTATCCTAACCACTTTGAATACACAG
>NW_004524703.1:2293913-2296490 GCF_000260255.1 Octodon degus
ATTTTGTGTAGCACTGTCTTCTGCCCTTTGTTGTAGATCTTTGCTGTAGTTATAACCTTCACAAGTACTGAAGTTCAGGTGGAGCTCTACAGAGTTTGGACTTATCCAGCTGCGTCTGACTTAGGTCTGGCTGCTGTGCTCAGCTCCTTCCTGCTGTGGACCTGGGCTAGGACTGGGTCCGGGTGTTTGTGGAACTCGGCAGAAATTCCTACTGGGAGGGAGGGGTGCGGGAGATACGGCGGAGTAGTGGGGGGCAGCCCGAGGGGGTGGGAGAGGGTCCGGCCCACGCTGCGCCTGGGCTGGGACTGGTCCCACCGGCGCAGGTTAGCAGGAAGCTCTCCACACACTCACCGGATCTGGGCTAGGACTGGGTCTGGGGGTTCCCGGAAGTGGGCAGAAATTCCTACTTGGTGGGAGGGGTGGGGGAGGTACGGTGGAGTGGTTGGGGGCGGCCCGAGGGGGTGGGAGAGGGTCCGGCCCACGCTGCGCCTGGGCTGGGACTCAGGACTTAGTATTTGAGGGCACCAAGTTTCTGTTCAGGGTGATGAAAAAGTTCTGGAGATGGATGGTGGAGATGGGTGCAGAGCAACATAAATGCACTATGCCACAGAGCAGTACACTTAGAAATGGCTAGAAAGGCAAATTTTTCTGTTGTGTATATATCATCCCAGTAAAGAAGGTGACAAGCTTGCTGGGCCATGGGCCAAAATCAAATCAGAGTGGTTCTGACAAGAGCAATTTACTCTGGGAGTAGGACTCTCAGGAAAGCTGAGGTCAGATCCCATCTGAGCAGCTGTACCCCAGCCTCAGACATACTGCTCAGAACGTGGAGCGCCGAGTCAGTGCGTGTCAGAGTGTGGAAACTTAGAAAGCTAACTGCATTTGATCATTTACATATAGACTCTCTGTTACAGTTTGTGTCTAGGTGTCCTCCCCAAAGCCTCACGTCATCATGGGGCTGCTTCTACAGTTTGCAATGAATTCATGGTCCAGTGCTGAGATTATGGGTGTGAGTACTGTACCTGCCTCAGGGTGGACAGCCTGGTCACAGTATAAGCAAGTGAGAAAGGCTTGCTCACTGCCACTGCCCCTCCCTTTGCTCTTGCTGTTTTGCTTTTTTCAAACTGCTGCCTTCTGCTTTGTGCTATCCTTGCATTGGAACCAACTGAGTATGGACTGAAACTTCCACAAACTGTGAGTTAAATAAACCTTTCCTTCCTTAATTCTGGGTGGTATGTATTTTGTCCCAGCAGCAAGAGAAAAGTAACAGAGACACTCTTTTTTTTCATATAATCCCTTTAATAAAAAATTAATTTTTATGAATATGAAACATACAAAGAGTCTCAGGCTGCTATGGAGGGATTTAATGGCCAAGATTTGATGGGACAGCCAATCAGTGTGGACTGGTGTTTTATTCGAGGTCCAGCCAAGGGCAAGAGAAGAGGTGGCCGAAGATGCAGCAGGAGTCCAGACCAGAGGCATCTCTGACAGTTCCTCTGTTTTCTAGGTGTTCTCTCCAAGATTCCATTTGGGCATGTAGCCTTGGAGAAGTATGGCTGGGGTGGAACTCTGTGTTTGTATTTAATCTCTTGCACCTACCTGTGTGGTGTTTCTTTTGAGTTATTAATAAATGTTCCACTTTTGTTTTCTACATTAAAAAAATTAGTTTTTATATAAAATTTATAAAATCAAGCAATGGCAGTGACTCATCCACATGGCTGACACTGACAAAGGACCTACAAACTGCGGTACAGGGTTTCTGGGTAAATCTTGAGGAGATTTGACTGACTTTGTCAGATACAAAAGTTACATTTTTTATTATATAGGTCTAGCTTTATCTTGGTCTTAACCATCCAGCAGAAAATTATAAATGCACAGTATAAAAAGTAAAGCCATATTAATATGCTGAGCTGTAAAAGCCTCAAGTCACCAACTTCTGACATTGCCAGTTCTGTGGATGACCCACTACTATTATGGACTACTGGACTATATTGGATTATTTTGCTGAATTCATGCACCCACAATATTTCAATGGCAATGGAATACCCATCTCTGACAAAACTAAACAAAAAGGGGGGATACAAATGAAGGACTATTTTGTAGTGAAAAAATACGTATATCTGTATATACAAAATAGTTAGGATGGATATACAGCTACTTTCTCTTAGTTCAATGAGAAAGATTTCTACTAATAGTGTTTAAGACAAGATATCATGTCTGCATCTTGTATTATGAATAGCTACTACAAAGACAGCACTATGCAATGTAGTACTTATTGCAACTGTCCTACTAACCTGTTTTGAAACTTTCTCATTGCTATTTCTTTTTTTTATAGTTCTCATAAATCTTTTTTTTCAAAATTTTATTGATAAACAGATAGCAACGAGACAGTTTCAAATCAAATCGGAGGTACAGATTCAACAAATAACACACTGCATATATTCTTCTTAGTGGTTAATTGCTGTACAAGATGTGGAATTGAGATCCTATTTACAAACACCATTAGAACAAATCATTCTATTCATTAAGAGAATGCAACTATATATCTATCCTAACCTCTTTGAATACACAGATACA
>NW_004524703.1:2298730-2323711 GCF_000260255.1 Octodon degus
TGATAGACCTGGGTCAAGTTTGAGTTTTCGGCATGTAGAGAGCCAGTTTTTCCAGCACCATTTATTAAAGAGGCTATCTTTCTTCCAGTGAGTATCTCATTGCTATTTCTTTCTCAGTAAAATTAATTTTTAAAAAAGAATAGAAACAAATGAAAAAAAAGAAAATAGGCAAAAATACCTCAAAATCATCAACAATCTGATCAGTCGCAGTAATTTTCACATTTTGATGTAAACTCTGAAGTTTTTCTACTTTGGTGTATTTAAAGAATAGAATTATACAGCATGTATTTTTTGCACTTTATCTTTTTCAGTTTGTTCATTTGCTCAGCGATTATAAGTCTTAGTGGTCACTATGTATTGAGTTTTCCAGGCAAAAGAGACAGCAAATGCAAAGGCTCTGAGGCAGACATTTTCACTGTGAATATCTTTCTATGTTTCTATGCCTTTCTGTCAATATTCTGTTCCCTCACACAAGCATAGCATGATGTAGTTAAGTTGTTTGAGGACATTTGAATGATTCTGTTATTCTTTTTACACATAATGTGATAACGAAATTCTTGCTTACAAATCCTGAATCACACTATTTTTCCACCGCTCTTGCTTAGTGCCTAGTGGAACACTCAGCAGGTGGTCCGAACTCTTGAAGTGCTTGTTAGTGGATAAGTAAACCTCTCGTCACTGCCTTAACATTATGATAGAAGTGGAACTGCTCATTTAAGGAAGTGCTAATGCTTGCATACAGGACTTGGAAGCTTAGATCTGCTATGGAAGCTCCAGAAATGCTGATGAGCTTGCTCTTCCCTGCACCCTCTAGGGGAGGTGCTGCTGGGGTGCCTGCAGCATGAGCAAGGAACAGAGGCACGGACTGGGCAGCTCACGCAGAGCCACAGCGCTGGCATGCAACTGGCAGGCAGCAGTGGATCTCAACCGTGGCCCGCGAGAGCCTGCGCTCACAGCGCCTGAGCCACGAACCACAGGTTGTCCTTACCTGTCCCTCCCTAGTCACAGGTGGAAGCCTGTCCCCAGTGCATCTGTATTTGAAGATGGGCCTGTGAGGGGGCAAAGGTTAAAAGAGACCCTAGGGCAGGCACAGCTGTGAAACCATGACCCTTGCCATTGTTGCATTGTAGATCTTTCGATTCAAGAGGGACAGTTGGGAAGAAAGGACCAAAATTCTGTGCCTATGAAACATAAATGAGATGATTTGTGAACTATTGGCATGCCAAACATTTTAAACATCTTTAACACTTTAACTCTACAAGGCAAATATGTTCACCAGTTCAACAATTGATGAGCAAGAATCTGATTAGTGTTTCTATCCTCTTAATGGGAATATATGTTAGAGACCTTCAGGGAATCTATTTGGAGGTGGTGGGAGAGGATGGAAAGTTTACTTTTCTACAATATTCCTTCGTATAACTTTACCCAGACTGTCACAATATGCCAAAAGAAGCCTATACCTTGCTACTGGGAAATTTGTAAGACAATTTGCATGTACAGCATGATAATAAATCATCTGAAAGCTCAAAAATAAAAAGAAAAGTTTACCTTTCTCATCTGAGGGTCATGTGATCTCAAGCTTGTCTCCACTGTTGCTTTAAGGGAGTCAACAAATGCTTCCCTGGTGATCATGGACTCGTGTAGCTACAAACAGAGCTATAGAGTAGGTAGACGTCACAGTCCAGGATTTCATGGAGCTCCTTGTCTCTTTGTGGGGTGGCTCTGCCTCTGTTGCCTCTGGTGTGACTTGAAGCTTCTTTGCTTGCTATTCTTGAGTCAAGGAGTGCAATGTAAGAGCCTCATGGGTTTCATAGCATCAGCAATTCCTAGGAAATGTTAGATGTTGTAATGACCAGTATAGAAGGCAGATGTGACAAGAGAGAGAAGGACTAGGTGTGGGGCCATGGCCACCATCAGTGAAGGTGGCCTTCATCGTAATGAAATGCAGGGGAAGACAATGTCTCACAAGAGCCCAAGACCATCAAGAGCAACCCCAAAGTCTATCGGCAAGATAGTAATATTACATCAAAAAGAAATCAAAGGAAGTGTGTCTAGATGTTGTCCCAAAGCCTCAGATAGTCATAAGTGAGACTTTTTCAGAGGTGGGTGGATCTAAAAGGGGTGGAATCAAGGGTGTGTGATTATTGAATCAGTTCAATGATTGGTTTGGCAATGCCCTAATCCTAGTAGTGTAGATGGAGTATAAAAGGTGCCGAAAGAAGCTGCTAAGATCCTTCAGTTTCTTTGCTACCTTCTGCCAACCATGAACTGTTTCTCCTCCATGATGCCTGCCTGCCATCCACTCTGTCTTGGAACCAGCTAATTATGCACTACAACCTCTTCAAACTATAAGCTCAATAAACTTTTCCTCCCTTAATTTGTGGGTAGTGAGTATTTTGCCTCAGCAATGAGAAAGTAACTAAGACAGAAAGTTCCTTAAAATAGAACTGGCCTGCTTCTTCTCTTCCTCTTCTGACTTTGTAATATAGTATATTCTATAAATTAAACACAGTAATTCTACCTTAGGAATATTCCCAAAACACATTCCTATATGGAAGCTAGAACCAATATAGAAATTAATTATAGTCCAGATGTATTTTTTCCACATTTTTAAGATTGAAAGTTTTGGGACTTGCTCATAAAAATAGTAACAGAAAAAACTAATGGCCAATGATGTCCACAAAGTATGCCTAGGTAATAAATAACTGGGCTAATGAGATCTAAGTGCCCTGGTCAGAAAACTGGTCAAGAAGTTATGGTCAAGTCTATAAAGTTAGAGACCTCCCCTTTCCTGACCAAGCTGGACTACCATCATCAATTTCACCTGAAATGGTCTGTTCATGTCTCTTTGGTCCTGCACAAACCTGGAAGCAAAAGTTGAAAATTAAAAAAAAAAAAAAAACAATTCTCAATGGAAGGACTCCACAAGGTGTTTGTTTGTTTGTTTGTTTGTTTTTAAAGCATGGCTGGAGGGGCAGCACTGCTGTGGCACAAGGGAGCATCCTTCCTGAAGAAGGTACAGGTGCCAGCTCCCAGGGGAAGCTGGTTTGTTCTCAGCTGCAGGCTGGAGCAGAAGTCAGCATCGCCAGTTCAGCCACCATCTTGTTATGGTTTCCATCTGAAAGTTCCCACAAAGACCCACGTGCTGAAGGCGTGGTTCCCAGACTATAACATTGCTGGGAGGTCGGGCCAATCGGGTGGAAGTGAGGTCACTGGGTCAGCCGTGGAAGGTGATTAGGGAACCTCAACCACTTCCTTTCTCTCTTTGTCTTTTTTTGGATGCCATGAGGCAATTGGTGTCTTTTGCCGCAGTCTCCCACGGTGATGTTCTGCCTTACCGCAGACCCAAAGCAATCAGGCCCACTATCAGGGCTGAGGCCTTTCAAACTGAGACAAAACAAACCTTTCCTCCTTTTAAGCTGTTTTTCTCAGTATTGGCCACAACAGTGGCTAGCTAGTCACATCAGATTAGTACACGCATATATAATGGATATGCATGTGAAAACATATGGTTAAGTATACAGTATGCAAATGAGCTGCGCTATAAATAATAGATCATCTAAAAGTCCTAAATTTACATGTGATTAGTCATTTTATAAAGCACCCTTATTTTTAAATCGTTATCATTATAAGCTTTCTTTAAATAGCAGTATCCCATCTGATACATCCAAAAGTGACACATTTATATTCAGAGAATATCTATTATGTGTAAGGATTTTCATCAGTAAATAAGCTGCAGGGAGTGTACGGGGTTTACTTGCCCATTCCATTACATTTTGGCAAAATTAATTCCACAATTTATGGACAAATAATTCTATCACCTTAGATGGTGATTTGGGGAACAAGTAGCGAGAATTCATACAAATAAGATGATTTTTCCACCGTCTTTTCCCTTTGAAGATCAGTAACTAGGTAACTGAGCTATAAAGTAGAATTTAGTAGAGACATAAAATCAGGTTTCCTTTCTGCGCTGCTCCTGTGTATGGCCCCTGACCAGAGAGCCACAGCCCTTGTGCTGGGTTGGGCCATGAGGAAGCCTGAATCTTGGTAGGACCAACCCAGCTCAGAAGCAAACATCTCCATTGTCACCTAGACCACCAGCAGGCTGCATGGTCCAGCCATCTCTCTCACCATGCTATGGCCCTAAACAATCACCACGTATCACCAGGACTTTTTCTGCACTAGGACCTTGCCAATAGAAGTCCAGGTCGCCCTCAACACGAACATATTCACCCACTTGCCCTTTTGCGTTATGTACAATCTCGGTGGCCCTCAGAGGGTGAGGTGAGAGGGGTGAAGTCTAGAGAACTCAGTGGGAAGACGTATGAGAGGAGGTTGGGTCCTGAGAGGGAGGAGTATGTCTGAGTCTAGCAGGAGTCTAAGGATGAGAAGCGGTGACAGGAAGCCATTGGTGACCGGGAACAGGCCTGGGACCTAGGTGGAGCTATCTCATGAATTCACAGGTTCCAGTGCAGTGTGGGGACCATCACTGTGTCCCTCCAATCACCGCACTGTAGGAACAGTTCAGATGAAATGCATGAGTGCAGGAGGACCTGCAGCAGCAACGCTGCTGTTTCCTAATCTGGTGCTATGGCGGGAGAGGGGGAGATGAGACCACTGCTGAAAGCTCAGTGAGACGCAAATCAGCCCAACAGCTACTGAGCTTTGGCTTGTTTAAAGCCCCTCAGCTTGGCCTTGCAGATTTTCTCAGAGCTTGCCTTCATTTCCACAGCAGGATCTCTCTCTTTTTTGAAACAGGTCCTCTTAAGACTGGCCTTGTACTCACATTCAGCTCAGGCTGGCCTTGAACTTGCAGTGACCCCCTACCTCAGCCTCCCGGGTGCTGGGATTACTGGCATGCACCACCATGCCTGGCCCTCTCATGCTTTTGACTTGCTCTTCTTTTCCTGTTCCATCCAGGACGTAGGTTTTACGTCAGCACGCACTTAATTTTGCTCACAGGAGCCACAGTGACAGTGAGGAGAATTTGAAGCCTTGTTCTAAATTGGGGCACCCATTGTGGCCACCGCTGCTGGGGAGGAAGAGTGCACGATGGTGTCTCCCTGCTCAGGAGTGCTCAGATGACCCAGCCTCTGGGTTCCACTTCTGCTGGGGTTTGCTTTAGAAAGGTTTCTTTGTGCCTCTCTTCATTTCTATTGCTGACGACAACAGGGCAAGGTTTGAAGAATGAGTTCAATATCTCGGCCATTTCAGACCCATCATTAATTTCATGCCAGTCTGATTTATTAGAGGGCTTGTTTCGCTTCAATATCTCTTCCCCTGATGCATTAGTAAAAAGCCCTTCTGTTCCTTTAACCCTTTGTTCCAGCTTTATCTCAGACACTGCCTCCCAAGTCCCGCCCAATAAAGATTTGTTCACACTTGTTTTCTCTCCTTTAAATCTCAGTGTGGCTTTTCCTTACTAGAAGAGCTACACAGGATGATCTCCAAACCACAGCAGGAATTTCATGGATGGGCATTATGTGCTTCCTTCTTGGTGGGGTTGTTTGGCTTTTGACTCGTGATTATTCTAATGGGCCATTTGGTCTCCTTCAGGTTTGGGGTCCCTCTGTCCCTCTGGGCCCTTCCTAGGGAGGTGCCACACACGTGCCTCTTTTTTCTCTCTTTTTATGTATTCGGTACAGGACCTCACTAAGCAGCTTGGACTCATAGTGATTCTCCTGTATGAACCTCCTCAGTGCTGGGATTACAGGCATGGGCCACCAAGTTTGGTTTTGGTTGCTGGTTCCGCACACCCAGGGTCGGGGCCAGAGAGGCATGTGGTTCTGGGGGCCGAACCCTGGTCCCTGCACTTGCCTATCCAGGCGCTCAGTCCACTGAGCTATCTCGCCAGCCCTATACATGCCTCTTTTCTTCTGTTCTTGGGGAGGCCCCATCCCCTGAAGTGGCCTGTGATTGTGGGAAATCAGCCCTGACTCCATGTAGGAATGGGGGTGCTGGCCTAAAGGTCAGCGTGATCAGGCCAGCATGGACACTTGCTCAGTGCATTCTCTGTTTGCCAATCTTTTTTCTTTTTCTTTTTTTAGTAAGTGTCTACAGGGTCTCACTACATAGATTGGACTCATAGTGATCCGCCTGTGTTCAGCCTCCCAAGAGCTGGGATTACAGGAGCGCCACCATGCCCAGTCTCATTTGCCATCTCAACGCACCCTGGGAGCGGGGCCAGCAGGGCACACAAGGGATCAAACACTGGTGGCCTCTGCTCTGCCTAAGCAGGTGCTTTAATCCACAGAGCTATTTGGCCAGCCCCTTGCCATTCTTAAAGACAAAGATACCCCCACAGTGGAAGGGACCTATTTATTCTCTGGGTGTCCCTAAGGTAGAATCAGGACAAAACAGACAGATAGGTAAATTTATCCTTGGTCTGCCTTTCCCTGTACGGCTGCCATGGAATGTCACTAGTGTCCTGCCTGGGAAGCTGTGTGGCAAAGGGAACCCCAGAAGCAATGGGCTGTGGAGAAGACTGGTGTGGAGTGGAGGGTTTAGAAACAGGGGAGACAAGGTGAACCTTCCTGGCATGTGCACAGAGCTGGCCACCCCCTGCCCCGGCCTGCCAGGGGCAGCAGCCGGATACACAGCGTATTCCAAGTTCTTCCTTCCTGAATGATTCCAAGGAGACTTGGAGCAGAGGGCAGGAGGGAGCACAGACCCATTCTGCAAGTTCCTGGGCTGGAGGATGTGCGGGAGGGGCACAGAGAAGTGGGTCTTTAATAGGATGTGAAACAGACCCACATGACTACACTAGAATGTTCTGTTCTGTTCACTCAGAGTGACTGGAACATTATGAAACTGCCCTAAATGTCGCTAAAGGATGGGAAAGGGTGTGGTGGAAGGAAGTGGGAAGACAGTTTTGCAGCAGAGATTCTGTTGGCTGCAGCTGGCCCCTGTGACCTGCAAGGCTGTTGCCTGGGGGAGGGCAGTCCAGGTGGTTAGAGGTAACTATAAGAGGGCTGCGGACCCTGAGACACCAGGTACAGAGACAATGCCAGAGGTTGAGTCCCCAGGCCACTGTTGCAGAGGGAAAGAGATGAGATGGGGGAGAGGGGCACACGCAGGGCTCAGCCACAGGCTGGAAGGGCTAACACACAGGGCACTGGTGCAGGACGGCCAGCGGGAGGCTTCTGCTGGGCAGGGGCTCAGACTGAACACCTGAGCCCTTCTGAAACCCAGCCCGTCCCGCTCTAGCACAGAGACACTTGAACTAACACCCAGAGCGTGGCCTCATCTTACCTACCAATGGTAGACAGGTCCTTAGACCTGGGTACTCTATGCAAGAAGGAGCACAGCTGCAGTGGAGCTCACACCTGTGCTTTGATGACCGTATGTACTCATCAGGAGTGCAAGTCGCCTTGCCTGTCTGGAGATGGGAGAAGGGGCACTTGCTGACGTACCTCCTCCTTGTCCAAGGGTGGGACGCTGTCTGTGCACCTCAGCACAGTCACCCTCCTTGTGGGATGCATGCTGTGGCCTGCTCTGCAGGCAGGATCTGGGCTCTGGACCGCACGGGCTTCAATGGTGAGGGCCTCTCCTCTCATACTTAAGGAAGAAAACGAGGCAAAGGGAAAGGTACAACAGTGTCCCACACCTCCTCTGCCAAGTGAGCTTTGGTGCCCAGGACTCCACAGGCTTACAGCTTGGTGGTGGGGTGACCACTAGACGGCATGCTTTTCCTACAGACATGTCTTCTCAGGCTGCAGGTGGAGGAATGAAGCCTTCCCCACGGGAGGTGCTGGGGAGCTCCAGTTAGTGTACTGTCAGTGGATTTTGGCATGACCATGCAAGGCCGCCTGAGCAATGCCCTGTCCACGGGGTCACAGAGCTGCACTTGTATGGCCTGGCAAAGCGCCCACCCTGGTGGAGGGCAGCCAGAGCCATCTGGCCCCACTCAGTGTGTACAGCCTCTTCCTGAGAGTCCTTCAGGAAATCAGCGAGGCAGGCAGTCGCAAAGTGGGCCAACAAGTCTTGGAAGGTGTCATTCATAAAATACGGAATCATTGAGGATGCAGAGAGGGGACCGAATGGCAGTGACAGGTTCTGGGTGGAGAGCATGGATGGGATCCAGTCTCATTCATTCTGCTGCTTATCCGGCTCGGGCTGTGTGCCCATGAGCTCAGGCCCAGGGAGCTGATCTGATGGTGCTGGAATTAGCAGAAGCCAGCTCTGGCCAAGGGTGGCCACTTTGGAAAAGCCACCACATGCATTTCTAAAAACAGTGCTGTGTTTCCTAGTGACAAAATGTAGTGGAGTCTCAGCCAAAGAGGATGGCAGGTGAACTTCTGTCCTAAGCCTACATTTAGGTATAAAGAAGAGGCCAGAGGCCACTGTTGACTATGCTCTGGGCTCTAGGCTTGAGAACCATCTTGCAAGGAGAGGTAGAATGCAGGGAGGGGAGAGTGACAAGAAGGAGGTATGGTAGCACACTGTCACGCTTGATACAGTAGGATGCTCAAATCTACCAGGCAATAAATGTCCAGTATTTGAGAGCTGTGGTGTGTGCTGCAGCTGCCTTCCCCTGCTAGGGAGAGGACAGTGGCATGAGGACTCATGGAGGATCCACCAAGTTACAGCCCTACGTTAGAGCCCTCCTATTACGAGTTATAGCTCCATGTTTCGCCAAAGCCTCATGCAATCATGGGTGGGGCTTTTGGGGAGTGACACTGCTGGATCAGTCCACTGAGGAGTTTATAGTTAGATGTGGTGTTGCTGGAAAAGGAAGCTTGATGGGAGGTGAGTCCCAGGGGTGTGTGGGTTGGAACATGAAATTTCCCTCCCTCTCCCCGTGCGCGTCAGGTATTGCGTCTCAGCAATAATAAGAGTAACTAAGATGCCTCCTGACTCCTGAGTCTTCCTGTGTAAGCTGTCAGCTCACTTGGTGGTGAGCTCTCAGTAGCCCAACCCTGGGGAACAGTGGGAAGAGAACTGCCCCAGTATAAAGTTCACTGGCTTCAGGTAGGAGACAGGACTCTGAGTTTTCTCTACCCACCAAGACAGGCCCCGCTCATCTTCTTGCTTAGAATTTGAGTTAAGGCTAAGGGACTCGAGGGATTCCCTCTGTGGTCTTGAGGTGTGAAGGGATTTTGCATCCACATTGGATCTAAACACACAGAGAAAGAAAATGTGCAGTTTGCTGAAAAAGGTGCGTATGAAGCATCTTGGACTCCAGGTGGAAGGAGCTAGGAGACCTCGAGAAGGTGCACTGAGGACCCTGCCCTTCAATGGTCACACCCTGGGCTTTCTCTGTTTCCCTAGTATTTGCTCTGGTTGGGTGTTATGAACTCCACTAGTAGCCACTTGATCTTAGCTAGTAAAAATATTTATCAGGCCAAGTGATCCCAGACTGGAACAGAAGGTCAACCTTATAATGACATCCTGCTAGTGTGACCGTGTGAGTCCAGCTTTCCTCCCAGCTCACTTATCATGCCTGCACGTGTTGAGAGCACTGGGCTAGGCACTGGGATGACACGGCCACACACGTCACCCTGCATACCCAGGAATGAGATGCTTCCTTCCAATGCCCACTGGCTCTCCTAAAGAATGAGGTGGTATCAGACTGTCTTCCCTATAATCAGCTGACACTTGCCTTCATGCTTCATCTGTGACGCAGTGCCCGGAAGAGGATGGGGATGGGAAGAGGGTGGCACTGACAACAATTGCATTTATTTATACACTTCTCCCTTCAATCGGTGGATTTGGGGAAAATATTTTGAGCTTTACTTAGTGCAAAGCAGTAGGGGTGTGTGTGACGTGCTTTCCAAATTTGCTGCCTGGTATGCACAGCTTGTAGAGGGAAGTCCCCAGCCTCCTGGGGTTGCTCATATTTTACACAAAAAATTTTAAAAATAAATAAAAACAAAATGCCTCCTATAGGCTTAATGCTCACTGCCCTTGCACTGTTTCATGTGTCCAACTCATGGACTGAAGAATGGAGGACAGGGCAGCCATGCAGGGGTTGCAGCCTGGGACTCGCCTCTCTCCAGGTGCAGGAGGCCCCCAGAGCATGGACACGGCCTGCTGTGTCCTGCTCCTGCCCTAGACACCCACGCAGCTGAGACCAGGTGTCCCAGTTTCTCTCATGGCCCCACTGAGAAGCAGAGTTTTTCTGAGGCACTTCCCTATTGTCCTCGGGCCTTAGATGAAAACAGGCACCAGTTCAAGCATCCAAGTTATTTATTGGAACGTAAAGTTTTTTGATCTTCCATTTCTCAGACCGTGGTGCAACCACTGAGTCAAAATGATCCCCAACCCCTAATCACTAGCAGCAGCCTCAGCCCTGAGGCTTCCTCCGAGGAAGCCTTTGATCCTGGGCTGCTCATTTATGTCACTAAACCCCATCCCAGGCTGGGGCTCTGGAAGGTGGGTTCCAACTTGTTTCCTGTATTTGGAGCATCTTCCTCAGTTTCCCCTAGGCTGCAGTTTTCCCTTTCTGGTCTGTTCAAAATTTCTCCCTGAGGGTAGAGGACCTGCCTCTCGTGGACACATCTTGCAGGCTCTAAGCACTGCTGCCTGCAAGGTCCTTTCTCCAGTCCAGGCTCACTTTGTGGTGTGATTCCTTCTTTGGGGATTTCAGATGGAAGCCCTCGCCCTAGTGCAGTTTCTGGTGCTGGAAGCTGGGCTCTGCTTGCTTGGTCTCACTTCTGGCCAGACTCTCTGCCTACCTGGCCCTGCATCCACTTGCTGTGCTGTTTTGTGGCACTGGTCCTTCCTTGCTAGGCTTGTCTAAGATCAGTCAGTCTCAAAGCCAGGTGGCCTTGTAGCCTCCTGAGGATGCAATTATTTCTCATTTTACTTCTGAACCGGATTGAAATTTCAAAGCCAGAGCACAGTACCAGTGTTGTGCAGGCCAAGTAAGGCTTTCTAAGGGAAGGAAGGCAGGAGGGCGAAAAGCAGAGGTGTAGAAAAGGGGAGGTGCTGGGTCCATAACCCTCCACTGTACCCTGTGATGTCTATTCTCTCCCCTCCTTCCTGCAGAATCACTCCTAAGGTCACCAGGCAATTGGAACTCTTTTGCTGTTCCTCTCCTGCAATCAGCTACAGTGTATTAGGCGATTTCCCATTCTGGGGGCAAATTACCCTTAATGTAAAACAGCAGAAGTTAATGTGCTTCCCAGTTTCAGAAGTTTTAGTTCGTGGTTTGCTGAGTCCAAGGCAGGAACCTCATGGCAGAAGCATGTGGCCTCACGAAGACCCTCGGTCTGTAGAGAAGGGGGTGACCATGGCACTGCCCTCCTCACACACCACACACCATCTCCTCACAGGCCATTCAGCTACAAACTTAACTGTTCCTGAATCCCCACCCTCCAGTCACCTTCCAAAAGCCCAGTCTCTGGACACACAAGACATCTTGGGAACACTGAGATCTAAGCCATAACCTATGGCCCATGTGCTGCCTGGGTTCAGTCCTGCCATCCACACAGCCTCTTTGTCTCTCTCCTCTCTGGTCTCTTAGGGCACCCACTGCAGCAGGAGATGGTGTCTTCCAACCCAGCCCTACAACACCTGTGGACCTCAGGCACAATCACTTAACACTCGCAGCCACCAACCTCATTGGGCTGCCGTTAGAATTCAGTCCGTCTCATTGATACTAGGTGCTTGGACCAGCGCCTGGCCCACAGCAAACACTGAGAGCGCCTTGCTATCCTTCCTTCTCCACCCTAGCTGATTTTCTCATCATCTTACTACAAGCCCTGGCCCCCACACATTCTCTAATGTCCTTCACCCAAGTGACAGCAGCAGCACGATGCCACACCCCCCTACGGCTCAGCTCTGGGTCAGCGCCCCCTCAGCTGGGCTCCACACGAGGCAGGGAGGGAGTAACTGTTCCCTCTTTGGCCATCCTTGGTGTTTATCCAAGTTGTTAGCCAAGTTTCTGCTACTTAGTGGGGCAGACAGGAGGCAGAGGCAGTGCCTGGGTTTTGCTGCGGTGACCATTCACCCCCCATGATACCCTGCACATCATCAGTGCTGCTGACCCAAATTATATACCCCAAAGAGGTGCTTGGCAGGGACCAGCCTGGCTGATGTGACCGATGAAGAGATGGTGACAGGTAGGACTCTGGCTGAGCGGTGGTCAGGATTTCTTCATGGAGTCAGGGAACAAAAGAAGGATGATGTTTATCACAAAGAATCTCATTAGAGGAGGCTGTTATTCCAGTCAATGAAACAAACCCATCGTGAATTGGTTACTAGGGTCCAAACTTCCCAGCCCTTTGTGAGAGTACTCTGCGGATCAAAGTTAAGTGGAGAAATGCAATAAAGCCACAGCCTGAGGGGGACTGTTCTCAGAGCCCCGCTCTCATCAGTTAATCAGAAGCTCTCCTTCAGGCCATCGTGTCACAGTAATTTGGTTCTTTGCTAGGGAACCAGTATTTTTGGCAGGCTAGACAGGGTCTCTTCTTCCTTAAATATATTCTTTTGCAGCCTACACCAAACCAGGAACGTTAACAGGGCATCAGTTTAAGGCTGATTTCTTAATGCGTGAGTGAAGTGGTAGCAGGTTGCCGCGCTTTTGCCAGGGGGCAGCAATTAAGCAGGTTGAAAAGAGGCCTGGGTGAGGCAGGGACTTGTGCTCGAATGAAATGGGGGGAATCTGCTCTGTGGGAAGCCTGACTCATGCAGAGATCTGAGAAGTGAACCTGACAACGAATGAAACTCAGTTCCTTTAAACACCAAGCTAACAGGCCCCCGGCACCTGGTTGGCACAGCCAGGATTTTCCAGCTCTTGTCATGGGAGAATCTGAAAGCTGAGTCTGGATTCTCCCACATTTACGGAGGACTTTTGTTTTTCCTTTATCCGCCTACTATTTGCACATGCAAGTGTGTCCTTGGGAATTTTAGGGCAATACATTATAAGATCCCTTAACTTCTGTCTGGATGGGATGTGGGTCTGCACCAAGCGATGCCCAGAGATTTCAGGCCTAGGGTGGAACCAATTCTAAGAGCACTGTCTCAATTCAGAAAGCGTAGAACTTAGCAGGCCGGCGCTTTTAAGTTGAAAGGATCATTTATTAAGTAATACAGACTGAGCGCCCCTAATCTGAAAGTCCCAAAATCTAACAAAACTTCAATAAAGTTTCATGTCAGCGACCAGAAACTTTCAGAGTTTTAGAACATTTATAGATTTCAGACTTTTGGATTCAGAATGTTCAACTGGTAAAGTCTAAGCAAACGTTCCAAAATCTAAAAAACTCCCAAATCTGAAACACTTCTGGCCCCAAGAAATTTAGAAAAGAACTACTCAAACCTGTGTTGGGAGCCACGTTTCGGGACAGATGCTGACCACCTAGCAGGGCATCTCTACCTTTCCTGGAAGGTGGACCCAGAGGCAGGTAAGGGTGAGATCAAAAGTTGTAGCATGTGCAAAAGAATAAAGGCAAACTTGGAAATTTTAGAGGAATGGTTGTTCCCACTAGTGTTCACTGAGCCACAGTGTCACAGTACACTGCACTCAGTATGCGCAGTGATCACATCACAGGGACATCTCTGTCTCCTATTGCCCTATCGTACCCTAAGGTCAGTATTGTGCAAGGACCTCAGATATGGAACCACCTGACCGCCTCAGTTCTCTTAAAAATAATGCATAATCCATCCCTTCAAGAAGTAGAGAAGGAATTTATTACATACCAGCGATGCCCTGGCCGAATGCTGGGATTTGACTGTTTCCAGAGGTAATCCTGGTTGAGAAACCGCCTTCTCTTTCAAGTATTGGGAATAGCATTTATTTAGGAAAAAACAGTTTTTCAAAGCTCCAGAGTCCAGCAGGGATCTTAGGCATCTAGTGAAAGAGCTCATCTCAGACAAGCTCAGGCCCTAGGAGGGTACAGAGGGGACCAGGACCCAAAGAAGGCTTTCTCTGAGATCCAGCCAATATCATCTCCAAACATCTTCCATGTCCTATGTATGGAGCTGGTTGTCTTCCTGAAAATTCTGTGGCTTTCCAGGAATCTCCCTGCTCAGATACCCTTGCCCTGCTGGCCTATCTGCACTGCACACTGCTGCCCATTTTCCAGCTCCTATTTCTCCCTTGGCATAAATAAAAACATGGGGCTCCACCTCTCTCCTCCCATCACTTGAAGGCCCTGACTCCTATTCCTACATGCACCAACCTGGATGAGGGCCAATGGCTGAAACCTTACCAGCTTATGGGAAAACATCAGCCCTTCAGAACCTAAAAGCCTTGGCCTTCTCCCATGAAATCAGCCCCTTGCTCTTTCTAGTCCCATAGCCCCATCCCCTTACTTATACCTTTCTAGTCCCATAGCCCCATCCCCTTACTTATACCTCATCTTCACCAGTCCCTGCCCTGGTACCCGGCTCAGAATTCCTCTGCACACTCACTGGCTTTGTTCAGCTCAAGCAGAAAAACAGTCACTTATAAGGGAAGCATTACATTTCAAACAGAACTCATTCCTCCTCAGGCTGTGGTGGGGAATCTGGATGGGTAATTTCTTTCCAATAACAGAAATAGATAAAACAGTTTCTATGTTTAAATCCAGTTGTAAAGTGACTTGATTAATTTGGCTTGGTGGAAAGATAAGGCCAGAATTAGAGATGTGAATTCAATCTCTTGGTGGAGAAATTACTTACGTAGTTCTGTAAAATATAGACCACACCAAGAGATACTGAGAGTTGTTGCAGGCATGAAGTTATGTTTAAAATGTCTAACATAGGGGCCAGGGAGATAGCTCAGTGGAAAAAGTGCTTGCCTGACAAGCGCAAGGTCCTGAGTTTGATCCCTGGTACCACCAAAAAAAAAAAAAAAAAAAGGCTAGCATAGTACCTGTGTCATGACAGGCTTGCACAAGTGCTGGAAAGTTTTGTTTGTTCCTAAAATACCTAGGTTACAGTAAATACATTTTAAGTGTCGGCAACCTTGCTAAGAACAATGTAGTTGCTAAAAAGTGACATACACACCATACTGCAATGGTGTGAAGTAAGGTAAACATAGAAGAATTCTTTTCCTTCACTGCATTAATTAAAAAGGCCTCCAAAATAAAACAAGAACACAGTCTGTAGATGAGCCAGCTGTCCCTGTCTCCTGCTCTATCTAGCAGATTAACTCAGTGTTTCTTGGACAGACAGGGAAGGACTTTGTGCCCGAGGGTCCCAATCACATTGCACACGACTGCTGCACAGTTGCGTGTCCACTGTGGGTCATTCCTGCGGGCAGGCTGGATGGAAGGGAGCACTTGTGGGGGAGGGAAGTACAGGAAGCTAGAAAGGCACAGGGCAGGGCCATGAGCAAAGGAAGGACAGGAAGACCTCGAGGGATTTACCAGGCAGGACACAAGTGATTCCAGTCCCATGTGTTTTGAATCATCTGAAAGAAACATAAGGAAAAACATCTTAGGTGAGAATTATAAGGGATACATCCTATCTTTGTATGATTTATTTTGAATTTATGTACATGATGTGTGTTGTGTAGAGGGGTGCCTACCAAGGAGAAGTGCCTCAGGGCAGCTGATGTCTGGTCCCTGAGCTGCTTTGTGGGGGAGGGACCGCACCCTCAGGCAAAGAGCACAGGCTGGCCAGCTGAAGGCTCCTGACCTGCATCCCATTGTCGTTTTGTCTCTGTGGGAGGGAAAATGAGTCTGGGCCTGCAGACAGAGAAAGCAACTGTCCTGGCCACTGATGGCCAGCAAGTGGTGACTCACAGGGGTCCCACTGAGACTGAGATCCCAAGTCCTGCCTCCCTACCCTAAGTGGATGCTGGCAGGGGAACTCTTTCCACACTGTCAAGCAGCAGCTGAAGGGAAAAGGGAAAATGGAAAGCCAAATAAACCAAAATAGCATCACAGAGGCTTTAAGAGTAAATTCTCATTGGAATCACAGTTCACAAAGTAGGTCAGAAAATGCTAAACTTAAATAGGGTGATTGCGTGCTAAAATGAAATATTTAAATATGACTAAGCAGCTCCCAACTTCATAGCTAAAATGTTCAGGATGCAATAAAAAAAAATCCATGGTGATAAACCCAGGACATCACAACATGGTACGGAAAAGTGAGTGACAAACATAAACATTGATAGGAACCAGATGTTGGAATTATCTAAAAGGATTTTAAAGTAGGCATACTCAAAATGTCTCAACAAACCATTCCAAATTCTCTGGAAACAAGTTAACAATTAGATCCTATTTGCAAAACAACAAGAGTCATGCAAAACATACATAAATTATGTCACTGAAAAATGTAATATTAGAAATAAAAAATTCATTGGATAACTTCAAGAGTTCAAGTAACAGGAGATGTACTTAGTATACGTGAGGATGAGAAATAGAACTTACAGAATCTGCGCAACTAACATGGGGTAAATAAAAGAGCAGGTTCATAGGAGCCAGCAGAGCAAAGAAAAGAATGAATATTTATTTCATCAGTTTTCCAAGAAATAAGAGACAGAGCCTGTGACTGAAAAAAAAATACTCGAAGAAATAATGGCCCAACAATTGAAAATCTGGCAGAGGATAGCAAACCCACAGAATCAAGAAGCTGAGTGTAGGATGACTCAGAGAAATCCTGACAAAGATCTATCACAATTAAAATTCTGGCCAAGAAACCATCTTGAAGCAGGTAAACAGAAATCAAATGGTGTCTCACAAAGGACAGCAGCTTGGAAGGCAGCAGGTCCCTATCTGAAACCACGGGGCCCAAGAGGAAGGAGGCAATGTGTTGCTCAAGTGCTGAAAGAAAAGGCCTGTCAACTGGGGATTCTGGGCCTGGGCAATCTATTCTCTAGGGAGGTTCTCAGATGAAAAAAAGCAGTAACTGAAGCAAGCTACCACACTGCCTAGTACCAAAGACTGTCACACTGGTGACTGGGAAGATGAGGGTGTCCACATGGCAGTTCACAGGGGATGGGAAGACTGCTGATGCCAGCAGACTGAAAAAGTCACATACGTGCATGGTGATACTCAGTCACCACTAAGAAAACCACGCAGCAGTAGAGCCCCAAACAGTGTAAATGGGCCAAAATAGAATTCTAAAATATAGTCTAGTACCCACAAAAAGGCAAGAAAAGAGGAGGAGAAAAAGGAAGTCTAGAGGAAGCATATGGAAAATAAATAATAAATAGCAGGTCTATCAATGATAATCTTAAAAGAAAATTGTTCTAATTGTATCAATTATAGATAGAAACTAGAAAAGTTGATTAAAAACATCATGAAAACATGTTAATTACAAGAAACTCATTCAATACATAACAACCATTGTTAATTTGTTAATCCTTTTTTGAAAGTATGTACCATGTATACTGTTGTACGTTATTGTGTTTCTGTCTTCATTTCTGCTTTTTTTTTCTCTTTAAAAGAAAATAACGTTAAAAAAAACTCATTCCAATGATACAGTAAGACCAAAAATAAAAATATTTGAAAAGACATAGCTATAAACATTAAGTTGTTTTTTCTTTTTTTGACATAAGGTCTTGCTATGTAGTTCAGACCCATAGTGATCCTCCTGTCTCAGCCTCCCCAGCACTGGGATTACAGGTGTGCACCACTGTGCCCATTTCCAAGGCTGGCACTGCTGCCTGGGATCAGGGCCGGCATGGCATGTGGTACTGGGAACTGAACTGGGGACCTTGTGCTTACTAGGCAGGCACTTAGACCACCAAGCAATCTCCCTAGCCCAACATTAAGTTTTTTAAAAGCAGGAGTTCCTATATTAATATCAGATAAATTATATTTCAGTTAAAAAACACTTGAGACAAAAAGACATAACAAATGACAAAGGGATTAGTTTACCATGAAGGCATAATGACTTTCAGTATCTATGAAGCAAGAAAAGATAAAGCTGAAAGGAGAGCAGGAAACATCCGTGGTTGTCCTTGGGGATCTCACCACCTCCTGAACCAGTGGACCACTAGTGGTGACACCAAGGGGCCGTGGGAGAGCTGACCACCACAGTCAACCAGGAGATCCAGTCTACGGGTATCAAGCACTCCACCAGCAAGAGGAGAATGCACATTTTCTTCAAGCGTCCATATGACACTCACTATAGTACTATAATTTTTCTTGTTTCCCATCTTTAATTTTTCTATCCTATAGGGAGGAGTGTTTTGGCAATTTATACTGTCCAGTGTTTTACTACTGGTAGCCCAAATACAAATCTGTGAGTAATAAAACTACATAAAATAAATACGTGTACACTCACCCACCAAAGACCACAGACCTTACACACATGAAATCTAAGCAGCTGGCTATACTAATGCCAATATCCTCATTGTATTTTACTGGTGCTTTGAGAGATGTTTCCCTTGGGAGACTGATTGAGTAGCACAGATGGCCTTTTCCTATTATTTCCTACAGTTGTATGTGGATCCACAATGATCTCAAAATAAAAAGCTTAATTAAAAATATCATTTGACCATATTTAAATGTTATTTTTAATCAAAGCATTAAAGTGTGAAAAGAAAAAGAAAAGCACAATGAAACGAATGTTAACAGAGCTTTTCAAAGTGGAGTCAGGTGGCCTTAGGGAATAGGACTTAGGGACTGTATTAATTAGGGTTCTCTAGAAGAACAGAATCAATAGAAAATATATGCATAATTATGCAAGGGGATTTATTGGGTAGGCTTACGGGGGCAGAGGTAGAAGAATCCACAGTGCCCATCCACGCACTTGAGAACTGGGGGATGCAGTAACTGCTCAGTCCAAGAAGTTGGAAGCTACCCAGCAAGACCGATCACGAACGTAGCGCCAGTCAAAAGCTGATGGCCTGGAAGCTCAGTGTAGACCTTCTGGCACAGGTCTGTGCTGGGAGGTGGAAGAAACTGGAGACCTGGAGGCTGAGACCTAGCGCTGATGGTGTAGGGGGCGCTCCTCCACAATGGGGGCCTTTCCTTCCTCTTTCCCTTCCTGCTCCATCCCCGCGATCAGCCTATTGGCTGGTACCCTTCCATCACCCTCGGCTGGCTGGGCTGCGCGTCAGTCATTCACGCTCACGCCCAGAGCTGTGCTTTACTAGTCCACTGGTGATTCCTGCTCAGGTCTAGGTGACGCATCACGCTTAAGGATCCCAGGTGCTTCTGAGCCCAAGACTGTGACTGGGGTCACCCATGGCCCTGCCTACAGATAACTACGGTGTTTTAGACAGTTACACTGTACCCAGAGACTCAGGATGCAAGCCCAGAGGTTATCAGACACTGCCACTATGTGTGGACATGCTTTCTTTATCTTCTTCCAGTCCTGCACACTGGATCCTTTTGAACTCCAACAGAAATGTCCTATAAACACAGATTTTCTGCTTTGCAATATACCAGCGCTGCTTGCCTATATAAGATCCTGCTTTTTCTTTTCTGCCTCCTTTGGAACATCTTTTCATTCATCTTATCTGAACCTGCGTGTCCCAAATTGCAATTTCTAGGGCCCCAAATAAAGTGATTTTGAGTCTGAATTGACCAATGAAACAAAGGATTCTCTTTTTTTCTTTCTGGTTTTTTTTTTTTTTTTTTTATTCTATTTCTCTGGTTGTTGGCTGTTCTTCCTTTCTTTTAGGTTTTTTTCAGCAGTGGTGCAGCCAAGAAGAAGAAATAAAAGCCACGTGGGCCTTTATTAACCCTGAAGACATGGAGAGGATCGAGGGCAGGGAGATGGGCAGATTCTCTGCCTGAGACAGGGGGGATGAGCCTTTATGAACTTTTGATAGGGGCAGAGTTTGAGGGGCAGTTTCAGGGACACACAAAGAGCTGACTGGGGGCCCCCTGGTGTGCGCGGAAAGGTAAAAGCAAGTTGTATCCAGGGCTGGAGTGGGGAAGGGGTGGGGAGTGGTCTCTGGGAAGATAAGCTGTTGTTGGGGGACTCAGCCATGTTGGATCAGGGCCAGGATGATTTAGCAGTCTGTCCTCGGGCCAGAAGCATCACTTTCCACAGTCCTCTCCCTCCCAACCAAACATTTCAGAGAATTACAATGAAGAAAAATGTTCAGTACAGCTTTCGTTGTTTAGTCTGTGCCCTTTCTGAGCAACAATGGGAAACTCATTGCTGCTCCACCCCGCATCTGAGGCTCTCTGTGTCTGTCGCAATCAGTGCTTTACATTTCAAGAGAATACAATGGTATTATTCCTGGTTTTGTTGTCTGAAGCTTTTTGCTATGAGACTTCTTAACATTTAGAAGGGAAGCTTTTTCCTTGTTGATAATAATTGTAATCTTAATTTAAACAAACTCATTGTATATAAATGTGATTTCTCTCAAAAGAAATTAGATACTGAGAATATATTTTTCAATAGAATTCAAGAGTTCTCATTAGAAAGTAAATAGTGTGGTCAAATGTGATTAAAGGAGTGCTATGGATCCACCAATGGGTGTGATACAAAGTAGATCTGATTGTATTATAGGTATGTACAGGCTGCTTCTTAGGAAACTGCCATAACCGGAGTGCTCCTAAGGCAGGGCAGGGGCCCAAGAAGAACACGCAGCAGGAAAGTGCTGAGGCCAGGAGTTCAGAGCATCTGTGAGAGCCGCAGAGTAGCTTAGGCCTTCTGGGCGCCAAGATTTCTGTTAGAGCTACTTGAGAGGCACCAGACAATCTATAAACAGATGACATCACTGTGTGCTGGTGTGTCATGAGCTATCACTTTTTTGTTTTGTTTTGTTTTGTTTTTTGTTTCTTGTTTTTTGAGACAGGGTCTTGCTATGTAGTGCAGGCTGGACTTGAACTCACTGTGTAGCCCAGGCTGACCTCGAACTCCCAGCGATCCTCCTGCCTCAGCCTCTTTGTTGTTTTATTTTTCTTCAACCACTTAAAAACGTACAAAGGCAATAAGTAAGCTGGACACGGCTTGAGCCAGAAAGGATGATGTTGGCCCATACAAGGCCACCTGCTTAACCTAGTTTCACAAAGAAGAGCCAAGGAAATAAAGGATCTTAATGCATATTTGATAACAGGAAATTGATTGAAGCAATTTACATAAAAAAGCAAGAACTATTTTGTAGGAATGAAAGATACAGCTAATTAAGATATGAGATGGGGTGGGAGGCAATGATAACTCACTGGTAACAAAAGGGCTAAAATCCTTAGCAGGAGAACGTCTCTGATGAAGCCATCCTGCCCAGGTCATAGTTTTAACAGTCATGAAACAATTTAGTGACAGTGTTCAAAAACTATACAAGAAAAAAAACAGATCTTTGATATAAGACCCATTCATTCCTCCCAAACAGCCTTGACCCCCGTTTTCCAAAAGTTACCTAGAGCTCAAAGGACATTTGTAAGGCTGGAGGAGATGGCCCTGTCAAATAACAACTTCACACATATAACTTTAGACACAATACAAGCTCTTCTGGAAGTTCTACAAGGACCAGATGATCTGGAAAAATGCATTCTTGATATAACTATAGTACATGAACTGCCCAGACCCCTTCTCAAGCCCTTAAACTTGTATAAAATACCCAGTCACCCTGACAGTCCATTTCCCCTTCTGGAAGCACTGCTGTCGCCTGGACAGTATACATACCCTGACCTTAATACACTTCTTATTCTGTTCTTGGTAATTCTTTTATATCCCGAGTCACCCACCATCCCGATGCTACCTCACATGGAAATCGTGTGATCTGTCTCACAGTAAATAGACAACAATGGAAATGTCTCCCCACTCCTGTGTGTGAGCGAAGGGGTAACCCCGAACTAGAAACTGAGCTGCTGCCATTGTTGTGAGCTGACAAATGTAGGAAATCCTCCTGCTGGGAACACAGGTAGGTTGTCTTCATCTGCAGGGCCCTGAATTCAAGTTCTGCTTTGGGAGGTGCTGTTAATCATGAGATGGTTTCCTCGGACTGAGACTGAGTCAGAGGGTTGGCAGGTCAGAGTCTTACAAACACCCCATCTTTTCACTTACCTGGGGAGATTGTCCTTTTGAAAGGAGTTGTTTATTCAGCTCCTTCTCGGAAGCCTTGAAGCAAAGTTTGCATCTCATTAGAGCCTCAGGTTGGCAGTCACTCACACCCTTCTGGACACATCAAAATCCAGTGGGAGTTGTTGAGAAGTCCAGGTGATTAACTTCAGAGCAACTGCAACATTTTCTAGAGTCCCTCCTTGTACGTTATCCTCATTACTGGAGGGTCCTACTCTCACATGCACTGTCTCCAAACTCATTTAGAGCAGAGTGGAACTGCAGATCTTAACTTGAAGACTATAGAGGAACACTGTGTAAATTTTTTTTGCCAAATATACCTCTAGAGGTTAAAATCTCTGACAAGTAACTCTAACATCAGACAACAGTTTGTTCCCAAAGGTACTTTTCAAACTTTCTTTCTAGCTCTGTCCTCCAAAGCACTCTTTCTCATTTTTCTGCATAGCCACAGTAGACAGGAATTCTCAACAAAATTTTTCTTGGGTTGAAAGTATATGGGTTCTTTTTGGCCTACAAGAGGCCTCATCTGAGATCCTGATGTTTCTCCTGCAGCTTGGCTCTTCAAGAAGCCATTTGTGGAAACTTGAAATCTTGGATCCAAGCACTCAAGATTCCCTAAGCTCAGATGTTCAGGAAGAGATTGAAGAGGTTCAAAGTTGAAATTAAAGTAGACTGACCCCACACTTTTCTTCCCATCATGCCTGCCTCTTGGGATCACATCAAGATTGAGCACCAAAGGTCAAGCCCACTAGCACTGTAGGATGGTAGGTGCTGTGGGGCTACCTAGTCCTCCCTGGGTGGCTGAGGCACCCACACATGTACACAGCTGACAGCCAGGTGGCTCTGCCGATGCTCGGACTTCCTGTAGTGTCTATGTGCATCAGGACTACTTGATGAGGAGAGAGAAAGAACTCATCCCTTCACCCTGAGGCAAGAGAGCTCGGGCCATGTAGCTGCCTGTGGTGGGCTGAGGCCCTTGCTATGGAAGCATTAATAGTGAAATCCTACCTCTCTATGGTTCTTCTTCTTCCTCTGATGTCAATGCAAATACAGGACAGTCTCAGTAAACCTCTTTTCTCCAAATGTGCATATCCAGCCTCCATTTTCCCAAGGAGCTGGATTTAAGTAAAGCAATAATTCTTCAGCATAGGATTGAGTCCTCTCTAAAGGTTCATCCTCTTTATTCAATCATCTACCACTTACTTGAGGACCTCCAAGGTTTCTGATACTGTGGAGGGCTCCTAGAACTATGGAAAAATGATGATCACATATAAGGATGTAGTGAATTCCCAGTGACAGGTGGTAAAAGAAAGGAAAAGCCTCAGAGAAGTGAGCATGCCAGAACCAGTATCCTATATAATATCTAAGTGCTTCACATGGCCAGGGCCATGGAAGAGTCTGGGGGATCCTACACTTACCAGAGCCAGAAGTGAGCCAGTGAGAGGGTCACATCATCCCAAGGAAATTCAGTGCATTGCTCTACTGAAACCAGGGGCATCAGCAGAAAGAACTGCACTTTCTGATACCAGTGGAAGATATGTGACCCAGACAAAAACGAAAGGTGACAGTGAGACGGTGTTCATAGAGCAGCAAGCTTGGAGTGGCAGCCTGGGGGAGACGCATACTGACCTGTTGTGCTAATAGAACCTTGTCCCTAGAGGCAGTTTACATGGATAGCCCACAAGGGTTTTGTTTAGTATACATTATAAAAGAAAGAAGGAGTGGATAAATCAGGAGCCATGTAACGCCATGGCCAGCATGTATAGTAAGGGCTCTCCTGTACATCCCTGAAGCAAGCTGGGCCATTCATTCAGGAGATGTCCACTGAGAATGGAGAAGCACATACATTTCAGATTCCTGCACACAGAAGTCAAGGTATCATGAATGTTGGGGGCCAGAAGGATCCTCATACCCCATTAGACTGAGGACGGTGGAGACCATGCTGAATGGTGTTGTGGCCCAGGGCACTCTTCCAGTGATCACTGTTGCTGCCTCCCCAGCCCCTGGTCATTTGCTGCAGCGGGAATGCTCAGCCTTTCCATCCTCTGCCATCCACACTTTCTGGTGAAGGACAGTGGAACAGAGTCCCTTGCCAAGGAAAGTAAGTGAACATCCTTCCGCAGGGGTATCAGCAGAGATCACTGCATCCCTAATACCTGGCATCCAGCGGCTGTCGGTCCTTAGAGTGACATCTTGAATGAGAGTGGCTGGCAGATGAGCAATGCTGGGCAGAGCAGGAAGAGGCACGGGCAGGGTAGCGCCTGTGGCAGGGATTGGCTGACTCCCTAGCAGTGCAGAGGGGAAGCCTAGCAGAGAGGGGACAGTTAGCCTCAGCTCCAGTCATCACCATGGGAAAGGTGGGCCCAGCCTGGTTTTACCTCTGATCTTTCAAAAAGATGTCACAATTCACTTCCCCATTCCTGCTCTTCTACCACCTGCCATGAGGCTACTCCTGCTCTCCATCAGGTCTTCGGTCAAGGTCACCTCTTGGGGATAAGCTACCTGACCTCACGTTGAAAAACATGCACAACATGCACCTGCAGATGTGCACACACTCCCCATAGAACCTGATGGAAGAGAAGCAGGTAGGTTCTGACTGGAGCGCTAGATACCCTGACCACCCCCGTGCCTATTGCCTGCATCCCCAAGCAAGGGCGCTTTCATTGGTTACAACAGTCGAGCTGTATCCTTGCATGGATTGGACACTGTTTTCAATCTTTCAGTCTAGACTCCAGGTAGTAGACCTGTAGAAACCTGTCTGGCACTTGAAGCCCATCCCTTGCTATGGTCCATCCTAGGAAACTTCTGATTCCTACCCAAAGTGAAAAATCACCACAAAAAGTTAACATTTTGAGTCCATTCATGACATCAAGGCAGCCATGACAGTCCAACTAAAGACGCTAACAAAAGAAGACTGACAGAAGTGCTTCGAAGAGTTCCAGACAGCAGGATAAGTGTGCTCGATGGGAACATTCCTTTTACTGTAATCCTTCTTTAAAAGTTAAATATTCACTGTGTATTTTGATCACACTTTTAATAGTAGGCACTTGATAGTATTTGTTGAATAAACTGAGTCACAATAAAGGAAGGAAGGAAGGAAGGAAGGAAGGAAGGAAGGAAGGA
>NW_004524703.1:2323811-2337372 GCF_000260255.1 Octodon degus
GGAAGGAAGGAAGGAAGGAAGGAAGGAAGGAAGGAAGGAAGGAAGGAAGGAGAAGGAGGGAGAAACAGAGTAGAGGAGAGAAAAACACTTGCAAGCTATTTTCTTAATTCATACTAGAGAGAACAGCTAGAACAGGGTGGTGGAGAGACCCAAGGAGTGGGTGGCAGCTGTCAGGAGCACAGTGCTCCTTTTACTCTGACTCTCCAGCCAATTCCAATGTTTCTCTGCCTTAGTTTTGGGTGTTGGGTATTTTGGCCCAGCAATGAGGAAAAAGTAACTAAGACAGAATTTGGTACCAGAGAAGTGGGGTCATTGCTGTGACTATATACCTGACCATGTTGTTCAAGAGTCTTTGAGAATGACTTATGAGAAGAGATAGGAAGGATTAGATGTTGTCTACAGAGAAGCACTGGACTTCCTTCAGCTATTCTATACGGAAGATTCCTGGTCAGAACTCAGAAACCCAGAAGGCTGATATGAATCCTGCCTTCCAAGACCAGGCTGGGAGGTTTCTTCTGGGAAGAAGGACTGCACTGGCTTCTGGACACCAGATGATCTGTGTTGTGGTTTGGCAGCAAGTTTTTCTGATTTTTTCTCCTGTTTAAAGACTTTGCCTGAGAATGAATTTAAGCATGGAAGACTGATTAATCTTTCAAAAGAAATTTCCAAGAAGTCAAATGTTGAGGCAATGACATGACTATTACTGGGGGTTTTTAGTCAGATTTGTGTGAGGAAGAAACATAATAGAAAAGATGGCCTGTGGGTATCAAAAGGAGTGGCAAATCTCCACCCCTTGCACCCTCAAAACTGCCAAGGTGAAAGACTTTGCTTTGAGGAGAAAGCCACAGAGCACCATGTTCCAGAATGGCAGGAGTGGCCACACCAGGTTCCAGAATGGCGACAGTATGGAGAATTTGTTCTTCACACTCAGCATCAGAGGGATCAGTGATCCAGGCACTCGACCCCTACAGCCAGGAGAGAAGAAAGGCTGGCTACTGCTCCAGCTGGCAGCAGACCTTTGCATCATCCATGTGCTGTTGCTTTTAGGGGGATGCAGGATGCAAGAGTTCTCAGGTTAAGAAGGCTTCCACCTAGATTTCAGAAGAAGGCCTGGGAGGCCTGGCAGTGAACCCCTGAAAGGGCAGTGTGTGAAGCTGAGAGTGAGAAGATTACATTGCAATGGAGACCTCAGAAGTTTGGAAAAGCCAGGAATGTGTATCATCTAAGAGAAGCTGCAAGGAGGGAGCAAAGCAGGCCTAAGAGAGAAGCCATGGGAGCTACCTCCATACATGCCACAGTGGTGGAGCCACATGAAGCTCACAATTTGCCAAAGATTGCTTTGGATGTTCCACATGGAACTTTAGGACTTAATGTTTGCCTTCACAGGTTTTGAACTTACTTTGGTCCCAATATTTTGTATCCTGCTGTTTTTACCTTTTCAAATAGTAATGTTTTTCTTGTGCCATTGAATGTTGGAAGTGTTTAACTTTTCATTTGTAGAGGGGCTCACAGTTATGAGTTTGCCATAAATCTCAGAGGAGACTTTGGAACTGGACTTTTCAGCAATGCGAAAACTGTTAGGATTTTGGCAACCCTTAGAGATGAACTAAAATGACTTTTTCATAAAGGGATATGCATGAGGACAGGGGGCAGAATGTTATGGTTTGTGTCTAGATGTTCCCACAAAGCCTATACAGTCACTGGGGCAACTTCTAAAGTTTGTGATTAATTCATGACCCAATGCTGGGATTATGGGTGTGAGTGCTACACCCGCCCTGGGGTGCCCAATCTACATAAAAATGTAAGAAGGGGAAAAAGGACTACTAGCTGCCTCAGTTGCTGCCCCTCCTCCCTTGGTGCTTTGCTGTTTTTCACCTCCATGGACTGCTGCCCTCTGCCATGTGCCACTCTGTCTTGGAGTCAGCTGAGTATGGACTGAACCCTCCACTAACTTCAAGCTCAATAAACTTTTCCTTCCTTAATTCTGGGTGTTGGGTATTATGTCCCAGCAATGAGGAAAAAGTAACTAAGACACTAAGTAAGAGGTCGCCCCTCTGAGTTTTCAGAACAGGGCTGCAGAATCTGGAGCTCCACAAGGCCCTCTACACTTTGAAGGAGGACGTGTCCCTGCGATCCCAGTGGGGATGCTCGTCTTGGAATGTTGCCATCTGATCCCGATCAAATTCAGGCTAATTGGTGCTCCTGGGCCAACGTATTTTTGGATGAGTCTTCTGATGTTTGAAAGCATCTCAAAAGCCTCTCCTGTCAATGATTTTCAAGGACTCTTGCAGAGAGAGATTAGTCTGTTAAGTATAATAAGAGCGGGCTCGGGGCCAGATCCGTAGCCTTTCTCTTTCCCTTTCTGAACTCTGTCATTGAGGTTTAGCTTCACTTTCTTCTGACTCTTTTGCAGTGGAGAACATTGGAACCTTAACCAAAAAGAGGAGAAGGAGGAAGGAAATCAACTTCTTGTCTGCTATCAAAAGAATTATAACTTAAAAATGATTTCAGACTTGCACAAATGGAATATTTACAAACATATAAAAATAAATGGGAAAGTTCTAATAATACAAGCTAGAAATGAATACAAGTATGAAAAGATACTTGGGGAAAACAAACCTTTTTTAAGTGAAAGCAATAGTAATTATCTTAAGGTTTCTGCTAAGTGCCAAAACATTTTTAGAAGCACTAATTCATTTAATCCTCAAAAATTCCTTCAAAGTGAGTATTACTCTTTCCATTCTGTGAAAGAAGCAGCTGAGATTCAAATATCAACTCACTCAGCTGCTAGACAGTAAGTCAATTTGAGCCCAGGAACATCAGCCCTTAAGTGCATATTCCTTTCATTTACTTAGATGTTTTGTTAACAAAATCTATTAGTGCCATCAGCCAGAACTCTGAGAATGCTTAAGAAACTTGGAAGCACATTATCTACATTTTTTTCTTCTTTGCAGTTTTTAAATGGAACCCAGGGAGGGTTTTGCACCCTACTACTGAGGCCAGGGAGAGAAGCACCCTACTACTGAGATACATCCCCAGCCCTGTTAAATATTTAGTTTGAGACAGTCTCACTAAGTTGCTCTCAGACTTATGATGCTCATGCCTCAGACTCCTGAGCAGCTGGAATTGCAGGAATTAACAACCCTTCATACTTCTAAAATCTTTTTCTGCTGGAGCTTTGAGTGTCTAGGGCAGCACTGTGCAGCACAGTGTCCTGCAATGATAGAATATTACACTTGTCACTGTCCATGAGATTTGTGAGATTCCACTTGCAGACTGAGGATCTGGGAGCTTAGTTGTACAACTGTATGACTCTAGAATAAATATCTATCTGTCACCTATCAACTGATCACATCTTTGACTATCTATCTATCTATCTATCTATCTATCTATCTATTATTTATCTACCTACCTGCCTATCTACCTGTCTATCATCTACGTAACCATCAGTCTGTCTGTCCTACTGATCCTGTTTCTTTGGCAAACTTGACCCAGAAGGTAACCAGTTTGGTGGTCACTGATGCACGTGAACATTGAGTACTGAACGTGTGTTTCATCTGACTGAAACCCTCAGTTCCTGATTTTATTTCATCTTAATTCATTAATTAATAATTAATTATTTGATTTCAATTTAAGTAACCACATGAGGCATGGTTGCAGTATTAGGCAGCCCAATTTTGCATATTTATAGTTATAATGCTTAAGGACGAGTGATGAGAGAGAACATTTTAATATGTGCATAATGCCAAAGTTGATTTTTTCCTTAATGACTTTAATGGAATTCCCAGGTGACAGAGGAGCCTGTGTCATCACAGACATCCCCACAGGCATTGTGTGGGGGAGGAGAGCTGGCCCTTCTGGCAGCTGTCTGTCTGCACTGCTGCCCACGTGGGTCCCGGCCACAGTCTGATTCTCACATCTATGTTTAACTCCCATGCTTGCGATTCTCACAGCTACAAGAGACACATTTTATTTTAGCCAATTTATGATGGAGGAAAGTGCTTTTCTCCTGGTTTTCTTAAATTTAGTTTTTCATGCAGTTAGTGCATCTTAGGTATGCAGAGCACAGGGTTTGGTTCTGGCATATCAGCACACATATGTAACATACTTTACCTTCACATCCCTCATTATTTTCCCCGGCCCTTTTTTCGCCCTATTTTTGACTGTGTGTGCATGTGTGTGTGCATATATGTGTGTGTTTGTCTTTCTGGGAGATTTTTTTATTACATTCTGAACATTCACCCCAGATTATTCTGTTAGTTCTCAGTTCTAAACAAAGCCTCTCAGAAACTCATGAGCTCCTGGTTGTTCTTTATTTTGCAGTGTGTTACAGTGCAGGGAGTACTGCGGTTCTCAGCAGTGTACCCACTCACTGGCACTCAGAGCAGCATCCGTGCTCCAGTGGAGAAGCTGGCTGCTCCCATCCAGCTCTCCCCATAGCCACTCCAGGAGCCCTGCCTTCCAGGGGCCCCACGCTGCCCTGTCTCTGAGATTCCGGGTGGAGAGAATGACATTTCAGCCTGTACTTGGGTACAGTGAAGGGCCCTCCCTGAGGTGGGTAGGCCTCAGCCAATCATTTGAAGACCAACTAGAGAAAAAGGCTAAAGCAGGGCCAATTCTTGCCTTCCTCTGGAGTCTGAGCCTGGTCCTTTTGGCCTTTGAACTTGAGCAGAAATATTGGTTCTTCTTGTGCTTTGAACTTGCCTACTTGAACTGCAGCTAATGACATCAGTTCTCCTGGCTCTCAGGCCATGGACTCAGCCTGGGGCTATGCCATGGGCTGTGGGAGCTTCAGCTTGCAGACTGAGGATCTTGGAGTTAGTTGTGCAACTGTATGACCCTAGAATAAATACCAGTCTGTCATCTATCTTTGACTATCTATCTATCTATCTATCTATCTATCTATCTATCTATCTATCTATCATCTATCTGTTGTTTATCTACCTACCTGCCAACTACCTGTCTATTATGTATGTAACCATCAGTTTATCTCTCCTATTGATCCTGTTTCTTTGCCAAACTTGACCCAGAAGGTAACTACATAAGGTGATTGTTTACCACTTAGATTCCACAGACAAGAGAAAGAGCAAGGTGGGGTGGGTGAGTAAGCTGGTTTCAGAATATGAACTTATGATAACCACATCTTGTTTTTTAACCATACAAATAGATAAATGAAGATAGCTTGCCAGAGGGAAGGAAGCATGTCCTGCCGGCCCCATGTTGGCTCTGGTCCCACTGGATATTAAACAAGAACAAAGACTCTCATTTAGAGCTTGACTAATGAGTTTGTGAAAAGCAGAGTTTCCATTTATTCATTCATAATGAGAAATAAAACCATCAAGCAGACTGCACTCATGTTTGCTGTGCAATTTATTATTCTCCTCCAGGCAAATTATAGGGGAAACCAAATTATCATCGCAGGAGCAGGAGGGCTGGGATGACTTTAAGGCCTGGAGACACGGAGCCCGGGCAGCCTGATCTCCTCTCCACAGGACACGCTACCTGTGAAGGGCTCATCTTGCTCCTGGACCAGAATCTCTCTGCCCCCAGGCCTAGAGACCTGTTGCTACACTGTCCTCTCTGTTCTCATCTTCCAGACTTTCTCAACTGGCAAGTTCCTTCTCTCTGACTACCATGTTTCATGTATATTATCCTGTAACAATTGTGTGATCCTGTTTTATTTTCTGATGTCAAAGACAAATAGGATTTTTATTAAATCTTCAGATGAAGTAAAAATTCCCACTATCTAACAGTCACCCCTGAGAAAAGAGGCCAGGAAGAACCCATCCTGTAGTGAGGGTGAGTGAGCCTGTGTGGGGTTGAAGACATCACTCAGGGATCTTTGGGCCTCAGAAAGGTCTTTCTTCTATCTGTATTTTTTATAAAGAGATGTCAGCAAAGGGACAGGACCGGCTCAGTACATCTTTCCTTACAATTTCTGGGTAAGAAGTCATTTGGCCTTTGTGGCTCACATGGCTGCAGCCACTCTACTCTGCCAGTAGATGTTAAAAGCAGCCATGCACACTAGGACTAGGTGACATGCGCTTGCCATGTCCCAATAAAACTTTATGTACAAAACTGTCCACCTTTAGCCCTCAGACCATAGCTTTCCATTTCTAATCTACATCTTCATCTAAAATGGCTAGAGGAGATCATGCATTTTATTAGTAAGAAGTAGTTTTATTTTATAGTGAAACCATCCGCAAATTCTTAGCTCCGTAGCCTGTTTTGTTCAGTTTCTGAATCAGATTATAAGGCATTTCATTGCATGGTGGTAGGTATTTGCAATCCATGCAAAGAGGAGTGAACATCCTGGCAGCCAGTGTGGACAGCACATCTATCTTACCAAGGCGGTCGAGCGCAGTGATCTGGAACCCTGCTTTTGGGACACACCATAGTCGTGATCACCAGAGTGCGTGACATAAAAGCTCACTGCAGAAGGAGGCCACATCAAGAGCTGGAAGTGATCCCCATGCCTGCAGAAGAGAAAGAACACCCTTTGCAGTGGGGAGAGCACAACATCCATGGCTGTCCACAAATTGCTCCAGTGTTGTTTCTCACCCCTGTTCTGTAAAATGAACAAGCTTAGGGAGGTCGGGAAACTTGCTCACAGTGAGTGGCTAGGCTGGAGTCTGCCTTCTTGACATTCTGTAGATACCAAGTGCAGCAGCCCACCAATGAGTGTCTTAGCAATTTGAGATGTTGGGGAGAGAGAATTTTTGGAGGTGAGTAGATGGGAGGCACTGGTCTAGGCTGAAGGTACAATGGTGCTGGGTACTCAAGGTGGGCACAGTTAGGTCTCTAAATGCTCTATAGGCAAACAGAGCGACTGGAAGCAGGGAGGTTGCTGTTCCAGTGACTTCTGCCCAAATCGAGCTAGCTTAAGCATGGCTCATGGTCCATGTGATCTAAGACCTTGTCCAAAAGAGACAACAGGTTCCAGAGTGACCCACACAGAGACCCAGCCTCCATTGGCTGGAGCCTCAGATACTACATCAGGAATCAGAATGGTGGGAGAACACTCCACTCTCCACTGTGGGCCTGAATGTGGGGCAAGTAGAGCCTTGTCATATAGCTTTTTTTAAGGCCATAGGACCCAGTGCTGCCCAATAACCTACCCAGTTTCTTTTCTCCTCCTATAAACTCTTTGTGTGAGTGTGCATGTGTATGTGCGTGCATGTGTGTGTGTGTGTGTGTGTGTGTGGTACTGGAGATTGAAACTACAGTCTTTGCACTCTGCTGTAGCTCCCTCCCAACTCTTTTTAAAAATTTTAAATTTTGACCACAGGACTCTCCTAAGTTGCTTAGGCAGGGTTTCAACTTGGGCTCCTGCCTCACCCTCCCTGAGTGCTGGGATCACAGGCATGTGCCACCACAACTGGCTTCCTGCGAACTCATATCAAAGGATCACAATTATAAGCCCATGTCAGGCACTACTACAACTTATTGTTTAAAAACATGGTCTCTGATTATAACCTGGCTCGTGTGCAAGCCTGTGAAATTACTTCTGTGCCCCTAAACAGAAATAAGAGAGTCTATGATCCAATCAACAAATATTGCAAAAAATTAGGAACTTGCTCACAAAGTCTGTTTGCAGCAGCACAGGCCATGGAGTGTGAGAATCTGCAACATTTATTTGAGTCCCTGAAGGTATCAATAAACTTTTATATGAGGTGCAGATGCTAGAAAATATACACCATAACATTTTATGTTTTATTTAGCTGTAGTGCGTAATCCCCCCAGGTCCCGGATGAGTCCTGGGGGGCTATGACTCCCGGCGTTTAAGGGATCCTCAGACATTCATCTTCCAGGGTGATGCTTTCTTTATTATGGAGCTGGTTCCTCGGGGCTTTGGGGCATTCATGATTGCTGTTTTCAAAGTAGTTTTTGTAGTGAAGTAAAAATTACACAAAATATGATCATTTTGGAGAGGAAGAAGAATGTCATCTATCTTTTCTATCATCTATGTGCACAGGAATCCGTTGCTTCAGTCTTGTCTGAATACCTTTTCTGTTATATTGATTTTATGTATGTGTGTGAATATCCAAACAAGGTATCTATTAGGGCTGTGAATTATGCCTGACATGGAGATGTATCACCATAAAAATAGCACTTGAGGGAGTTGGGGACTGCTTGCATCATCCCTGTAAGGTTGTTAGCTCACTGTTTCCTGGGTGCTATAAAATGTATATACCCCTGTTCATGAAGTCCACACAGCTCCAAGAAGGCCACACTGGAGGTTTGTCCTGGCACTCAGTGCTCTACAGGGGCTTCCTTGCCATGTCCCAAGGGTCACAACTCACACTTTGTGGGGAGTTGTGGATGCTGGACTCAGATGGTGGAGCCTACAAGAAGTGATGGGCATAACTCATTGGAAACGGTAGTTCCTTTCCATAACAGCTCAGGAGACAGCAGAGAGGCATGGTAGGGTGTGTGCGGATGAGGAAAGGTCCTGTCACTGCAACCACCACTCCATGACCACCTCAGGCTGGCAGGAAGTGGGAAGCTAAGTTACTCAATGTACAGGGATAAAGGCACCCAGTACACACCTGTGTGGAAGCCAAGTAGGTGGCTCAAAGGACCTCATTATTAAGTTTTCAGGGATTCTTTTTTATTTTTAATGTATTTAGTACAGGGTCTACAGGGTGTCACTATACAGACTGGACTTGTGATCCTCCTGTTTTCAGCCTCCCAAGCACTGGGATTACAGGTGTGTGCCATCATGTCCAGTCTAAGTTTTCAGCGATTCTGTGAGCCACATTGTCATACACAGCCATTACTAAAAATTCAGTCATGTGGAAGGTGGAGCCCTGCTATGTGCAGAAGTTCAAGCCTGTTTTGTGTTCTGTTTCCTCTGAATTTGAGGCAGGCAAGGCACTAGCTAATCAGTTTGCTCACAGATGAAGCCCATGCCTTGGGAGAAAGATTCAGCCCCAGAGCTGGCAGCTCTAGGGGGAGATAAGACCCCTGGCCTGCAGCGCTAGCTCCTGCAGTGAAAGTCCAGTGGCTATAATAAACTACAAAGAGTGTGAGGTTTTACTCCAAAAGTGATTCCTTTAAAGAAAGTAGGAGAAGAAGCCCAGCAAGTGCCTGTTGTACTGCCAGAGACTTAGGCTCCACTTTGGGAAGTGACTGTTTAAGTTGGAGCCTCAGAATAACTCCTCTACTTTAGTATTTCCCGTGTTAGCCTTCCACAATGACAAGGCGCAAGATAGCTACAGTAGACAGCCAAGGAAAGAGTGCAGGCTACACCAACCCCCTGTGAAGTATAAACTCCTGTGGGGAAGGACTCTGTCCCTCATATTAAGAAGCTCTGCTCGGTGATAGTGGCTTACAGAAGAAGCTGGGATCTAAAAACACTGACATTCAATCAAACGATCTTCTTGAATCCCTGCCCTACAGTTTACACCCAGCAAAGGCCAAAGGGCTGATTATTTTTTCCCATCTAGTAGTGTGAGCAAGAGCATGCCTCTGTGTGAGCAGTTGCCTTAGACTGGGGCATTCAGACAGAGGAAGAAGGGCACCCCAAAATTCCACAGGACATATACCTAAGCCAAAAAAATTTGCAACTTGATGGACTGAAAATACTGGAAAGAAAAACTCATCGAAAAACACAGAAGATTTTTTAAAAACTAATTGAATTGGTTTTTATCTTTTTAACTTTTCCCTTGCTTTTCTTTTCTCCATTATCTTGCTGTTTGTTTTTCTTCTTTTTCTTGTTTGTTTTTCCTGTCACTGTCATCCAATACTACTAGTTCCTTTACTCTTCAGTAAGATCTGTCTCACCTTTCCCACCTCTTGCCCATCTTCCAGTGAATAATACTTCAAATTCTATTATCATTCTCTACATTCCTACCCCCTCTATAGCCATTATGTTTTCTGAGTCTGTAGCAGTTAAGTCTGTTATTAGTGTTCAATACTGTTCTGTTGTAATGGAGGTAAATCTGCCTCATTCAGTAGATATTTACTTAAGGAGAATATTTGGTTTGTCTTAATGTTTATACTATAAATATATGATGGAGACCACTACTTAGCTCTGAGAATGATTTAAATTAAGTAATTGGCTTTCCATGTTTAATTATGAGTCTGTCCAAGGCCTAGGCCCCTTTGGCTAGAAATGGGCAGTGCACTCATAACGAGTGAAACTCTATGAATCACTGGTTCTGACTGACTGAGGCCTGTGGTGACCTGTGAAGCAAAGGACAAGACAAGAATACAGCTAAGGACATCTGGCTCCAACCTCAATTAACTAGACAAAGACAGTAGCTGCAGGCATCTCACTCCTGGGTTGAGACCTTCCTAGAGATAATATAGTTCTCCTAAATTAACAATGTCTTACTTGGAGAAGACCTTGAGAGATTTTCACCTTTCTTCAGTATTCTCCACCCCACCCTATCCCTGTTTTGATAACTAAATGAATATGGGCAGCCCAAAGAAGATCTTTGTCTTATTCCCCAGAGAATATCAAATTCTGTTACAGTGTTTTGATCCTCCTGGGGCCCTAAAATCATACCATCTGATTTATTTATTTAAGCCTTTGCTGCCCTCTCATGTTGGAAATTCCCTGATAAATCTGTGATAACTAAGGGATAATATTAACATGATAAATATAGAACTCTTTCCTATGATTCATGGCTGTATGTTATTGGTTCTTAGAGTATGTTGATGACTAGTTTGTCTTTGATGCTATTATTGTTGTTGTTTTCATTACTATAGCCAAAGTGACATAGTTGTTGTTGTTAATTTATTTTTCTGTATAACTCAAATATCTGAGTTGTCTTTCTGTCACTGATACTATGGCTCATTCTCATAGAACTGAGTACCAGGCCAAATATACTGTAACTTTTCTAGCCAAACTAATGGAGGTAGTTGGAGCCTGGCACATAGGAAAGGCCTATACTTAGTCACACCTAGAGGGTGTCACTGGAAAGCAGATATTACCTTAAAGAGCCTCCATATTAGCAAAAGTGTCTTCCACCATAATCAACCCACAAACTTCAGTACACAAAACATACAAACAAAAATAATAGAAATATGAGAAAACAAAGCAACAAAATGCCTCCAAAAACTCCCAAAACTCTGAAGCTGGTTCACAGGGCATTGACGGCAGAAAATCAAAAGCCACAGAGCCTAATTATTATAATAACAGAGGAGGTTTAAAAAAACAACAACCAGATCAACAAGGTACTTGACAAACACATGAAAAATATAACAGACAAATGGCCCTAATAAACAAAATAATAAGCACGTGTACAGAATACGCTAATAAAAAGCTAGCCATTCTAAGGAAAACAGTACCCAAGAGTCAAACATAGAAAAGAATCAGCACCCACAGCAAAGGTACCAAAACATCCAGGAGATTATAAATTCTATCAACAATATGAGGAGATGTAACCAATGTGACCAACATGAGAACAGAATATCAGAACCAGGAGACAAGGCAGAGGTTGGTGACCAATTAACAAGAAATACCTTTAAAATGACAAGCAGATGTGGAAAATGAATCCAGCAGTGGCTAGGTGATACAAAGAATACCAATGAAAATTTATTGTAATTAGCAAGAAAGTAGAAAGTGGCACAAATAGAATAAAAACTATCCACTGAACCAATAGCAGAAAACTTCCCAAATGTAAGAAAATATTGTAATACACAACTAAGTGAGGGATATATAACCTCAAGTAGTCATGATCATAAAAGAAGCTCTCTATAACACATTGTAGTCGAAATTCCAGAAGTCCAACATGGACAGAATCATAAGAGGTGTTAGAAAAACAATGAATTACAGTAGATTTCTCAACACAAACCTTAAAGAGTTGTAAAATGGTGTTTCAAGCTAAAAAGAAAAGTTTCCAACACTGACAGATACATTCTGTAAAACCACCTTTCAAATAAATGATACAATAAGATATTTCATGATGAGAATGCTTAGAGAAATTCATGATTACCAAACTAATACTCCAAAACATTCTCAAGAATATCCTGAAAGAGACAGTGAATTAACATTGCCAAAAGAATCAATAGGATAAATACACCAGACAAGGGGAACAGCTAAGTAGAACGAAAAGAAGAGAATCTGCACAGAAAAATGTAGTGACGGGACTGAGTCATAGTCTCAGTTCCCTAGTTAAAGGCCACAAATTGACAGAATAGATCAGGAAACAACAAGAAACATATTTTAACTCAAAAAAGAAATTTATAGACTTAAAATAATGGAAAACAATATTCCATGTAATGGGAACCCACCAAAGGTTATGCTATTTTCAAACAAAGTAGACTTCAAGCCAAAGCTGACCAGAAGAAGCAAATAAAATCACTACATATAAGTTAAGGAAACAGGGTCAGGGAGATGGTTCAGTAGAATAAGCACTTTCCTGGCAAGTGCAAGGGCCTGAGTTCAATCCCTGGTTCTGCCAAAGAAAAGAAAAAAAAAAAGAGAGAAAAGAAAAGAAAAAGAAGAAGTTAAGGAAACAGAAGAGATAATAACTATTAACATATATACACTAACAACAGAACACCCAACATTAAACAAATACTATTGGACATAAAAGATCAAATAAACGTTAACACAATTACAGTGGAAGGGTTAGATTTTACACTGTCACAGAAAGATCAACTATGAAAAATCAACAATGAAATAACAGAGCTAAGCCAAACCTTACAACAAATGGAATAAATAGACCTCTACATCATGTTCTACCTAACAACTTCAGAATACACATTCATCTCAGCAGCACATGGAATTTCTCCAAAATAGACCCTATATTAGCCAATAATGCACACTTAAGTGAATAAAGGAGTTTAAATTATACTCACAGATCTAGAAAAATCATTCTTAAAATTTATTTGGAACTAGGAAAGACTTAGAAAAGAAAAGGCAATCCTGGGCAACAAAGATAAGGCAGGAGGCATTACAGTCTCTGACTTGAAACTATACTACAAAGGTACTATGATAAAATTCACATGGTAGAGGCAAAAAAAAAATAGACCTGAGGATCAATGGAATGGATTAGAAGATTCAGATAAAACTTACAAACTCAGACATCATATCTTTTACAAAGGGGCCAAACATATCCACTGGAAGAAAGATAACCTCTTTAACAAATGGTGCTGGAAAAACTGGCTCCCCACATGCCAATAACTAAAGCTAGACCCAGGTCTATCACCAGGCATTAAACTAAAGTGAAAATGGATTAAAGATCTAAACATTAAACAAGAAACACTAAATCTACTGGAAGAGAAAGTAAGTGGAATTCTTGAAGACACAGGGGTAGGCAAACATTTCATGAACAAAAATCAAACTGTAGGGGAAATACTTGAAAGAATCAACAATTGGGACATCCTCTTATTGAGAAGTTTCTGCACATCAAAAGAAGTTACAGGGGCAGGGAACATGGCTCAGTGGAATAAGCACTTCCTTGGCAAGTGCAAGAGCCTGAGTTCAATCCCCGGTTCCTCCAAAAAGAAAGAAGAAGAAGAAGAAGAAGAAGAAGAAGAAGAAGAAGAAGAAGAAGAAGAAGAAGAAGAAGAAGAAGAAGAGGAAGAGGAAGAGGAAGAGGAAGAG
>NW_004524703.1:2337472-2366518 GCF_000260255.1 Octodon degus
GAAGAAGAAGAAGAGGAAGAGGAAGAGGAAGAGGAAGAGGAAGAGGAAGAGGAAGAGGAAGAGGAAGAGGAAGAGGAAGAGGAAGAGGAAGAGGAAGAAGAAGGAGGAGGAGGAGGAGGAGGAGGAGGAGGAGGAGATGTGGTTATTTTTATACAATGGAATATTACTCGGCTATAAAGAAAGACAAACTAGAATATTCCGAAAAGTATAACAGATACAGTTAAATGGAAAGAAATGGAACTTAAGGATTAAACAACAAAGAGAGTAAGGAGAAAAGATAGGAAAAATGGTACGGGCAAAAGCATGTAAGCATGTATACAAGATGGATGAGGTGATTGTACTAAGAATTTCCATCAGTTTTATGAAAATAGAAGTTAATGTGTAGAATTCTCACCTTGACTGACTGTATGCAGATAACTGCAACCTAAGCAACTACATTAGGGACAGCAATGTGTAATACAAAACTATGCTTAAAATACCTGTTGTCTTGGTCTTCTAAATGTGTGCCACTTCTACTGTCATACCAATTATTACTATACTCTCTATAAAGTTCATTTTTTAGAAAAAGGTAATAAAAGAAAGAGATAAGAACAACATTTAGGATTTCTTGAAAGCATGCACTAATTAGTTAATCATATATCCCATCTCGCATAACTATACCTGATAATCTGAGCCACAGATTTAATGATAAAAATAGATAATATATCATTCATTGTCAATCAACTATTCTTGTTTTGAAAATCTGTAATATGTGTATTGTTGTATGTTACCCTGATTCTGTATTTGTTTTTGTTTTTCTTGCTTTTGTTTTTACTCTTCAAAGTAAAAGAAAATTATAATAAAAAAATTATACCAGATAAAAATTAGGCACTATTTAATGGAAGATAACAATAACAATGTTAATTATCAAAACAGTTCAAATTATAATATGCCTTTTATCAGAACATAGCACAAAGAAACTAGAACTAAATGGCAAAAGAAACCACAAAAATTATGCAAATAAATGGAAATTAAACAATATACTCTTTATCAGTGGGTCACAGAAGAAATCAAAGAATAAATGACAGTTCTTAGAATTAGATGATAATGCCAGTACAACACACCAGAACTTGTGAGATGCAATGAAAGCGTTCCTAAGAGGGAAGTTTATAGCTATAAATGCCCTCATCAGAAAAAGAGTAAATGCAAAAAAAAAAAAAAATCTAATGATAAATCTTAAGATACTCAAAAAGCAAGAACAGTGCAAATCCAAAGTTAATACAAGGAATGAAATTATAAAGGTCAGCATAGAAATCAATGGCACGGAGAAGCAAAACAAACAAACCAAGTGAATGAATCCAAGAGCTAAATCTTCAAAAGAGTGGACAAAACACAAAAACTCCGCTGACCTCACCAAAAAAGAAGGAAGACACAAGTCAATACAATTAAAAATGGAAAAGATGAAATCACAATGGACACCGATGAAATCCACAAAGTTATTAGTAACTATTTTACAAATCTGTATGCTAATAAATTGGAGAGTTAATGAGAAATGGATAGATTAATAGGCACATATAGTCACCCAAACTAACTAAGGAAGATATAAAAATCAGAAAAATTCAGTAACACGCAGTATAACTGATGCAGTGCTAAAAAAAAAAAAAAAAAAAAAAAAACTACAAACTAGGAAAAGTCCAGGTCCAGATGAATGCACTGCTGAATTCTACAAGAACTTCAAGGAAGCTCTACACCAATACTTTTCAAACAATTAACAAAATTGAAAGGGATGAAGTATTCTCAAAGTCATTCCTCAAAGTTTGCGTGACCCTAAAGTCAAAACCAGACTAACATCCAACCACAGAAGAGAATTACAGGCAATAGATTTAATGAATATATATATATATATATATATATATATATATATATATATACAAAACCTCTCCACAAGATACTGCCAAACAGAAATAAAAAAAAATCATTGGAAAGATCATACCTGAAGACCAAGTAGACTTTACCCCAGGCATATTCAACATACAGAAACAATAAAGGTATCATAACATAAATAGAAGCAAGGAAGAAATTATGTGATCATCTCAATTAGTGTTTCAAAAGGCCTTTGACAAAATCCAAAATTCCTTCATGATAAAAAATTTCCTGAAGAAAATAGATATAGAAACACCTTATTTGAATATGATAAAAGCCATTTATGACAAACCAATGGCCAACATCATATTAAATGGGGAACAACTGAAAGCTTTCCTTCAAAAATCAGGCAAGGCAAGGATGACTACTATTATCATTTTTGTTCAATATAGTACTCAAAGTATTATCCAGAGTAATCAAACAAGAAAAAGAAATAAAAGGATATGCAGAAAAGCAGTCAAATTATTATTATTTGCTAATGATGCGACCCTCTACATAGAAGACCCAAAACAGTCCATCAAAAGTCTTCTAGAGTTAATAACTAGATCCAGTAATAGATCAGTATAAAAATTAATTTAAAAATGAATAATGCCCCATACATTAGGAATAAACACACTGAGAAAGATATTAGGAAACAGTATTATTCACAATAGCATGAAGAGAAATTAAATACTTAGGAATTAACCTAACCAGGGAAATCAAAGATCTCTACAAAATACTACAGTACTTTGAAAAAGGAAATTGAGAGGGCATCAAAAAATAGGTATACGTCCCCTACACCTGGCCAGGCAGAACCACTAGTGTCAAAATGGCCAGTCTTCCAAAACTGATACACAGATTTAATGCAATGTCAATCAAAATCCCAATAGTACATGTCACAGAGTGAGATAATGCAATTCTAAAATTTGTATGGTATCAGAAGAGACCCAAAATAACCAAAGCAACCCTGGGTAACAAGATCAAAGTAGGAAGCATCCCAACCCAAATTTGAAGCCACATTACAATGTTACAGTGATAAAACCAGAAAGGTATTGGTGTAAAAAATAGATACATGAATCAGTGGAACACAAGAAAGGACACAGAAAAAACACCAAACTATTGAGCTATTTGATCTTTTACAAAGGAGCCAAAAAATATACTGGAGGAAAGATAATCTCTTTAATAAATGGTGCTGGGCAAATTGGCTACTTACATGCAGAAGATTGAATATAGACCTATATCATCTCACTATAGAATAAAAACTAAAATAAAAATGGATCAAAAATCTAAATGGTAAAACAGAAATAATTTTTTGTAAGATGAAATAGATAATACTCTTGAAGAAATAAATGTAGGAAAGACTCTAGGAGCAGAGATAGCACCATGAGTCATCAAATGAGATGGAATGAAAACAAGAAACTGAAATAGAAATTTCAGCTGCCCTTGCCCAAGCCATTCCTCTGCTAGGCATCTTCCCGAAAGAGTTGAAGACATCTAATTGCAATGATAAAAAACATACCCATTTTTACAGCAGCAAAATTCATGATAATCAAGAATTGGAAGAGTCTATAAATCCACTAACAGATGCAGGGGTAAAGAAAGTATGGTATTTATACATAATGAAGTTCTATTTTTCTGTAAAGATGAATACATTTGAGTCATCTGTAGGAAAATGGATGCACCTTGAGATCATAATGTTAAGTGAAATAAACCAGACACACAAGCTTGCATATTATATGGTTTCTCTTATATGAGGAACTTCAAATATAAAGAGTCAAATAAAAGGATAGATGGTGCAAGTATGGAGGTAGATTTTTTTTTTTTTTTGAAATGGAAAGGGGATCAGGAAACGGAGAGTAGGAGTACACTAGCTTAATAAAATAAATTAAAATCCACTATATTCATGTACCAACTTCCCAGAAGGGATGTAATCATTCTGTTAAACAAGCATGTACTAATAAAAACCTGAAAAAAGAAACAAACAAATAGATAAAGATTCAATCATATAAACCTACACTGTACTTGTAATCCTAGCCACTTAAGAGACTGAGGCAGGACAGCTGCAAGTTTGAACCCATTCTGGAGAGTTTAATGACTTAGCAAAAACTCTGTTTCAAAATAAAAATTAAAAAGGGCTGGGAATGTGTAAAGGACCTGTGTTTAATCCTCCGTACTGTAAAATACAAAACCCATAAACTCAACGTTACAAAAAAATGTTTAAAAAATAAATAAAAAGTAAGCAAGCAAACAAAAAACAAAGTTAAGACATGCTCCTAATTCATTTCCCAACCACTTTGCTGTGTTCCCATCTGATTGGACCAGAGGAGCCCCTAATGTGTGCATTTGTTCAAGGTTCCTCCCTCTTCAGACTCTGGGGTTGGGGCAGGTGTGCAGGAGCTCAGTTACCTGCAGCATCCAGGGAGCCGAGCTCAGTGGACCGTTATTTGAACCTCCTCTGTTACCTCATAGCCACGTAACCTTGGGTCTGTTGAACCCTCTGTGCTTCCTTTCCTCACTGTAAGAAGGAGGGGACACCGTGCAGGAGATTTTGGAGGATTAATAGAGAAAATACACCCTTAATATATCCTGTTATTTTATATTTTAAAGCCTATCCTGTCCCCTTCATGTCTACTCACCACAGAGTCAGTGTGTTGGTCAGCTGTTCATTGCTGTGCCCATATCGATTTAAGGGAGGAAGGGCTCATTTTGTTTCACAATATCAGCGACATCAGTCCAGAGTCATCTTGTTCCATTGTTTTAGGCCTGTAGCAAGGCAGAAACATCTTGCCAGAAGTGTATTGGAGGAAAGCTGCTTATTCATGGTGCCTGCGAGCAGAGAGAGAAAGAACCAGAGAGAAAGCAGCCAGGAGCAGGATACACCTTTGGAAGGCACATGTCAGTGACCTACTTCCTCCAAGTGGGCCTCTTCAGCATGTGAGGTCAACAACTCTGAGTCCAGCCATCTGTGTAGTCTGCAGCTCTGGACACTGCTGCATTGGTGAGCAAACCTCAATATGTGGGTCTCCAGGGGTACTTTGTATTGAAACCCTAAGAGTCACCCAGCACAGAGACCACCCCAGGTCTCTCACTGTCCCTAGCCTGTGAACCTCAGCACCATCCTGGATGCAAGTACACTGAATTGGTGAAGGGAGTCCAAGACCTGACTCTGATACGGTCACTCGTGACAATTCCACGCATCATAGACATTTCAAGTTTGTAGAGTCTGGTGGTAGGACTCACCAGGTATGTTCAATGGCTTAGTTACTTTCTGGTTATGACTTTGCAGAGAGGGATTGGTCTGATTGAGAGTCCAAATTGCCTTCACCCTTGGTGAAGATTTTTGGCCCAATACTTAGTCCTTTGGAGCTAGGTATGGACTTTAGCAAATGACCCTGGTTCTTCTCTTGCTTGTCCTCTGCAAGTATCCTATGCATCATCCCAAGTAATATAGTGAAGGGTGCTTAAGGTTAGGTAGGGTTTAAATTAATTCCTAAATTGTGTGTGTGTGTGTGTGTGTGTGTGTGTGTGTGTGTGTGTGTGTGGTGATTTCGTGAGGCTAGATGCTCCCTAATGGCTCTATTTCTTGCATCTAGATGGATCCATCCCCAAAGAATTCTATAATTTTGATAGGTTTGCAGGTAGTTCCAAAAAAAGAAATTTCCCCAATTAAGCCAATTTCACTTTTAGAGAAAAATGGACTTCTAATATATGTATCCTAAATAGAGTTAAAATAATAGCATGAACACACAGGGAATTGCATGTATAAAAAATTAGGAATCTATAAATAAAGAACAAAAATAAAAATTTAAAGTTTTGATTAAATAAAGCACTAAGAAAAAAGCCACCAAAGAAAACTACAGCCTTCAAGTAATCATCAAAAGAAATCCAGATGTGGTGAGAGATTTTGACATATCTCTTCCCCATCATAGATTCTGACAAATCTCTTGTCCTTAGAGGTAGTCATTAAATTACCACTAAAGACATGTTACGCAAATGCCCTGACTCCCTAAGTCCTAACCATTACATCTCTTAGGAACACTGCCCAGAGGACACAGATTCTTGTGCAGGAACAAGGTTAGGAGGCCGTTGGGGGCAGCTGAAGGAGCTTATCTTCCAAAGACCGAGCACCTTTCTAGGTGTGTTCAGGACAGAGCTAGTGTCTCCTCCCAGAAAGATGGAAGCCCTCAGAGCATTTCTCCTGATCCCTCCTGATTTCTCCTAAAGTTCCTGCCCTTGGACTAGGGGGAGAGGCAAGCGAGTGTCACTTCCACAGCCCGGGCTGCACTCAGGCTCCCTTGGAGATCTGGTCCCCTGAGGTTCTAGGCAAAACTGGAGAGTAATGACCTCATTTGGTGGCTGCTTCCCAGTCCTGAGCAGACAATGTTAGAACTCACTCAATATTAGGCCTTTCTGGATTCAATGACAAGGATTACTTTGAAAAAAAGCCCCTGGGCAGTGAGACCCTGTACCAAATAAATAAATAAATAAATAAATAAATAAATAGGGCCAGTGAAATAGCTCACCAGTCTAAAGCAACTGCTTAGGCAAGCGCAGGGACCACGGTTTGATCCCCCAGCACCACATATCATGCCAGCCCCGCTCCCAGGGCAGGCTGAGCTAGACACAAATATATATATATATATATAATATCTTTTGAAGAGGGTCATATGATCTTCTTCCCTGTTGTCCTCTTCTTTGGCTTTTGAGTACAGACGGAAAGAAAAGAAGAGCTCATCCATTTTCCCAGGAGGCCCCTGGTCTCTCTGGAACTTTGACATATAGAACATTTTTGCCCTTGGGATAGTTTTCCTATTAATGAATTACAGTCTTTCTTATTCTTATTTCAGCTTTGAAGAAAAAATTCATCCATAGTAGATGTCAACAGATGAAAGAGCAACTCCTGTCTGCACCCCAACTTTCCTGCCTTTCCCTGAAGCTTCCCAAAGGCAGAATTTATACCCGTGTAAATCCCAACGCACCACCCCTCCCGAGTGAGCTGGCAGTCAGAGAATGCTTAGCTCCACAGGCGCTCTGTCTGCAGGCTGGGTTCTAATCCTGCAGCCGCCTGAGAGCATTCACCCCCATCTCCTACGGCGGGAATCATGAAGCCTAAGCACTGAGCCGGACACTTCTTGGGACAATTTTCACCTGGTATTAAGGGTGAACTAGCCTTCCTGTAACACAGCTCCTCTTCTTTGCAGATACTAACAGCTGAGTTTATGAAATACCACTTTCGTGTCCTCTGTCCCTTGAAGACCTCCACAGGTCTCAGCTAGCCTCAAGCCAATTTAGGCCCAAGCACACGGACAGGACAAGTGAGCAGTTTTTCTTCCACTGATCTATCAGTGTGAAGTGCAGGCTCCCTCTGCAGTGTTAATAACCAAATATGAAACACTGAAATCGCTGAAAATTGCATCAATTAAAATTGTTTCCAAGCCAAGTAAGTGCCCACCGCTTGCTTGTTTTGACCCAGTGTCTTTTTTATGTTTGATATACTTTCTTAATTAAAACCTGCACTTGAACAAAAAGCTTGGGTGAATGTAGTATTAGGTGGCTTTAAAGGTACAAAATAGAAAGGAAAGAAAGGCTGAGAGGAATTCTGTCATGCTTACACTCCAAGTGCTACTGCTTTGTTATTTTGGTAGCATAACACGAAAGTGAGGCGCATGCTGAAGCTAAAGCTGACCTTGGCTTTTGTCTCTATGTCATGCCGCCCCCTTGGTGTTGCCAGCAGCTTTGCCCCTGCACCGGGCACAGCCCGTGCCACTGCCCACCTGCCCCACGTGGTTCCTACCCAGTCAGACGCTGCAGCTTTCCTGCCCGCAACCCTGTCCCACGTGCACTGGCCACCTCTGTGCCCTGGGAAATCGGACTGTTATCACATCTAGGTGCTGAAAACTTTTACTCTCTAGGGTTTCTGGCACTGTTTCTCAGGCTCTGCTCAAACCCCTTCCGCTAGGGAGCTTTTCCTTGGTGGTTCCCTCGCCCTCTGTGTCCCTTCATTGCCGGTACTGCAGCAGCCACTGGGTCATCTCCTTTGTCACAGACAACACTCTTCATTCTTTCCTCTCTGAAGAAATACAGGCTCACAGCTGGCTGGGCCTCTTCTGTTCCCTGTTCAGCCTAGGACACAACAGAACTCCAAGGGCTGGCCAGATAGCTCGGTGGATTAAGTGTCTGTTTAGGCAGAATGCAGCAGCCGGGGTTCCTCCCCAGCATGTGGTGTGGGCCCTGCCCCCTGGGGTGCACTGAGAGGACGATTGAGACTAGGTGTAGTGGTGTAGGCCTGTAATCCCAGCGCTTGGGAGGCTGAAAACAGGAGAATAACTACTAGTCTGATCTACATAGTGAGACCCTGTAGACCCTGTACTAAATACATTAAAAAGAAAAGGAAAGAAAAGAACAGAACTCCACTCAGCAGGTGTGCAGTGGGTGTTTGTGGAAAGAACCAGAACACCCTTGAGCATCTCTGATGCAGATGTAGGCTTAACCTAGCTTTATCTTCAGAAGTTTGTGGACCAGGAAAGGCCTTCGTGTCCCAGCCTCTAGAGACAGAGCTCCACCCACCCTGCTAATCACATCTCACCTCTTGAGAACAGCTCAGATTCCAGCACAACTGAGATTTTGGTTCTTTGATAAAAGCTTATATTTTTTGAATTATTCTATTAGTACATATTTGGAGTACATGATTATTATACTCATCTCAGTGAGTGGGTACATGTACTAAATATATCTTGGTTCTTTTTATTTCCTTTCCCTCACTACCTCCTCCTCCTGTCTGTAGATCCCCTTTTCCCATTATTATTATTATTATTATTATTTCAATTCATGTTTTTGGCATATAAAGGTTACATCATTGAGGGTAGGTGGCACACAAACACAGTGCATCTTAAATTATTTTATGTCCCCTTCCCTTCCCCACTTCCTCTTATCCTCAGGCTCTTTGTCCTTTTTGTATTTGTAAAATATCAGTTCCTTGTTGCCTCTTTCTCAATCTTATATTTTGCTTTTTATTTGTACTTTTGATTATTCAAATGAGAGGAATCCATACAGTATTTAATCTTTTTTTTTCAAAGTTTTATTGATAAACAGATAGCAATGAGACAGTTTCAAATCAAATCGGAAGTGCAGTTTCAACAAATAATACACTGCATATATTCTTCTTAGTGGTTAATTGCTGTACAAGATGCGGACTTGTGATCCTATTTACAAACACCATTAGAACAAATCATTCTATTCATTAAGAGAACGCAACTATATATCTATCCCAACCACTTCGAATACACAGATACAAATTACATTCATAGGTATACCCCATTTTTTCTAAGTTCAGTTATTGAATATTATAGGTGTGTAAACTCAGCAAAATATTCTAAAAGAGTCCAGTAGCCCATAGTAGCATTGGGTCTTCTGTTTAACTGGCAATGTCAGAAATTATTGACCTGAGTCCCCCACAAGTATTTAATCTTGTATGTCTGATTTATTTCACTTAACATTGTATTTCAAAGGCACATCCTTTTTTGTACTAATGTTTTAAGTTTATCCTTCTTCAGAGCAGCATAGTATTTCATTATACATAGATACATTTTCTTTATGCATTTGTCTGTTGGTGGACATACAGATTATTTCCAAGATTTACCTACTAGGATTTGTGCTGCTATAAGTATTGATTCTCTGTACTATGAAGGATCAGCTCTTCGGGGAAGATACCTTGAAAGGGAACAGCTGGATTAAACAGACTTTCTATGGAATAAGGATTTTTTTTTTTATTCCGAATGCCTTCAGGGAAGGTTTGGCTGGCTTGAGTTGTGGGGATGGAACCACAGCAACCTGAGCCTGACTGCTTTGTTGAAGCAGCCATTTAAAGAACTGAGCTAAGGGGCAGGCCCCCCTAAGCAGACTTTCCAATTTTAGTTTCTTGGGAAACCTCCATTCTGATTTCCATAACAGTTATACTAGTTTACATTTCTGCCAAAAATGTAGAAGGTTCCATTTCACCTTAGTGAGGCCAGAATTTGTTATTATTTGCTTTCTTGATACTTGCCATTCTTCCCAGCATAATAGGAAATCTTAGTGTTGTTTTAATTTGCATTTCTCTAATGACCATTGATACTGTAAATTTTTTTATGCTTACTGGCTGTTTATTCTTCTACTGCTAAGTGGCTTTTCATTTCACCTGTCCATTTTTAAATCAGGTCTTATATTTTGAGGATTCTATTTTTTAAAATTATATATGCTAAGCATTACTCTTTGGTCTGGGAAATATCTGGAAAAAACATTTTTTTTTCCAGATAGATTGCCTCTTCACTCTGTTAGTTGTTCTTTTATCCATGCAGAAACTTTTTAATGATGTAATCCAATTTGTTGATTTTTGCTGTTATTTCTTGTTCAATGGAAGTTCTTTTCAGAAAGTCCTTGCCTGTTCCTCCGACTTTAAGAGTTTTACCTATTTTCTCTTCTAATAGATTAAGCATTTCTGTTTTAATATTTAGATCTCTGATCCACTTTTATTGTAGTTGGTTACCCTGTGTCTTAGATACTTTTCTTGTTGCTGAGACAAAAATACCAAACACACAAATGAAGGGAGGAAGGGGTTGTGTAGCTCACAGTTTGTGGCCCTAGCAGCCACTAATCAGCTGCTTGCAAAGCGAAGGGGCACACAGCAGAGGGCAGGAGCTCGTGGCAATGGAAGACAGAAAGAGCAACAAGAAAACCAAAAGGCAAAACCTCTTTCTGTCCTATATTTATATTGTTTTCAGGCTACCTAATCTAATACTAGTGTAACACTCACACCCATAATCGCAGCATTCAGCCATATATGTCAATCACAAACTCTAAATTCAGTCACCTCTGAAAACACCCCCACGTCTGAGGTTTTTTGCGGGGGACATGTAGACCCAAAACATAACACGTGGTGGGAAATATGATTTGAGTTCCAATATCCTATTTATGAAATTTGTGGATAGCCAATTTTCTCAGCTTCCTTTAATAAAGAGGCATCTTTATGTATGTTAGACCCCTTTGTCAAAGATCAAATAGCTGAATATACCTGAGGTTGTTTCTGCATTGTTTGTTTTGTTCTATTGATCCACAAGTCTGTTTTTGTGCCAGTATCATGCTGTTTTTATCACTGTAGCTTTGTAGTATATTTTGATGACAGGTATTGTGATCCCTTCTGCTTTGGTTTTGTGATCAAAAATTGCCTTCATTATTTTGGACCTCTTTTGGTTACATACAAATTTTAAGGTTGTTTTGTATACTTCTATGAAAAATTCTGTAGGTATTTTGATTAGGATTGCATCAAATGTATATATCAGTTTTTGAAGAATGGCCATTTTGACAATATTATTTCTGCCTATCAAGGAACAGGACATATTCTACTTTCTTTCTTTCTTTCTTTTTTTCTTTCTTTCTTTCTTTCTTTCTTTCTTTCTTTCTTTCTTTCTTTCTCTTTCTTTTCTTTCTTTCTTCTTTTCTAAGAATCTAATTCAGGACCTCACTGTTGTCAGCCAGGTGCTGTACCACTGAGCTATAACCCTAGCCTGATATTATATTTTCTGATGTTCTCCTCAATACCATTTTTCAGAGTACTGTAGTTTCTTTGTACAGGTATTTCACTTCTTTGGTTAAGTTAATTTCTAATATTTAATTTTTCTTGATGCTCTTGTTAATGATGTTATTCTCCTAATTTCTTACTCAGTAAATTAATTATTATCATACAGCAATGCTATTGATTAGGGGGTTGTTTTTTTATACTTGTGCTTTGCTGAATTTGGTTATTAATTCTAGGAGATTTGTTGATGGCATCTATTGGGTTTTCTATATAGAGGATCATGTCATCTGCAAATCATGGTAATTAACTTCTTCCTTTCTGATAATATTGCTTTTATTTCTTCCTCTTGTCTGATTTCTTTAGCTAATATTTTGAGTACTATGCTAAAAGAAATAGTGATAGTAGGTATTCTTGTCTTGTTCCTGATTTTAGAAGCAAATTTCAGCTTTTTTTCATTTAACTTGATGTTGGCCATTGGTTGGTCATAAACAGCTTTTGTTAGATTTAAGTATGGTCCTTCTATACATACTTTTGTCAAGGGTTTATCATGAGTAGATATGGGATTTTGCAATTTTTTTATATTTATTGATACTATAATGTGTTTTTGTCTTGTTTCTGTGTATGTGATATATTATATTTATTAATTTACATGTGATGAAACAGTCTTTCAACCCTGAAATGTCACTTCTTGGTCATGATATATGATCCTGTTATGCCTTCTACCAAGGTGTACCCCCAAAGCCTATGGAATCAGAGGTGAGACATTTTAGAGATGACTGGATCTAGAATATGTGATGCTGAGATCAAGAATAGGTTGCTGCAATTGATGCAAGGCTACAATTAAGGTTGTCCTTCTCTGAGTGTGACTGTTACCTGCCCTAAGACTGGGTAGCCTGGATAAGACATAAAAGATAGGAAAAAGGTCTTTGCTTTTTGCTTTTCATTTGCTGCTTGCTGCCTTCTGCCTACTTGTTCTGAAATGTCCCTCTTCTGTGCCACTCTGCTTGGAGCCAGCCAACTAGAAACTGAAACTCCTACAAACTCTGATGCAAATAAGGCTTTGCTCCTTTAACTTTAAATTTTGGATATTTTGTCTTAGCAATTAGAAAAATAACTAAGACAGAATTTGGTGCCCCAGATGTGGGGTCATTACTGTGACTATACCTGACCACGGAGTTCAGGCCACTTTGGAACTGGTTTATGGGAAGAGTTTGAAAGGGTCTGAAGATGCTTTCTGAAGAAGCAGTCCTGGAAAGCTTTAAGCTGTAGCTGATGGGAGATTCAAGTCATAACTTAGAAGACCAGAAGGCTAATAGAAAGACTGCTTGTAAAGACCAGGCTCAGGAGGTTTCAGCTAGGAAGAAGGACTACTACAGTGATTGTTGAACTTCAGATGATGTGTATTATGTATTGGCACATAGATTGTCTATATTTTGCTCATGTCCAGAGACTTTGCCTGAGACTGAGATTAAGGACAGAAGACTAATTATTCTTTCAGTCTAAGTTAAGGTGATGGCATGGCTACTTTTGGAGGCTTTTAGCAATATTTATGTTTAGAATTAAGAGTAAAGAACTCAGCAGAAAGATGCAAAATATTTTGAGTTTAGGCTCCATTAAAGTTGCAGCCTACAAAGATGGAATAGAGGATGAATTGGTCACTGAAAAGACAGCAAGAAAAATCCAAATATTTCAGAAGAGCATAATAGAGCCATTATAGGCACCAGCAGGACTCCACTTTTTTCAGCCTCAAAATTGCAAAGATGAAAAACTTTGCTTTGAGAAGATAACCCCAGAACGTCACACTTCACAATGTCTGGGGTCTGGGGATGTTTTTCCTGAGTATTTAGTTCCTAGTACTTAGATATGCAGCCACTCAACCCTATATCCAAGAGAGAAAGAAGATTGGCTACTGCTCCAGCTGGCAGCAGGCTTTGGCATCATCCAGGTGGAGATGGTTTTAAGTGCATGAAACATGCAAGAATTTCAGGATCCAGAAGGATTCCACCCAGACTTCAGAAGAAGTATGACCCTGAAAGGACAGTATGTGAAGTTGTTTGAGTTCAAAGGTGTGGTAGAGACCCCATAAATTTGGAGAAGCCAGGAACTATTTGAGGAAAACTACAAGGAAAGAACAGAGCCAGCCCAAGAGAGAATCTGTGGGAGCTACAACACTGGCAGTGCCATAGGAGCAGGACCCCCAAGCCTTTTGGCGTTCACATTCCCCCACAGATTGCCTCAGATGCTGCATATGGAACTACTTAATTTTTGCCATGCTGGACTTGCACTTGCTTTGGTCCCATTCCTTTGTACCTTGTGGAATGGCAATGTTTCTCTTGTGCCTTTGAATGTAGGAGGTGTTTAACTTTTTTTCATTTGTGCAGGGCCTTGTAGCTGAGAGTTTGCCTTGAATCTCATGGGAAACTTTAGGCTTGGACTTTTCAGCAGTGCTCGAATTGTTAGAACTTTGGGAATTCTTGGAGACAGACTAAATACATTTTGCATCAAGAGATGTCTTTGAGTCTTTGGGGGAGACAGAATGTCATAGCTTGTATCTCGATGTTCCCCAAAGCTGCATGAAGTCACAGGTGGGGCTTTTTGATGGGGCTGGATCTAGGGTCTGTCTGTGATGTTGGGATATCATAGTGTGGTGATACTGTGTCTTGGCCACCTGGACAAGGCATAAGGGACAGCAAGAAGGTCATCCCTTGTTGCTTAATGTTTGTGGATTTTCTTTTAATGCTTTTTCAGCAGCCTTTGACATACCATGAACTCTTTCTCCTCTGTGATGCCCCTCAGCCAAGTATGGACTAAAACCTCTACAAACTGTAGAAGTTTAAATAAAAAAATAATAAAAATAAAATAAATAAATCTTCCAAATAAGTCTTCCCTCCTTTAACTTTGAACATCAGGTATTTTGTCTCACCACCAACAAAACTAAGGCAGATCTTTTTGATGATTTTTTCACATTCTATTTGCAAGCACTTTATTATGGATTTTTTTATTCATGTTCATAAGGATGCTGGCTTGGAGTTTTCTTTTTAACAGGGTACTTGTCTGATTTGGGGATCAGAGTGGTGTTGCAGTTCAGAAGTGAGTTTGGAAGCACTCCTTCCTTTTCACTTTCATTAATCATTTTGAAGAGTATTGGCATTGTAATTTATATAAAGGTCTTACAAAATTCAGCAGGGAATCCATCAAGTCCTGAGCTTTTCATAATCGGTAGGTTTTTATTACTGCCTCGGTTTCATTGCTTGTTATTGGATTATTTAGAATTTGTAGATCATCTTGATATAGTTTTAGTAATGAGTCTAAGAATCTGTCCACTTCAAAATATTTCAATATTTTGGAATAGTTTTTCATAGTAATTGTCTTCTTAGTTTTGATGGTATTTGTTGTGATTTCATCTTTTTATTTCTAATTGCATTGTATAAGTTTTCCCTTTTCTTTTGATAAGTTTGGTTAATGATTTATTTAGTCTATTTTTTCAAAGCACCAGCTTTTGAACTTGTTAGGGATTTTTGTATCTTTTAAGTCTCCATTACATTAATTTCTACTTTGACCTTTATGACTTCCCTCAAGTTCAGTTTGGATTGTTTTTGTTTTTAAAGTTTCTTGAGGCGTATTATTAGGCTATTTACTTGAGCTGGCTCTGCTCTTCTAACGTGAGTACTGACTGCAATAAACTTCCTTTTTAGGACTGTCTTCATTGTGTCCCATAGGTCGTAGTATATTGGGTTGGCATTTTCCTTTGATTCTAGAAATTGTTCAATTTTTTCCCTTGATTTCTTCTCTGGCCCATTGGGTGTTCAGAAATGTGCTAAGTTTGGGGTGTTTAGATATTTTCTCCTTTGATTGACTTTCTAGTTTCAGTGCCCTGAGAGCACACATGCATTGATTTCTTTTGTATTGATTTAAGCATGCTTTGTGGAGTAGTATGCGGTCTATTTTAGAGAAAGTTCCATGTATGACTGAGAAGAAAGTATATTCTGTTGTAGTAGGGTGAACACTCTGCAAATACCTGTTAAGCCCATTTATCTGAAGGTGTATTCAGCTCCATATTTCCTTACTGATTTTTTTTCATTGATCTGTGTCTCTGTGAAAGTGGGGTATTAAGGTCATTCATTATGATTGTAATCTTTTTGATCTTTTATGTCATACAGTATGTGTTTTATTAAGATAGGTATGCCAGTATTTGGTGCACGTATATTTACAAATGCTATCTCATTCTGTTGTATTGTTCCCTTAACCAGTATGTAGTGAACTTCTTTGCCTTTTCTGATCGGTTTTAGTTTGAAGTTACTTTAAAATGGGCACCTCTGCTTGCTTTCAGGATCCTGGTATATGAAATATTGTTTTGAATCTTTTAATTTTTAGACTATTAATATCTTTTTTTATGAAGGAAGTTTCTTAAATGAATAAGCCTGGTAGATTCTGTTTTTTATCCAGTCTGCTAATGTGGGTCTCTGATCAGAGAATTGAGACCTACCACTGAGAGTTATTACTGAAAATTTGTGACTTACTCCTGACATTTTTTTCTTTTTTTTTTTTTTTTTTTTTTTTTTTTTTTTTTTTTTTTTTTTTTTGCTGATTTCTTTATTTTTCTTTTTTTATCTGTTTTCCTCATTTGATGTATTTGTTCCATTTGAATTTTTGGCTGTATTAGCATCATTGTCTCTGTCTAGGATATTCTTAAATATTTTCTAGCATGCTGATTTGATGTTCATATGTCATAAGTTATTCCTTTCATGGAATGATCCTATTTTTCTATCTATTTTGAAAGAAAGTTTTACAGAATATGTTAATCTGAGTTGAACGTTGTTTTACTTTAGAGCTTAAAATACTTCAGACCAGGCTGTTATGCAAGAGAAGATAGGAGTGACTGTGAAAGAGAAAAATATATCAAACAAAAAACTGGAAGAGACGAATTTCAAAAGCGGGAGAATCAAGAAATACAAAAATAATATTTCTGTGGAAGTTTGAGTTGAACAAACAAAATAGGGAGATGAGAAGTGGGAAAGAAAATAAAACTAATAAATCCAAGAAAAAAATCTGGCAGGAACCTAGATCATATACTCCAAGAGAATATATACACAAATCTCACACGACTGCTATGGCAATAAAGTCTAAGTGTTCCCATAATTTCCTTCCTGCCTTAGTGACACTCTGCTTGCAGGCAGCCTTACCAGTATCCTCACATTCAAAACCCAAACTAGCCCAGTTGCAAGAATTCTCCACCTTCAGCCCACAGACAGAATCTGATGCTGTCCCTGCTTGGCTTCAGAACTCTTGCCCTGCTGAGTTGCACTGCAGAGTTGGTGGGCAGCTTCGGGGTCAGCACAGCCTCACAGGAGTTGCAGGGATGTGTGTGCACTGGCATGGAGCTGTGGGAGTCAGCAGGTGGGGACACACACCTGGGGAAGTCCACAGGCGCTCTTCACTTGTTGCACCTCTTTGCCCAGCATGGAAGGCCTTCATTTGCACACAGGTAGTACTAGTGAGGATGCTGCAGGGCTGCAGCTTACCCAGTGTTTAGAGCACAGGTGACAGGAGGAAGGGGCCAGTGTGTGCAAAGTGTGGCCCTGGAGCCCAGCCTCTACAGTGCCCATTCGCTCACCCAGGCTGCTAGGGATGCTCCCATGGTAGCTGCTGTCTATGAGGGCAGGGCTGCCATGGTGTGGCCCAGCTGTGGCAGCACTGCTTCCCATTTTCAACCATCCAGATGTTTGCTTTAATCTGCTTCATAGGTTAAGCCCCTCTCCCACTGCAGCATACCAGTAGATCTTTTCTGAGCACCTCTAACACATTTCCTCCTATGGTGAGCTGTCTTGAATCCCCCTGATGAATCAGAATTGGGGCTTAAAGTAACTGAATGATAGAAATACTGTTCGCTATCCAGCTTTCAAATGATGCTATCACTCACTATCTCACAGCACTGGCATGGAAGGTTAGCTTGTGGTGGTGTCTAATCTGATCTTATCTTTAAGGATTCCTCCACCCTATTTCTCCTCTCACCAATGAGCAAACAGGAGCTGACACTCAGTAGGTGTAGCGTTGGTTTTAAGGCTCTGAGACTTAAAGGGGACAGGCCAGCAGGGTGCACAGGGGCAGAGACCCAGTGTAGAATTCCTGAGATTGAGATCCTCTCCTAACTAGCAGTGTGACCTTAGGCATGACCTTTCTCGCTCTGTGCCTCAGTTCTCACCTAGAAAATGCAGACTAACAGAAGGACAGCAGTATAAAGAGTCAGTGACTGATGAAAAGGAAGCCGGGAGGCAGCTGTAAGTGCCGTGGTAACTGAGTCACCAGCCTTCAGGAGGGTGAGTGACACAGAGGGAAAGGTAACTCTCCTAATTGCCAGGTAAATACTAGCGGCTAGAGGTGACACTGAGCAGCAAAGACAGGGAAGCCTTACCCTTGACTTAGGTTTAAAAAAGACCCTTCTTGCCAGAGAGTTAAATTGACCTCTTGGGACACCAAGCACCCCTCTTTCTTCATTTTTTGGGCAGCTGGCTGGGTTGGGGTAAAGTCTATAAGCTCTCGACTTTAAGTTGCTGCCTAACTCTGATAGCTTCTGCTGCTGCAATACAGCTGCCAGACGGATGCCACAGGTCATTAGTGTCACACAGAGCCCATCTTTACCACCACATTGCTATCACGGCCCTAAGGTTTTACATATGACCTTGTTTCAAGGTCAAGATTTGATAGATGGACGTACTACTAGAGAGGAGGGTCTTCCTTCCATGTCAGCTACTACTGGAAGTCTTGCACTTTGGTTTTGTCCTTCCAGTGTCCTTGACTCCTTTCATGAAATGGGTGTGCAAATCTGATTTTTGTTATTGGCAAGTGAAAGACCAGGATAGGAAACCCTGGGAGATGAATCTGATGCGTGGAGGCTGCTTCTCCCTGCTAGATCCCTGGGCCTCCTCCTCACTTCCTCAGCCACTGATAGGACAACACCAGCACTCAGCCGCAGGTTGCAGCTGGCCTCCTGTCAGGGTGCCACTGTTGGATGCCAGCAGATCGGAGGCGGGGAGGGCCCACATCTTCTGAATTCTCTTCTATTTTAAGTCACAGGGAAACACATCTGCTGTCCCTCTGGGCAAGGGGCCAGTTGATCTCTTTAGTGGAGTACTTGGTGAGGCTTTGATGGTCCTGCAATGCTGTGGGAAAGGAGAACTTGAGGAGGCTGCCCAGCACTCTACATCTGAGGCCACCTGCTTTGTTAGAACAGTCTGTCAACACCCTTGTGTGTGTACCCCAAACCGAGAGGAAACCTGATCCTCCATGCAGCAGAGTTAAGTAAGAGGTGGGTTTGGTCACTGGCTCATGGGGGTTCTACCAGTCCTACTAATAGAGTCATGAGCTGTTGGAAGAGTGGTCTTGGTATAGAAGCTGCTCTCTGTGACCTGCTTGCTCTGTCTTGTCCCGTGATGCAGTGCAAGACCTTCAGCTGAGCAGAGCAAGTGCTGGGACTGTGCTCTTGGAATTTCATCTCTAGAACTATGAGCCAAATATATCTTCATCCTGTATAAATTACCCCAACTCAGATATTCTGTTACAGCAACAGAGAAGGCTGAGATGCGCTCACACACATAAGTATCGATTTGTGTACATACCTTGCCTTTTCTGTTCAAATGTTGAAGGTTTTGTTAAGATATCAAATGAAATGAAATGTCTGGAGGGAAATGAAAACTTGTCTCTTGTGAAGGGCTGTTTCCACGGTAACGTAATGTTGTGGGGCAGCATTCTAATAACGAGTCATTACTTTTTAGCTAAAACACATTGTAGGGAACTGTTTCATTGTAAAACTTGTATAACATAATAATGGGTTGATGTTTCTCTTGTTTATTCTTAGATGCTAAAGCCATGATTTATGTGTGATCACTTGTCCTAGCATCTGACTCCAAAACTAGAATTCTTTCTTCACAGAGTTAGCAAAGAAAGGGACAGAGAGTCACCACTGGTCCTGGGGAGGACCCTCAGGCAAGAGCTGTAAAAGTCCTCTTGTAAAGGCAAGAGGATTTTTCCATCACAAAAGTCCTTTCATTAGCCTGATAGGCCCAGTGAAGCTGCATCTACACTGTGTTAGCTACACTGTGTCAGATACAGCGGCCGGCTTGGGCATCTGAGCTCCACATCACAACTGATGCCACAGAATGGCCTGGCTGCTCCTGAGGGCTTCTGGGAGGATGTGGGCCTGGCAGTCATGCAGAAGGTCTCTCCGAAGGCTATCCAATCTCTGTCCTGCAGCGTTTGGATCCTTAGCCTCTAGGCTTAGCAGTGATAGCCCAGCATCAGGGTGCAGAAAGATGGCTAGAGAGTGTATCGAGATCAAGGCCAAGTTTGGCTGTCTAGCGGGCTCCTGAGCAGCTAGAGGGCCCGTGGATTTCCCTTTGGGAGCTGGGGAAGTGTGGGTAACTTAAGAAGTTAAGTCCCTGGTTTCACGCTGCTTCTGCATTCCTATGCTCCCTCTGCCTGCTTATTTTGAGTCCTGGTACAGGGAGGGGTATCTAACATCAATACTCTCAACAGAGAAAAATAGCCAACAGAAATATCCTACAAGTCCACTTGTTCATAGAGAGACAGAAATTTTAACTCTCTAAATGCATATAAATTACATTATCATCTTTGACTTACAGTAAATATTTCTAGGCCAAATACTTGTAGGATATAAAAAAAATAAGATAGCAAGTAACAGGTAAAATTGTAATAAATAACCAAAATATCCCATGTCTTGGACATCAAAACCACTGATATCTGGAGACTGAAAAATGAGCAAAGGAATCATTTGCAGCTGTTTTCTTTGTTACCAACAATGCACATTTAAAAGCTGATTATATATTTACAGCCCACAGCGAATGTTTGAGAACAGAAAAGTGTCACATTCTATTAGATTTGTTTAGGTCATAATTCAGCTCAATTCAATTCAAAGTTCATAAGTGAGCCAGTATAGATACTTGTCAACAAGCAAGCCTTTGTTTGACTCAGTAGGATTGATTTTCTTATTAGTTAGTCAAAGAAGATGTGGCTGGATATTTTGTCTAGAAACAGCTACTGGTGACTTCCAGGTGAAGATAAGAACAAAGAAATCAGTGGAGAGACAAAACTGGCATTCTGTCAAGAGAGAAAATCATCCTTGTCCAATGGAGAATACTTTTATGAGGTACTTTTCTAAAGGTATGCTGTACCTCATATTATAAGTTAGTAAAAGCTGGTCACACTTGGTGTGAAATTCAATTTAAGCATCTGCCTGAGTCTCTTGGTAGAGAAACCATAAACTGACAATATTGAGTGATGGCAACTTTGCCTTAGTGGGCCTACTTTCAGGGGACCATAACCTGCCCCCTGCTGGAGGACCTCTTAGATCTTGTTTCCAGTTTGATTCCCTCGGGAAGGACGCATGTGTCTGGACACCAATAAGTGTCTCATGCCACACATGAATCCCCAGGCCAACGTTGATCATCAACAATAGTGGTTCAGTGACTAAATAAAGAAAAGGGAAACTGCCATGGAAGTATTCTCAGGGCAACCTGAGTTCCAATCTCACTGCGGGGCACAGGGAAACTGCCCCTGGGGGCTGCAGCAGTATATGACTGCAACGTGAGCACTGGCTTTTCGCTTGTTGTGAAGTCTTGTACCACGCGGTGCCTCTCATGAGACTGCAGGGGACCTGCTCTGTCTTCTCAGCAGTCATGATGAGTGACAGTGGCCCTTTGAAGCGACCTCTGTGATCCATTGAAGACAGGAGCCACGTTCTCCTGGAACCTTGGGTAGCTTCCCATGTTATCAAATACTTACAATGCCAGTGCCTTTGAAATCATTGTCCAGGGGCCCGGGGAGATGGCTCAATAGAATAAGCACTTTCCTGGCAGGCACAAAGGGCTGAGTTCAATCCCTGCTTCTGAAAAAAAAAAAAAAAATCCAGTTCAACTGGCACTGTCCCTGAATTTCTCTGTGTCCTTTTAGGGTGACTCGAGCGGGGACAAGTAGAAAGCCCAGAATGATGGATGTGAGCTTTGGAGAGTATGGATTGGCACCTGTGGCTTTGACCACAGCCCACTAGACCACAATCTTTTCTTTTTATAAGCACCTTCCTTGTCTCCCACCCAAACTTCAAGCACATGTCAGTCAAGTAGGGAGTGGTTGGATGCTCAAATGCTCAACTGGGCCTTCTTGACTGCCAGGAGCTGAGGGCTGTCCCCAGCCAGGGGCTGGATGTGTGTTCCAGGTTGCTCTGGATCCTGCTCTGTACTAGGCAGCCCCATAGTGCTCCTGGGAGGCCAAGACCTCCAGCTGGAGTCCACCCCACACAGTCTATTTGGTGTGGAAAGAGTTTAACTGGCCAAGATGGTACATCTACTTCTAGCACTCTGGAAGACTGAGGCAAGAGGATCACGAGTGTGAGTTCAACCTTGCCAACTTGACAACTTAATGACACCTTGTCTCAAAATTTAAAAATAAAAATGAATAAGGGTTGGGCATGTAGCTCCCCAGTACAAATAAAGTGAGAGAGAGAGAGAGAGAGAGAGAGAGAGAGAGAGAGAGAGAGAGACAGAGAGAGAGAGAGAGACAGAGAGAGACAGAGAGAGAGAGAAAGGAAGAAAGGAAAGGAAGAAGAGAAAAGAAGGGAGGGAGGAAGGGAGGAAGGCTGGGTTTAGTTCAGGGAATTCATTTTTCAGATACTTGGGAATCTACAAAGACAAAGGAGGCCACCCAGGAGCCAGGCCACTGCTCCCTGTGCACTGAGCAGGTGGGCTGTTTCCCTGGGCACTGGGGTGCGCTGCCACTCAGTGCAGAGCAGAGGGGAGATCTGCAAGCTCTCCTCCCTAGCATTTGTCTCCAGGTTGCCCATTAAGTGAGCTAAATCAAAAATTGTTCTCATTAACTAGGTTAAAATGCAAACTATTTGCATGTGTTTGAAGTTTGGAGGTATGGTATCCAGTTAATAGTGCTGTTTCTTTAAGAGTGGAAATCTTGGGAATTTATGGGTTTATAGTATTAGGGGAAAACAACACAGGCCAAATTTATGGACTTATTGTATCTTGAAAACTCTTGGGGATTTAGGAATGAGGCTCCTTGCAGGAAAACAAGTGAAAAGGAGGCTGTGACCTTGGGAATTTTGATTATATCCCAAAGAGCAGCTGTTTTCTCACAATTGTAATTTTAGAATAAAAATTCCCTGTCTCTTTTCTGTCACCCTTTCTTGCTCCCATCCTACTTCAGTCCTGGGCTGTGGTCAGGTGCCCATTGTCTGCGTGGCTTAGTTCACTTAGCATAATATCTTCCATGTGTGAGGATGGAGTCGCACAGTGACAGCCCTCTTGTTCTGCCTGGGACTTTCCAAGTACTGAAAGTCCAGCATCTGCAGAAACCCAGTCACAGGCAAACCAGGCCAGGGGGGCAGAGAAGTGAAGCAGGGTCTGGGCTGGCCAGCAGTCAGACCAGAGAAGGAGGTGCTGATGGACCGGACCCTGAGCTCTGAATGCACCTTCAGCTGGGCTACATAAGTGCCCAAGCCCCACGAGGGTGGAAAAGGACAGAGAGCGGGAGTCTTTTCATTATAGTTTTTGAGCTTCTGATTAAACACTCAGTGATGAGGGAAAATCTTTGAACAATAAAGGCTTAAGGCTTGTGAAAAAGGGAAAAACAAAAAACAAGCTAGTGCCCCAAATGAAATAGAATAGGAGCCTCAGCTGATAGCCATTAGAAAAGAAAGCATTCAAACTATGGCCACGTCACCTACCCTATCTCTGCGGTTAATGGGGAATCATATCATCTGTGAGCTTTGCGGAAAGGAGTCCACTAGATAAGATCTTTTGAAAAAATCTTACACAGAGAACTCGACCGGCCCATTTGTTCTCCCTCTGCTCTCTGGATGTCACTGCAGACTTTGCATGCTTTGATAAGAGCCTTTCATGGGAAGAAGCCGCAGATAACAGGCTCCTCAGGTCCCGGGCTCATGCTCAGAGGATAAATCACGTCAAGATAAGGAAATCATTTGGTTTTGTAAAGCTGAAAGGAAGATGTGATTAAAAATGCCATTTGTTAGATACATGAGAAGGTTTTCTGTAATCAGTTACTGAAAATAAACCATATCATTTAGAGAATGCCTACAGGGAGACAGCCTAACACATGTTTAGGACAATAAAGAAAAGCTGAAAGTATCTTCAGTGTATAAATGCATTGATTTTGGAGTGAGGGATTGAGAGAGATCATGTTTATTTTTTGAAGAACAGTTTGATAATTTCTACAACTATGCAAACTGGTGCTATAAACATTTACTACTACAGGTCTAGGACAGATAATATGAGATGCATACCTGTATGATGAGGACTTTGAACTATGAATAATAACATGAGCAGGGTCAGGGAGAGGGCTCAGTGGAATAAGCGCTTCCCTGGCAAATGCAAAGCCTGAGTTCAATCCCCGGTTCCGCAAAACAAAAACAAAAACAAGCACTACATGGAAAGATGTCTCTTTGAAATCCATGGAATTATAACGCGGCACTCATGGCTATCACTATATGACCAGGGGAATTGTAAGGAAGAAAGAGGAAGAGCTGGGCCTGCTGAGAATCATGGTTACTTTCATTGCATTTTCACTCTAGCCTATAAGATAGAAGATTTACTTTATGGTTGGGGACAGTGAGCTTCAAATATAAAATACCTCTTCCCTTTCTGTTCCCTGTTTGTTTGGCCAAGTAACCTATAATTTATTTACTAACTGCCAAATACCCATAGTCCATATGTGCCCCAAATAACTTGTAAGTCTGGTCTATTGCAAGTAATCCATACTTCTGGTCTGCCCTGATTAATTTGCATTTCTGGTATACCTGGAGTTCTTCAGCTTAACCCAAGTAACCTGGGCCTTTGCTTGATGCCACATAATTGCTAGTTCTGATCTACCACTCCAAATCCAGTGCCTTGAGACTGGGGCTGAGACACAGCACATGTGTCTCACTTGCACAAGGCCTGGGTTCTGGAAAGTGGATCAAACAGGTAAATGATTGGGAAGGTCCCTTCTAAGCAGCAGGGTGACATAGGGAAGAGGCTGGCTCTATGACAGGCAAAGGAGCCTGGGATGGATCGGATCTAGAACAGAGAAATTGGGACATTTTTCTCAAGACACATAACACCAGTCCTTCGTCACCATGTCCAGATGAACTCACATGAGGATCAGGTGATGACCTCTGAGAGGGCTGCCTAGTGTCTAAAGGCACCGTATGGCTTCAAAATCTTGGGGCAGGCTGCTCAAAGGTCTTCATCTGAGATCCTGAAATTTTTTTCCCTCTGCTGAGGATGAGTTTTAGGGCCACTAGAGAGGATTCCAGGTGGCCAAAACACCTGAAGAGGCAAGGACAGTGCACCTGGGATCTAGGATCTGGGTCATTGGTGCCAATCCCCACTGCAGTAAGGCCCATCTGGAACCTGCAGACTTAGGGCAGTAGGGGATCTATGCAGACCTTCCTGCCAATCACAGCAGGAGTGGGAGGCACATGGTAGCTGCTCAGACAACACAAGGTGAGGGCAGGAGTCTACAGTTTTGTCCTTCGATGCAGCAACTTCCAGGACCAAGAAGAGGAGAAGAGGAGGGCACCGCCTATATCTCCCTCTGCCCCTGACTCTGGCTTCTGTACTGGTTGAGCGTCCTTCTCTCCCAGATTGGCTCTTTTCTCCTCCTTTCTTCCCTACCCAACCCCAGCCCAGAGGCATCCCAGAGGATGGTGTGAAGACACCCAGGTGTACCCAAGTGTGTAAGAGGAGAGGGCATGCACTGGTATAAGGTAACAATTTAGAGGGAGGAGATGGGTCATCAGTATTATGTGGAAGAAGGACATTTTCTAGTCTGGTCTTTTTTATTTTTCTATTTTAGAAAAATGAATATAGAAATTGGGTAGAACAGTGGTTGAGACAAAGACTTAGAAAACAGAAAAAAAGAGCAGAAGGCTGCCACAGTGAACTAAAGTCAAAATCCTGAGAGTGCCTGCTGACGTGACTGCAGTGGGCCGATGACTGTTGGCCATTGTGTGAATACCAAGATGTATAATAGCTTCCTGTGTTTCGGGGACATTGGAATAAAGCCACCCTTCTCTAGATGGCAGGTGGAACTTTGATCAACGTGATATCCTTCCCAGACTCCTTGGCCCCTACGGCGCAGCCACATAATTTACACTTAGCTAATTGGGCAGAATTCCCAGTTCTATTCTCCGGAGAGGGAGTCACCCTATATTCTCAAGCAGGGCTGCCTAGTTGGCCTCTATGCCTGCCTAGCATGGGGTTTTGTTCTCATAGCCCTGATTAACTCAAGAGGCTCTTGAGAGGGATCCTACAAGACGGTACTCACTTCCAGGACTGTCTGGTGGGATTTGGGTTTTTTTTGTTGTTGTTTTGTTTGTTTGTTTTTGTTTTTGTGGAACTGGAGATTGAACTCAGGCCCCTTGCACTTGCCAGGCAAGCACTTATTCCACTGAGCCATCTCCCCAGCCGTAGGACTGTCTGGTTTTGTGACACCTCAATGTACCTGGAATCTAACAGGCTTCTTCTATATGAGACCAATTGCTGGAATCATCTGAAAGCACTCAGACCCTCTGATCTTTACTGACAACTAGGCACAGCTCCCATGCATTTCCACAGCCTTCAGGGCCCTCAACTGGCTACGTGTCCTTCAGGGTGAGTGACCTTCTCCATGGCAGGCAAGCTGTCTGAGCTGGGGCTCTAGGGAGCTCCTGATGTGCCCTTAATGGGATGTACAGGCCCCACAAAGCACTCTTCAGACTGTGCCTGGCTCAAAGAGACCAGGAGGCACCACTCCTCCGAGAAAACAGAGCTGAGGTCAGATCTGACTGTTTGAATCAGAAAGCAATTTTAGTGAGAAAGATGTTGACACTGGACCTTTTACTTGTGCAAGTAATGCTTTATACATTTTCAGTCTTTCTTTCCTGTTTTGGCTATTTTCAGAAGAGAAAAAGACAAGAAGGGGGCCAGAGAGATATCTCAGTGGTCTTAGTGCTTTCCTGGCAAGCACAAGGATCAGAGTTCAATTCCCCGGAACTCCAGAACTGCATGCCATTCTGGCTACAGGCCAAGCAGGCCACTAAAACTGGGCGTGGTGGCACACACCTGTAATCCCACCACTGGGAAGGCTGAGACAGGAGGATCACTACGAATCTGAGCTATGTAGTGAGATCCTGCACCACAAATATAATTAATTAATTGATTTTTTTAAAAAAGACAAGAAGGTATTGAGCAGGCCCAGAGGAAAGATGCTCATACTCAGATCTTCTTTGCCTACCTGCCCTCCCTGACCTTTGGTCTGTTGGGATGTCCTCTGCCACCAGGAGGCCAACACTGGTGACCCTGAGGGGAGCAGGACTGCTTGTGCGTGCTCATGGGTCTTCGCTCATTGCTCACCTCTGCCTGAGGTCTGTCTCTCTTGATCTTTATTTGCTCAGAGAGAAGCTGCACGGAACAGGGAGAAAACTTGTGAAGACCAGGCGAGAAAGGTGGCCACCTCGTTGGCAGAACCAGCCACTGATTTTGGAGCTGCACGGAGGGGCCCTCGGGTGCTCTTACCAGTGATGGGGGATATGTTGGTCCCTGGAGATGCAGCCAGGGGCTGTGAGCTAAGGAGACTAAATGGCAGAGGCTTAGGTCTCAACATTGAAAGGAGCCAGGAAGCAAGAGGGTGCACAGTCTCCCAATTATCCCCTCAGCCCTCAGTCTCAGGCTTCCTCTAAAACGGAATGCAAAGCACAGCCACTCGTACCTGAACCTCCTGCAGCCCAAGCCCGCGTTTCTCCTGCTCATACCCACAGCTTGCACGACCCTCTGAGAGCCGCACAACCAAGGAAGGGCCAGCTGTGCAGATCGCTAATGAACTCCCTTTAATACCATGCTATTATCTTTGAAATTCTTAAAGTTCAGTGCTATCATTAAGGAGAACTTTTAATGAGCTCACGTTGGATTTTCAGTCACTGAAGTATCTGTCTGGGTGACCTTAGGTCTTTTCCTGTACCTATTAAATAATGAGCTATTTATCCCACTGAACAAACACATGAGATAGGGTTTCTGACGTTCTCAATAACAGATGAGGACACAGAGATTTGGGACAGCAGAGGAGGCTCTTGCCTCTGACCCCAGACCCTCATCTGCGCTACAGATCCAGACCTGACCAAAACTCTGAGAAATGGCAGACATTTGAGTGGCAAAATAAAAGGAAACCAGGAACAAGAGAGCGCTTGCATGCAGACAGCCCTGAATATGCTCTGGGCCTTGGTCTCCACTTGCCTTAAAATGTCAGAGGAGAGCATATTCACTGCCTCTCCCTCGAATCCTGGCTGCGGCCTTGCCAGCTCTGGCTCTGTGAGGCAGTAAGGCTAAAACCATTTCTCTGCAGAGGAGACAGAGGGGCCTTTGGGAAAGAACAACCAGATGCATTTTTAAAAATGATGCGTCTGTCTAGTGTGCTATGGAGCAGCTATGGAGCAGCTTCCTGCTGTTCTGGGGGCGAGGAATGGGGGAGCAAACGGCCTAATGCCCAGCCAGGGGCTTGCTCGCACCCGAGCCAAGCACTGCCCTTGATCTGCACTGAGTGAAGCTGTGGCTTCCAGTGACCCCAGGAGCAGTGCCTCCTGCATCCCTGGAGACTCCACAGGGCAGGTCTGGGGCATTGTCTCCACCAGCCATGTCGCCCAAGGAATGTCTTTAAAGACAGAACTGAGGTGGCTGTGATGCCCTGACAGAAGGCCCGTCGGGGAGACCCTGCTGGTCTTCATGTCCTGGAGCCTTAATAGAAACAGGCTTGGATCTGGAGTGTGTGTCCTCGCCCGCTGCTGCTCCAGCTGGCCTTGGGCCTTAGCCACTGCACAGTGTGCCCTGGTCGGCTCAGGCCCCTCTGGACCAGCTGAGGGGAAGCACTTGTAACCGATGGAAATGCAATGGCCACGAATCAAGATGCGGCAGGCGTCCTGTGGCAAATCCACCCAAAATCTGCCATGGGCCTGCCTCTTATTTTGGTCCCCAGAGCCTACTTTTTTTTAAATATAAAAAAATTTAAAAATTAAAATCCCACCAAATTTGCCTAGAGTTCTTTCTTAATTCCTTTTTTTGTGTGTGTTTGGTACAGGGTCTACAGGGTCTGCAGGGTCTCACTACACAGACAGGACTCATAGTGATTCTCCTATTTTCAGCCTCCCAAGTGCTGCGATTGCAGGTGCGTGCCACCACATCCTGTCTCAATCTCCATCTCAGGTGTGCTCCGAGGGCAGGGCTGGCACTGCACACCAGGGATCGAACCCTGGCCACTACACTGTGCCTAAGCAGGCGCTTTAGTCCACTGAGCTATCTATCTAACAGGCCCTTCTTTCTCAATTCTTAGATCTCTCACTTCCTCCTTTTATCCTTTTATTTCCTTCTTTCTTTAGGCACATTGGCTAATATACCAAGTCCTATTAAAGACTATTTCCAGCCCAGGGATGGATTGTAGCTCAGTGGCAGTTGCCTAAATTAAATCCATACAAGAAGAAGAAGAAGAAGAAGAAGAAGAAGAAGAAGAAGAAGAAGAAGAAGAAGAAGAAGAAGAAGAAGAAGAAGAAGGAGGAGGAGGAGGAGGAG
>NW_004524703.1:2366618-2408142 GCF_000260255.1 Octodon degus
GGAGGAGTTGGAGGAGGAGGACGAGGAGGACGAGGAGGACGAGGAGGACGAGGAGGATGAGGACGAGGAGGACGAGGAGGACGAGGAGGATGAGGAGGACGAGGAGGACGAGGAGGATGAGGAGGAGGAGGAAGAGGTCCCAGAGTGGCCTCTGCAGGGTCAGTGCATTTGTCATAGTTGCCACTGAGTAGGTCCCAGGAAAGGTGTTAGCTGGAGTTTGAATGTGCCCCATGGCCCATGTGCTATAACTTAACCCTAATGCAAGTGTTTAGGGGTGGGACTTTTATTTAAAAAGTGGTTAGCCAAAAAGCCAGAGTCCTCAGAATGGATTAATGCTGTTATCTCAGGGATTATTTCAATTATTTCTGGAATGCGGTCCTGGTGAAAAGGTTCCTAAGATTCTTAAGCCAGGCAGAAGTTTTGACACAGAGACAAAGGGAAGCTCATAGGGAAGCTCCATGCTAGACTTGACTGCTTGTGCCTGCCCACCGAGACTCAGAAACAGGAAGAGATCGTAGTAAAAAGCTGGGAAGTGTTTCCCTGAAAACATCCAAATGAGACCAAAAGATACTTACTCTTTAAATGAGTATTTCTAAAGGAAAAACTATAATGATGCTGTGTGTATGTGTGTGTCCCACAGTCAAGAGTTAAGGAGGTAGATGTGTGGGGTGTATTCTCTCTCTCTCTCTCTCCCTCCCTCCCTCCCTCAGCTTTTAAGATTTTCCCTTTACTCTTATGTGTTCTAAATTTTTTATGAAAATGTGTTTAATGTACATCTTTAAAGATTCATCTGCTTGATATTTTGTAAGACGTTTTTCTTTGTAAGGCAGGATACTCAATCTGCCTGACTGCTTTGGCCTGGCTCTGGGCCTAGTCCTTTGGAGAGATGTAGGGAGGCCCTACTTACCGCTGTGGGATTCCTTCTACCCTGTCATGTAGACAGATCTGCCCTCTGGCCTGTGAAGATTCCTATTCCTTGCCTCAGTGCATGACTAGGCACTTATAAATCCTATACATTGTTTAAAAATTAGTAAGTGTTGAGGAAGAAAAGAAGTTATACCCAGAGTTCACAATGTACCCAGAACCCAATTTCTGTCTAGAAATTTCCCAGTAGGCAGGGCACTGATGCTGGTACAAAGATCAGAAAGCCCTTCCCTGAGTCTCCTCAAACTCTCACCAGGTGATGAGGAGGAGGAGGAGCAGGACTTCAGGGTAGAGGGAACAAGAAAAGAAGGGCCACCTGTGAAGGACAGGAAGAGGGAGAGGTGGAGATACCTGGAAGTGACAGCACTAAGGTAGACATTCCCCCTATCTTAGGTGTAAATAATAGTTTTTATTTACGTATCCTGAGGAAGAATAGATAGCAACTGCTTATCCATAAACATTTTTCTCTGAGTCATGGCATTTTGTAACATGTATATGGAACATGAATTCCATAGAACAAGACCAATTCCATTGACTCTGGTTGGTAACATGTGGTGAGCATATATTACTTCATCATTTTTGCCTTTATATAAAAAAAAATGTAAATGAAGTCATTGAGAGACTTGGTACTAGAAGGAGGGAGAGCTGCCTCCTAGCCCTCCAGCACTACTTTTGAACCAGTGATAAAATATGAATCTCATACTGAGGTTAATAACCTTGTCTCAGTGTTGCTGAGTAAGATAAATTTTTCCCCAAAACTAAATGTAAATGTTTGGAGCTAATAAATCAAACCAAAGTTATGCCCTAAGGAGATAAGCCTGGCTTAATGCCCAGAGTCTGTAGACTCCAGCTCTGGAATGCTATTGAGGAAAACACATCCTAAAACAAGAACTCCTCACTGAAATATGGATTCCAGACCCTTCTACCGTGGACTTTGACGTTTTCAGTAGATAAACTCAAACAGATAGTTACCAGCTTAATTGGAGTGGACAGAATCTCCACATTCATCCCACTCAGCACCTCAGAAGTGACCTTGTTGGGGAGCAGGGTCTTTGTAGATAAGATTAGTCAAGGTGAGGCTGCACTACATTAGGATGGGGCCAAGATGCAACGCTGGTGTTAAAAAGAGTTTGGAAGTAGAAAATAGGAAGAAGCGCAGGTAGCAGTAAAGACAGAGACTGTCTACAGACACCAAAGATTGCTGGCCACTAGCAAAGAGGCAATGAAGGATTGACCCCCGTAGTCCTTACAGGGAGCTGGTCTTGCTGGTACCATGGTCTTGGGTTTCTAGCCTCCAGATCTGTGAGAGAATACATACCTGGTGTTTTTAAGCTTCTTTCTTTCTTTCTTTCTTTCTTTCTTTCTTTCTTTCTTTCTTTCTTTCTTTCTTTCTTTCTTTCTTTCTTTCTTTCTCCATACTAATAGGTGGTACTTTGTAACTGTAGCCTGTAAGAAATCTAGGAAGAAAGCAGACACAGATCCCAGAGTGAAGTGAAAGAGTTACCTCAGCAAAGGGACATTCGCAGGCCACCTAGCACCCAAGAGACATCTACTTGATGACCCAGGGCAAGGTTTTCTTGTGGCCTCCTTGCCCCAGCTCATGGGGTCCAGATCAGCCCAGGCTCTTCCTGCTGCACATTGACATTGCTCAGATCCCCCCCTTGGAAGCTCATCCCCATGGACCTGCACAGTGACGCTGTATCCTGGAAGGAAGCCAGCAGCCTCCAGTTGCAGTAGGAATCGGAGGGATAAAGTGGGGCCCTGGCTCAGGGGCCAGCTGTGTAACTTAGCAAGCTGAGCAATTTCAAACATATTTGCTGTCTGATTCTTGAATCCTAGGTCCTGAGCTTGTCTTCTCCTGAGCTCACTCAGCTTCCTTCTTAGGGAAGAGGAGTGAAAAACAATGTCAGATGTCCACTCTCTGTGATGGGTTGGCAAGTTTTACTGTCTAAACAACTGCCCCTTCATCCTGGGGAAGTGATTATCTTTTCCCGAGAGAATTCCTTAGATTGTAGGGATTGCATGTGGATGGACCTACAGCTGTTGGAAATGTCCTAGGTCAGAGCCCGGTGGAGCCATGAGAACTCTGGTCCTATTGACAGTGGGGAGCCAAGGACAGGAGGGCACAGCTAAGGAACGGCACAGCAGGAGCAGCTAAGGAAGTGCTGTGCGTATGAGTGCCATACGATGTGACCCTGGCTGTTCTCTAAATGTTCTAGGAATTTGGGTCGGGGAGATAGCTCAGCCCAAAGCACCTGTCTGGCAAGCTCAAGGACCTGGGTTCAATCCATGGTAGCGCATGTCGTGCCAGCCCCATGCAGAACCGAGCCAGCCACAGAAACCAGGCGTGGTGGTGCACACTTGTAATCCCAGTGCTGGGGAGAATGAGACCGGAGGATCATCAGGAGTCCAACCTACATAGCGAGACCCTGTATCAAACAAAAGAAAAAAAGACAAGAAGGCATCAAGAAATGAAAGATGTTTACATTCAGATGTTCTTAACCTACCTGGCCCTCAGCAATTAATTCAGATCATTGTGTGTACAAAACCATAACTTTTGGTGTCCTAAATTCTATTAGATGTTTCTTGTTCCTTTTCTTTTTCTTGTCCATGGGTGTAGCCACCAGTTGTTCCTCTTCTAGGGCAGGGGCTCTCTTCACTACAATCCCTCCCTTCCTCCTGGGCCACATGCCTCAATTCATACTGTGTGGGTCAGGAAAAAAGATCGCTGTGTTTCCTCCTTTTCAGAGTGTTCCCTGATGTCGAACCCCTCAGATCCCATGGCCACCGGGGAGGCAGCCCACAGCAGGAGCGTACCTAGCTTTCAGCCACACAGCACTTGGCTTCGCACAGATGGAATGGTGGCTACTTCCTCCTATGCCCCACGACAAACTATGAGATGTGACAGGTACCAGCCCAGATGCCGCCTTCTTAGGGAGCTGGGGACCACTGAGTGACCAGTTCTGCTGGCATGTGCCAATGCGGTGACAGCACTGCGGACCTGGAGTTGCACAAGGTGACGTCTGGCTCAGTTCAGGTTCAGTTCAGCCCAGCTCCAGGTGGCAAAGGCTTGGCTGAAGGGTGCATTTGCATCATGCTTAGGCCAGACAGGTTTATCAGTGCTCAGGGCTTTTTTTTTTTTTTTTTTGTACCAGGGTTTAAACTCAGGGTTTTGTGCTTGCCAGGCAGGCGCTTATGCTACTGAGCTATTTCCCTAGCCCAATAGCTAAGGTGATTGTGTTACTAATTTGGATTGATTGATTGATTGATTGATTTTTGTGGTACCAGGGATTGAACTCTGGACCCCAGACAGATTTAAGTAAGAGACTGCATTTCCAACTGGAGTGTACTTTACAGGCAACAAATAAAATTCACACACGAATTTTGAGCATCTCGAAGAGAGTTTTGGCAGTTTTGAGGCTAATGAGGCACCACCCTATGAGAAGTGTAGAGCGTGCCACACACCCCAGAGCACCCCACGCTGGTGCTTTACGTTTTCACTGCGGAGACCCACATGCTTGTGACCAGGCATCCTGCACGTCAGACCCGCAGGGCGCCCTGCGGTGCGCGCGCCTGACCTGGCATCTCCTGGTCAAGTAATGTTTCACCATTGCTTCCTGTCGTCTTAGCCGTGGTCTCTGCCTCTTTTGCCTCTAGTAAATGTACAATTCACCCATCCTTTTTCTTTGTGGTGGACACTGGGCTGCTTCTGGCTTGAATTATTGCTAATCAAGCTGCTCTGAGCTTTTGGGTATGTGAGCTACATCCCTAGTCCTGACTTATTTATTTTATTGAATGGACAGATTCCATCTATTAAAATCTGGTACTATTCAATCTGGTATCATGTAACATTTTTCTTATGGGGAATTACAAACACACAGCAAATTTGAAAGAATATTACAGAGAACATTTTTTACCCACCACTTGGATTCTATTCTGAACAAAACATTATGCTTGCTTTATTTTATCTACTCACACATTTATTCATCTATCCTTTTAAAATATTTTATTTTAAGGCAGACTCTGATTAAATCACTAAATTTCCCCGGCTAGAGTCAAACATACCTGAATTTGTGAGCCTCCTGCCTCAGCCTCCAAGTGTGCTAGGATTATAAGCACTCACCACTATTCCTGGCTATATGTACGTACATTATGTTGAGAGCCTGGGTATCTCTGAGCTCCTTCTTTGCCTCCTTGCTGATCCGGCCCCTGGCCTGGGCTGACCCTTCAGATCCAGGAACAGCAGAGGTCAGGACAGCGGACCTGCCGCATCCAGCACATTGTCTCCTATGCGGAGCAGCGGCTGCAGCAGGGACCTTGGCCCTGGGGGAGAAGGGAGAAAGAGAGGAGTGCTCTTCCTGCCATGTGACCCACATTGCAAGCTTTATGCTGAGGTTGGCTGGGAGAGCCTGGCCCTGAGTTGGTGTTTTATAGCAGCTCAGCCTTCACCTGGAGGTTGTGACCCTCCTGCCACTGTTCTGAGGGACTCGGGCAGGCCCCCCTAACCTCCCTGAGCTCCAGTTTCTTCCCCTCTCGATCACAGAGCATCTCACCAGCCAGAGCTGCCCATAGAATTGCCAGGGAGGTTGACAGAAGACCCATGGAGAATGCCAAGGCCCCCCTTGGTGTGAACGAAGTTGAATGAACAAATGTCCATATGAGCAGAAGATCTCAGCTCCATGCGGCCTGCATCTCTCGGTCACCTGGGAGGCGCCCTAGGCAGCTCCTGGCTTTGCTCACTCCACCTGGCACACGGAGGCAGCACAGACACTCACGCTGAACGTGCATCAGGAGGGAGGCAGGGGGTAATGCCACAGCCAAAGCGGGAGGGGACAGTCACAGGGAGGTGTGACCACAGGCTGAGTTATCAAACTGTCTGGGGATGGAAATGACATAATACATCTAACACCAGGGAGAAACGGAGAGAAATGGAAAAGATGTTGATTATTTTTATTTTTTAAATAAAAATATTTAGTTTATGAATTTGGTACAGGGTCTTACTACCTGAGAGCTCAGACTCATAGTAATCCACCTGTTCTCAGCCTCGCCAGATCTAGGATTACAGGCATGTGCCACCACACCCGGTCTCCGTGGTCGGCTCATTGTGCCCGGCGATGCCAGGGGCTGAACCCCAGTTCCTGCACTTACACAAGCAGGCGCTTAGGCCACTGAGCTATCTTGCCAGCTTTAAGACATTGCTATTTTTAAAGTGGACTGAAACTTAGAATTATAGCAGTTTGAAACAGTGAGTGAGCTTAGAGGCCCAACTGTTCCCAACCTTGTCACTTTGCAAATAGGGAAACTGAGACCTGTAGAGCCTGAATCAACCATATCTGCTGACACAGATTATTAGAAACGCAGCTGGCAATGGGACCTTTTATTCTAAATGCTAGAGGAAAAACACACTGGCCTATGAGGTTTCTTTTTAAATGAAGTCACAAGTTTTTAAACATATGCCCAGATTACAGCACTTGGGTGTTCATTTCATGGCAGAAGCCTATTGAGTCTCTGCCATGTGACCAATGAGACACCCACGTGAGCAGGAAGATGAAGGGTCTCCAAGCCCCTGTGGGGAGGGATTGAAAAGAAAGACAAAAGCTAGAAAAGCCTGAACCAACTCAACAGAAAACTCGACAGAGAAAAGTCTTAGGAATTGGCATCATTAAATATTTTTTGAAGACGAAAGAAATTCTGAATTGAGAGACCAGATTAAAACCCCTTGACGGCAAATAATAAGAACAGAGGAAAAGAAAAAAAGAAAATCCTAGACAAAAGGAAAATCTCCCGGGGCCCAGACACCAGAACTTGTGAGCCGGCAAGCAACAACAATCAGAGATGACTTGGGGACAGCTGGAGATTGGAGGGGGGACACTGGCTGAGCCATGGCACCTGGACAGCAGAGTGAAGAAAAGTGGCCTCGCAGCACCACGGAAGGCAGCTTCTGACAAGGTGCATGCTAATAAGAGTGATGCGGCCTTAGCTGTGCATCCATTATTCATGGCTTTGCTTCACAAGTGCCCTCCTGCAGAAAAGAGTACAGAGATGGAGATGATAAACGCCACCCCGGAGGGCCACTTCCTACCGCCTGTGCCCCAGTGACCCTGGAAGGATTACCCCGATACCCATTTGAGGAAAGAAATGAAAAGAGCCTCCTTGGCAGAGGTGGTTTGAGAAATGGAAAATGAAGGGGGGCCGGGAGATGACAGTCACATCCAGAGGCCTCCTCGTGAGTGAGGGACGGTAGAACGGAAGGGGGAAAGCAAAATAAGCCTGCTTCTCTGAGCTGTGGGCAGACCGTGCCTTTGTTCCACCAGGATCGAGAGAATAATACATCAAAGGCAACCATTGCACAGAGGAAAGACCTCCGGGAGGCGAATAATGACCTAGAGCCTGGCTTTACTTTTGCTTTGGGGTCAAAATGGTGCCGGGATCTGGGTGCTTGGCTTTACAGGGTGGTGGGGTCACCCCAGAAATGCTCTGTAGTGAGACTGGAAAGCAGTAGGAACTTGGAGTCTGAGAGGCACGTTATAAACCTAGGTCCACCGTCCTCCAGAAGTGATAATAATCAGACCTGTGGACGGGGCCACAGTGCCCTTGCCTCCTCCAGCCCACGCAGCTGCGCCAGTGGCATCTTTCCTGTGAGTGGCATCCACTAGTTTCACCATGACGCTTCTTCTCCCCACCCAGGTCATTCTAACCTTACTTTGCAGCTTCTCTCTGTTGAAGCTCTGGGAAGGGCAGGAGCAGCCTCTTCCTGGCTACTGTTACCTCCTCGGGGGCACCAGCCCTGCAGTTTCAGTGGTCGCCTGGCCTCCCTGGGGGATAGCAATAGAACATCTTCACATGTTCAGTCTCCTTCAGGTGGGCAAGTACCCAGCTGCCAGGCCCGGGCCTCATTCTGGGGCACCAAACGAAGACCGAAGACCTCAGCTAGTAGAGCCCAGGTCCGACTACCTCAGCCCTTCCGTTTGACTTGGCGTGTTTTTAAGTGGCCAGCTTAGGAGGACATTCTTTTGAAGCCAGCGTGTCTGAGGATACTTAAATAGCTTGCTCCCTAACATAGCCCTGTGTGTTCGTGGTGGAACGCACATGGTGATGCACATGTTACAGTACAGAGCCGTGTGCAGACCTTGAAGTCTGCTGTGGGTGATGTGTCCGTGCATCCTGGTAATGGGGACACGAGAAAACCCAGATGCTGCTCTTAAGAGTTGGTCCAGGTGCTGCTGACCAGAGTTTCCCTCTTTTTTTTAAATTAATTTTATTGAGAAACAAATAGCAATGGGATAGTTTCAAAACCGATTAGTAGGACAGTTTCAATAATTAATACTTTACATATTGTTGTCTTCCTAGTGGTGATTCATAGTACAAGATGCAGACATGATATACTGTTCAAATACTATTAGTACAAATCTTTCTTCTCATTGAATTAAGCGAAAGTAGCTGTATATCTATCGTAACTATTTTGTATATACAGATACAAAATGGTCCTTCATTTCCATCCCCTTTTTTGTTTTTTGTCAGAGATGGATATTCCATTGCCATTTAAATATTGTAGGTGTGTGAATTCAGCAAAAATAATCCAATATAGGGCCGAGGAGATCGCTCAGTAGAATAAGTGTTTGCCTGGCAAGCACAAAGTCCTGTGTTCAATCCCTGGTACTGAAAAAAAAAAATTCAATATAGTCCAGTAGTCCATAATAGTAGTGGGTTATCCATAGGACTATGTGGCCACAGGAAAGTGATCAATGATGTAGTGGGTGCCTAAGGAGAGTCACATGGAGAGAAAACATTCTCTCAAGCTTTCACAGAGAGCAAATTGATCAGGCAATGGCCGCGACCCATCCACATGGCTGACACTGACAAAGGCTCTACAAATTGGGTTTCAGGGTAAATCCTGAGGGGATTTGACTGAACTTGTCAGATACAAAAGTTACTTTACTTGTTATATATGTCCTGCTTTATCTTGGTCTTAAACATCCAGCAGAAAAGCATAAAAAGAAGGTATAAAAAGTAAAGCCATATTAATATACTGAGCTGTAAAAGGCTCAAGTCAACAATTTCTGACATTGCCAGAGTCTCCCCCTTGAAGATTTGTAAAGTACAGATTGCTGGAGGCATCACCCTGGATTCTGGATTCTGGTCCTATTGGTCCAGGGTGCGAGGGGAGCTCTGTACTTCTCTAGTGCCCCTGGGGATGCCGACTGCACCAGGCTTAATGACTATTGCAAGAGCCATGTCGAGACACTAGGTTCCGCTCCATCCTAGGTGGATTTTCTTCCTGAGCCATCAATCAGACATTCAACAAATGATTAGCAGGAGGTTTCTATGTGCCAGACACTGCTGTAGAAACTGAAGACAGAATTGTGAGGCAAAAGTGAGATTTCTAAGGTTCAGTGGTCTGTGTCACTCATGCTGGAAATGATCTTATCCTCTGGAATTTTCTCTGGTATCTCCAGAGCATGCATATTACATGGAAAAGCAAGATTTTTTTTAAAGAAAAAAACAAAAACCACTGTTTGTGGGAAGGAAGTTCTACAACAATGTCTGCCCGCAGCACCTCCAGGCCTTGGGGTGGAAAGGAGAGTGAGAGTCGGTCCTGGGAGGCTCAGGTGCATCATCACAGAGCAGCAAGGTGAGGGCACAGGTGTCCTGATCCAAAGGTTCCCCTGGCCAGATCCTTGTGGTTCTCTTCATCAACAGTCAGCCTACTGCACAGTGCCCTACTGCAAAGCACAATCAACGTTACGCCAAAACTGAGCCCGTGTCTCCACGCGCCCTGCATTTTCAGGGTGGGGAATGTGTGTGCACATCAGGACCATGAGCACACAGGTGCCCAGCACCCTGTTCACTGGAAGCTGTGTACACTGAGTGGGAACGGTTTGGACTTGAAGGTGTGGCTTCTAGCATGAGCTGCCCTGGTCTCACCGGAATGGCAGGAAAGGATGTGCCCCCAGTTCTCACCTGGGCTTTGCTCAATGCTTCCTTGGGGCCCCTAGAGATGTTCTGTCCTGCGCCTCATGGGCATGGGTGGCTGTGAGAGAATGGAAGAAAATTGGGGCAGGATTCAGGTACAGTTCCCAGACAAAGTCATTTTAGTATCCTCCAGAGTTCCTGGATGCTTTCTTCTCTGTCAGGTTCATCTTAATTTAATCGTCTGGGCCCCAGGTGAGAAAGTGACTGCTTTCTCAGACAAGCATGGAATAGATACCTGTACGCATGTGCCTCAGAGCAGACTCTAGGCCTTTGTGGCCTGTAGGGTTGGTGGAGCATCCTCACACTGTGCTTGGCTTCCCACCCAGGAGACCATATTTGTCCACTGTATCTCAGGCCAGGAAGGTTCTAGCATCTTCTGGCCCATGGAGGACCCTCATGCATCCTACTGGGTCTGGGCCATGTGGTTGGTCCTGCCTGACTGGCAGCTACAGGTTCTCTTGCTGGCCATGCACTCAGCATCTGAGGAATGTCAGGTGATGGATGCCCTTCTGTTGTTATTTTGTAAGGAGAACACAAAGTAACATTAAAACAGAAAAATTTCAAATGATACAGAATCTCCTGAAGCCTCCAGGAAGCAGGTGGTCCTGGTGGGACACAGCTGGAGTGGTGTGCTGCAGTGCCTTCACCTCTCCCTAAGACTTTTACAGAAGCATCATTCGGAACATGTGTGATTACTTCTATTATTCCTATGTAAGTCTTCCATACCTTTTTGATGCTGTTTTGCTTTGGATATTTTGGTGCTGAGCAGGGCTGCCTGTTTCCCTACATACCCAGGGCCAGGGGCAGGGCCAGGGGCAGGGGCAGGGGCAGGGGCAGGGGCAGGAGGAGGTCTCATTGGCCTGGGCCGGAGTGTAGGAGGTCAGCACCATGAGGCTGTGTATACCCTGTGTCTGTATTCTGACCCAGAAAGGAATCTGGCTACATGCCATACGCCAACACCCATCACCCAGACATAAGCATGGCTGGCCCGCCCAGCCCCACAGAACAGCAGCCAAGCTGGGGTGATCCCAACTGTTCCATCACTCATGCTAACCTGTGTCCAGCTCTTCTCTTGTCCTTTGCTCTCAACACCAAGTGACCAGCCTCACCCAGCCCATTCCCCAGGAATCAGATTTGGCAGGGTATAGCAAAACCCTGTGTGTCAACTTAGATCAATGCAGATGGCAACCTGTGCTAACAGTCAGGGCAGTATGCTGCCCACCCAAGCCGATGGGCCCAAGAGCTGCCGCTAACCACCTGTGTGACCTCGAGCTTCAGCTGCAGCCTGTCGGGCCCTCCAACTCTAACCATCTACAAATCTATCCAAAGTGTGGCACCTCATGCCAGTTGTCTTCATCTCCAATCAACCTGCTAAATGAGGGTCTTCAGAGGTGGATGGGGGAAAGGGAATGCCATAAAGGAGCTATGGGAAACTGGCTCCAGGGACAAGAGAGGAATCACCAACAGATTGGTAGGAAATCTGAACCTCAGGATATCAACTGCCACCGAGAAAATGAGTATGGGACATTTCTGTCTGGTTCAGCTCAATTTTGGGAGGAACAGGGAGTGCCCCACACCCTCTGTTCCCCCTCTGCCCTTCAGCAGCACTTTCCTGGCTTCCTAACATCAGCCACTCATGGTCCTTTGAGAGTGGGACTCTCATGTCTACCATCTGCTAATTTAGTAGATGACTTCGGTAACTCCAAACCCAAATCTCTCAGAGGAGCTAGAAGTACACTGCATCACCTCTGAAGTCTCACCCTCCAAGGCATCTGAACCCTTTGGAAGATAAATGTCTTAAGTCCACATTGAAGCTTCCTACAGGAGTCCTCAGGGAGCACTATTTGTATTCTGCTTTATCGAGCCAGGCCAGAGGCCCAGGGACCCTAGATGACCAGCTGGCTGACAGGGCAAAGCAGCCACTGGATCTCAGATTCAGATGCTAGGGTGAAATCCCTGCTAAGGTCTCACTGGGAACAAGATCTCTTAAATAATATGTACATTTCCCACTGTCCTCTGCTCCCGCATGATGGAAAAGAGAAACACTAACCAGGACACAGAGTGTGCTATTAAATTTTTAATAAACAGAAACAGAAAGAAAGAAAGAAAGGATCTGTCCAAACTAATGAACCTTTTGAACAGCTCCCATTAGGATGGCATTTGGTGTTTACTTAATTGCTGAGCATGGTAGGTCCTGGGAAGGGACAGAAGAGGATGTCTGTCCTTGGCACAGGGACTCAGGCAGCCTCAGAGCCAATTTTAACTTGGAGATGTTATGTAATTGTGGCATTCAGCATCTCCATGGTGCTAGAAAGACAGCAAGAGAATGTGCTCAGAGCCACAGCCTCTTGGGTCGCACGACACCCCCTTACAGAACTTGCCCTTCTATGTACTGCCAGCCCAACAGTGTGAGAAAGGCCCCGCTGTGTGGTGGTGGCGGTGGCGGGGTGAGTAGCATGCCTCCTGGTGGGAAGACAAGTTGTCTTCATGAGAGGGGCGTGCTGCACAGACCCCTATCCTACCCACCTCTGTCTGGCACAGCTCTGGGTCAAGTCTATTAGCTAAAGCTCAAGGCTGCTCTTCCCTCTCATGTGACTGGCCTCATCCAGTTGTGCAGTGGTGCACAGCAAGGCGCCTGGTGTCCTGGCAAGTGATAAGTTTGCTTCTAAGCCCCAGACCCCTTGCAGCACATACAAAGTCAGAGCACCTATGCATGTCCTGCAGAATTAGCAACTAGCAATGACGCAGACTACTGTACCCAGATGACAGTAGATGTGCACCTTCTGCTTCTTTTTTCCTGTACTAAAGACTAAACCCAGGATCTTCCCACTGAACTGTGTGTCTCCCCCCCTTTTTCTGATACAGGGTCTTGCTATATAGTTCAGGTTGGTCTTGAGCTCACTATTAAAGCCCAGGCTGGCCTTAAGCCCACAGCCACCCTCCTAGCCTCCCTAGTGCTGGGGTGGCAGGCATGTACCACCACTTCCAGTCATGTTTTTACTGGAGACTTGGTTTCACTAAGTTGCCCAGTCTGGACTCATTTTCTTTTCTTTCCTTTTTTTTAAAAAAATCAATTTAATTTTACTTTGAAGAGTAAGAACAAAAGCAAAAACAAATAACAGAAACAAAGACAGAAACAGGATAACATACAACAATAGACATGTTACAGATTTTCAAAACAAGAATAGCAAAATAACAATTGTTGTTATATTACCTATTTTTATCTCCAAATCTGTTGCTCAGATTAACAGATATAGCTATGTGAGATTGGACAAATAATTGAATATCAATACTTTCTTTTAATAAACCTTATTTTTTCTTGTCTTTTTACTTTTTTAATACTCATTTAAAAAAGAGTATAATAATAATAATAATTGATAAGACATTAGAAATTGTACACATTTAGAAGACCAAGATGGAAGATATCCAATTATGATTTTCGTATGACACATTGCTGACCTCAATGCAGTTACTTAGATGGCAGATGGCATTTTACAGAATTAGTCAGAGTGAAAATTTTAAACATTAACTGCTTCATTTCTCCCCTTCCTTTTTTGTTTTAAATCTTTTCTCCCTTCCTCCATCTTCATTGTTTAATCCTTATTTCCAGTTCCTTTCTGTTTCACTATATCTATTATACCTTTCAAGTTTTACTCATTTTTTCAGGTTCTTACGCTAGGGAGACAATATGATATTTACACATGTGGGTCTGATGTATTTTACTTACGAATATAGCCTGTAGTTGCATCCACTTACCTATAAAGGCCTCAAATTTGTCTTTCTTTATAGCTGAGTGATATTTGATTGTATAAAAATACCACATCTTTTTCATTTATTCATCAGCTGATGGGCATTTTGGTTGTTTTTAAGAGTTGGCTATGGGCTGGACAAATAGCTCAATGGATTAAAGCACCTGCTTAGGCAGACTCAGGAGCCGGGAGTTCTCTGCCTGCTGTGCCGGCCCCACCCCCGGGGTGTGCTGAGACAGCGACTGAGACTGAGCATGGTGGCACACGCCTGTAATCCCAGCACTTGGGAGGCTGCAAACAGATGGATCACTACGAGTCTGATTTATGCAGTGAGACCCTGTAGACCTGTAGACACTGTCCAAAATATAAAAAAGAAGAAAAGAAAGATTTGGCTATGACAAATTGTGCTGCTATAAACATGGGTGCACATATATCACTACTGTATGATGTTTTCAGTTCTTTTAGGAAAATACCATAAAGGGGACTGGCTGAGTTGAATGGGCTTTCCAGTCCTAGTTTTCTGAGGAATCATCACACGCTTATTTCCATAATGGTTGTAGCCTTCATTCCCACCAGCAGGGTTTGTTTTTCCCCACAGCCCCTCCAGCACTTTTATTAGTAGATTTCTTCATGGCATCCATTCTTCCTAAAGTGAGATGGTATCTCAGTATTGTTTTAATTTGCATTTCTCAAATGGCCAATGCTGTGGAACAATTTTTCATGTGTTTATTTGTCACTTGTATTTCTTCCTCTGAGAAGTGTGTATTCATCCCAGATACCTCCCCCTTTTTTTGATTGGGTCTTTAAACTTGGAGGGCTTAATACTTTTTAGTGCTTTACATATTCTAGATAGAAGACCTTTGTCTGAATTGTTGTTGGTTAAGATTATTTCCAGTTTGTGGGTTGTCTTTTCACTCTGTTGGTGATTTCTTTTGACATGCAGAAACTTCTCAGTAAGATAAAATCCCAGTTGTTGATTCTTGGAAGTATTTTCCTTGCAGTTTAGTTTTAGTTTATAAACTCTCTGCCTACCCTTATGTCTTCAAGATTTCCACCTACTTTCTCTTCCAGTACAAAGGAAGTAAAAAAATCTATATATGATGAAAATTATAACATTTTGAAAAAAGAGATTGAAGATTTCAGAAAATGGAAAGATATTCCCTGCTCCTGGGAAGGAAGAACCAACATTGTGAAAATGGCCATACTTTCAAAATTGTTATACAGATTTAATGCAATCCCTATCAAAATACCATCAACATCCCTCACAGATCTAGAGAAAACATTCCTAAAATTTATTTGAACCAGAGAAGACCTACAATAGCAAAGGCAATTCTGGGCAACAAAGGCAAGGCAGGAGGCATTACAATCCCTGATTTAAAATTATACTACAAAGCTACTGTGATAAAATCAGCATGGTGCTGGCAAAAAAAAAAAAAAAAAAAAACCAAAAAAAAAACCCTGAGGATCAATGGAACAGGTTCAAAGATACAGAAACAACTATAAACACATTCCATCATCTTATCTTTGACAAAGGAGCCAAACATGCTTACTGGAAGAAAGATAGCCTCTTTAACAAACTGTTCTGGAAAAACTGGCTCTCCACATGCCAAAAACTAAAATGAGATCTGGGTCTATTGCCATGCACTGAACTAAAGTCAAACCAGATTCAAGATCCAAACATTAAAACAGAAGCACTAAATCTAATGGGTTCGGATTTTCAATCCTCCTGCCTCAGACTCCCAGAAAGCTAGAACTACAGGCATGCACCACAGTTCCAGGCTACATGCCATCTTCTGCTCATATACAGGCTACTGTGTGCACAGGGAGTTATACACTGAGCTACATTGCTAACCCCTTTTGTTTTATTTTTTATTTTCTAATAGCTGCAGTGTCCTGATAAGTGCTGTCCATTCCTGACTGCACTTATTTCTACCAATAGCCCTATGATGCCCACCCCACCTCAACACCCATTATACAGAATAGGAAATGCAGACAGTAGAAACTTGTTCCAGATCATTTAACTATGGGGTCCTGCAGCTAGAATTGAAACCAGCTGCCAGAACCAAAGCTTTAATTTACTCTGCTTTGCCTAAAAGGCTGAGATTCAGGGCAGGTCTGATCATTCCTGGGCAACCCTTCAGTGGACAGCAGACCCAGGGCCCTGCACCATGCTGCTTCTTTCCATGCTGTAGTACTTAACAGTGAAATAGAGACTATAAGATAAGGCTAATGTTTCTAACAGCTCCTTCCCTATGCTATCTCCTCACAACCATAGTACCCACTTAAGCCCAAGCTATATTGTAACTTTCCTCTGGCCTGGGAACACATGTGAATGTCCGTGTAGTTCCTATGAGGCCTCTAAACACTACCTACACCACCCCTTCATCCTCACCTTTCCTCTCTGCCCTTGGCTCCCTCTGCTGCAGCCCCACTGGCCACCCTTGTCACCCTAGTGCATCCCTAGGGCCTGGATAGTGTCTGGCATAGGGTAGGATATAGTGACAATTGTCCTGCAAGCCTATCACGGCAACTGCAGGGCAATTGAGGTCCTTCTCCCCCTTATCTAGCTGTTCTGAGGACGCAGCACAACAGTGAACTGTGGTCCATCACTGGGATGGACAGCACTTGCCAAGTGTAGAAGAATCCCTGGTATGGACAGGTGGGGCAGCATACATGGAGCTTTTCCCAGTGGCCCTTCTTGCTCTTGGTTCTGCTTTTGCTGTTCCAACCAGAACTCTACAAGGAGAGTATGGCTCATATACGGGGATTGGTGACCTCAACTATGCTGTAGAGAGACTAGAAAACAAACAATCCACGTTGCTGCTTTCTCTTATATAAAACACTTCTTTGAGAATGCTTTGGGAAGCTGGCTTGAGACACCTTTTGGAGGTGATGCGGTAGCCAGGAATGCTCACAGTATGAAAGCCTGGGAGGCTGGTGGCAGGTCCAGTCCATGATCTCAGGCATCTGACGAGAGGAGACAGACTCAGTTACTAAGCAGGCACCACTAAGCCAGGAGCTCATCCCTTCCACGCAGAAAGCAGACGTTGCCTTGTGGACTGGAAAACACGGTGTGGGGCTCTGCAAATGCCCAGCTTCTAAGAAACTCCCTATTTAAACAACCCTCACTGAGCTGGTCCTCTACTGTCCCAAACCTACTGCTGTCTTGCCTCATGGTCAGGAACCTCTGGCTTTCCTAATGAACATCAACCAAGCTGATCCTGCAGGCCGCTCCACCAGGGTCCCCTCTGGCCATCCCTGCATCCTTCCCTAGTCCTCTCTCTGTGCTGCTCTGGCTGGTTTTTTTTCATCAGACTTGAAGGATGAGCAGTTGGAACAATGTCATTCAAAACAAAACCATCACGAAAGTTTGGAAATAGAAGCCCACTGCCTTGGTATCGGTGCTGGTTCCTTGAGGGTCCACTGGGTCCAACCAGTATGGATGCTGGTGACTTGGCCTCAACTGGGAAGAACTAAGAGGAAGTACACTCAAGGCTGAGCCAAAGAGTGCTCCCCTCCTCTCCTCATGGGTCTGCTCTCATACCCTGATAGAGCTGAAATAGAGTATGGGCGCCTCACAGAGACAGTGCCAGACTACCATTGCAACAGAAGACTAGAGCCACAGGTGTGTTCTCTGCACCCTCCTTGGGCAGCACAAGCCTAGTCCTGAGCCACCGCTAGCCCCGTGTCAGGGCCACCAGCAATGTATGGTGGTGCCTGTGGACCATTTTACTATCTTAGAAAAAGGAGGATAGGAACTAATCCAGTTGTGCAGACAGTTAATCCAACTTCTCTTCCCACAATTTATGCCCATGTGTTTTGGTCATCTTCCCAGCAGCAAAGTGGCAAAGCAGGTGGACCACAAGTGGCAAAATTATTGGTGTGTGTGTGCACGCACGCGGGCAGGGACCTATCTAAAAAAACAACTTGAAGTGTGACTTCTTTTCGCATGACTGACTGTCCCCATTGAGGTCTAGTCACTTTGCTAGCTGCCTCCTGTAAGTCACTTGCCTCGTCCTGTTGGCCACGGGAGGACTCGACCATCCTCCACCCTGGGGACACCCCAGGGCCTAACTGCCTTCTTCCTTCCCTCAGCTCCCACGTACCATTTTCAGCACTCAGTGTTCCTCCTTACATTTCAGACCTCCTGTCTGAACTATAGGAGCTTATAGAATTTTCACTGGTAAGCAGTTGCGCATAGAAAGCTGTCTGACTTGGTTTTTGCTCTTCATTTTGAATATTTACTGTAGAAATTATAAGATAATGAATATTTTGTTTCTGTACATTGAAGGTGTACCTGTACCAACTCCATATAAGGTATGGAAACATTATATACTGCAAATATGTACTGATGAAATACATAAATAAACAGTTAAGTTAGCATTTTTTCATTTCTAACACATCTCAAACCTTGTCTTGCATTGTATTAGATTGTATATAATCTGAACATCTGAAGCCTTTTATGCACTTGTCTCTGCTGGCCTCACTAATGGTGCATGATTATTCATTATTGTAAGTTGCATAATTCTGTGGAAAATGATATTGGAGTCCTTGGAGCATTTGAAAGACGGTGCCGTCAAGTGGGGTTTGTACTTGCTGTTGGATGCTAGCTTAAGTTACTCTTTCACCACTGAGACACAATACCTGACACCCCCAATGTGAAGAAGGAAAGGTTTATTTAGTTTGTAGAGGTTTCAGTCCACAGTCAGCTGGCTCCAAGGCAGGGTGGCTTGGCAGAGAGGCACGGCAGAGGGGAATTGCTCATGGCGTGGCAGGCGAGAAGCAGGGATACCAAGGGAGGAAGGAGAAAGACAGAGCCTTCCAGGCCATGCCCCAGTGACCGCCTCCTTTGACCATGCTACACCCCCCAATATCACATATAGCTATAAATTCATCTGTGGACAAGCCCACTGATGGGTGTCACAGCTCCACGATCCAGTTACCTCCCAAAGTCCACTTGTGAATGTATGAAGATTTGGGGGGACAGCTAGATATAAGCCATAACAAATGCCAAAAGGTTCATAGTCTAAAAGCATTTTAAGCAGAATTCATGACTTGAGGGTTTAGAGATCACAGATACAATGTGATTGGGGCTGTATATATATATAAAGGACATTTTACCCTCAAGGCCTTCTTTTTTGACCTTTGCTCTGGTCAACGTGCAGGCAACTTTCCTTGTAGTCTTTGGGTGTGGAAGGGTGCTGCAGCTTGGATGGGCATGTCCCCCAAAGACCCATCTACTGAAGGCCTGGTCCCCACCATGGCACTACTGGCAGGTGGTGGAATCTTTAGGAGATGAGGCCTATGGAGGACTTCCAATCCCACTAGGGTGTGCTCTTGAGGAGGCTGTGGGACCCTGGTCTCTTCTGTGTCTCCTTCACATCCCTGCCATGGGGTAAGCACTTGGCTCCACTGTGTTCTTGTGCCCAACGTGCTGCACCATCACAGCAGCAGGGCCAATGGTCCTGACCCAAGGTACCCAGCACCATGAGCCAAAATGAACATTTTCACAAGCTGACTGTCCCAGTACCTGTCCATGACAGAAAACTGACCATCATGGTGGAGTGTAGGTCAATGGTGCCTCACTTTGTCCTAGTGATGCAGCGCGGCATGGTCTCAGCTCTATAGGAGAACTGTGGCTCCAGCCCAGGCAGCAGCGGAGTGCACCAGCTTAGTCCCTGACATTCTGCCCATTCTTGGTCACACCTGACCCATGCTGGCCATCTTCCCTACTGAATTTAGATAAATCACCAACCTGACAGGTGTGGGATCTACTGTCTTCATCCAGCAAAAGGCCTATATTCTTGCAGCCTGTGTCAGATCCATCAGTTGACTGCAATCCTAAGTGCATGGACTTCTGGTACAACCCGGTGTGCCCCATTTCCTGTGGAACTCTGGGCCTGGCAGCCCGGACTCGGGCTCCTCAGCTTCTGCTGACCTGGAGAGGACTTTGCGCTATGTGGCCACTTGCGTCCCTTTCCTGGATCTCTTCCTCCAACTGGAACTTTTGGGGCAGTAAAAGTGCAGTGTCCCATGACAAATTCTTTCAGTAGTGTGCTGTGAAGACCTTTCCAAGTACAGTTTCAGAGAGCCCTTTCCTCTCCTAGTGACCATCCATAAATACAATGATGGCAATAGCCTGACGGAGCAGTTGGCAGGGCAGATGCAGTTTCCTGCCCTCCACATGTGGCCCTCGCAACAGCCCTGAGAGGCAGGTCCTGTTGTTATCTCATCTTAGAACTTAAGGCCCTGAGCCTCAGCAACACCGAGTAACTTGCCCAAGAATCCAAAGAGAATGACATCTTACTGGAACAGCACGGCACCAAGTCTTGTAATTAACTAGGATACTATGCTCTCAAAAGAGCAAGTTCCTCAAAAGGCATGCCCTTCCCTTTTTCTGAAACTTACAAATATGTATTTAAAATATGTGTTTTAGAAATACTTCAACAGGGGAGCTTTAAATAGCTTATTGTTGTGGCTTCCACCGCAGTTTAAGTGCAGTTGCCTCTTCCTCGGCCTCTCTTGTAGTAGGTCCGAGGTGATCAATGAAACATTGACATTCTGTTTCATTTAGCTAAAAGGGTAATTTGGCTGTGTTCATCATGAGAAAAAGATGGGATGGTCCTTGGATTTTCATGAGTGTTTTTCTTGGTTACTTTGGGAGAGGTCAGTTCTTCCTCCAAGCGAGAGGCAACCATGTAGGTGCCAAGCAGCGGCTTCCACAACTGTTCCTGTGGGCACTTGTTCTGTGACCACCTCTTGTAAACAAAAATAAACAGAAAAAAAAACTGCTGATGAAGGAGAGGAAACTTCCTCCTGTCACATCTATTTCCAGGCTTCCTCCCTGCCTGACAGGAGCCCAAGCAGGCCCTGGGCTCCTCAAGGTACCATGCAGTAGGACAAAATCAAGGAGGACAGAAAGCCTTGTATTAGAAAAGAGTCAGGGAATGAAAATAAGTGGGGCTGTTCCAGGTCCCCTTGCTGGGATCCCCAAAGGGGCTGATGGGGCAGGCTCCCTTCTGCTCAGTAGGCAGGTGCTGGGCTTGGGGGTAACTTACTCCTGTGGGCACAGGGCAGCCGGGAGCAAGGAAGCATGGGATATTTGTGGGGGTCTAACTTTAAAAACATAATGAGTGAAAACCAAAATGATCCCCCTTAACATGGTAGTACCGCAGGATAAGTGAGGACACTGACTGAAGTGATGGCCTGGTCCTCACTCTCTGCAAATCCCCAGATGCCCTAGAGAGCTGTGAGGGTGACCCCACACACACCATGACCCCCAGTGCAAGCACACGGTGGTGTCCCTGCTGCTTGACTCCTGTGGCCATGCTCTAACTGCTCCGAGCATGCGAGGCTCCATGTCCTCCCCAAGCAGTGCTTCTGCACCCACTGGCCCTGACTGTGACTTGTGTCACTGCACGTTGGCCCCATGGGGTACTTTGGGAAATCTGGGAAACCCTTCAGATGTTGCTTCTTGCTGCCAACTCCTGCCCTGCACAACTAAGCCAATGTCCACGTCCAAGCCTGCCACTTGTGTCTGTGGGGTGCAGATATGTGGAGGACCTGGGTGGAACAGAGGCCACATATGACCTGTCTCCTCAAGAGCCTGTGTGTGATGCTGGTGACTGAATCCAGAGCCTTCACATTAAGCTAGCACACCACATCACCTTGTTTTTCAGATAGTCTGGATAAAGTTCCCCAGGATTTGGTTCAAACTTGCAGTCCTCCTTCTTGAACCTCTTAGAGTGCTGGGATTATACACCAAGCTCAACCCTTTGAAAATATTTTCACCAGTCAAGCATGGTGGCACATTTCTGTAATCCTAGCACTCGGGAGGCTGAGGCAGGAAGATTGTTGCGAATTGGAGACCAGCCTGGGCTACAAAGTGAGCTCGAGGCCAGCCTGAACTGCATAGTGAGACACTTTCTCAAAAAGACAAAAAAAAAAAAAAAAAAAAAAAAAAAAAAAAAAAAAAAAAAAAAAAAAGGAAAAGAAAAGAAAAGAAAGAAAGAAAGAAAAAATATTGTCACCAACATGAAACCGCCTATTCTTTATAATATCCTGTGAGGAAGTCAAAGTAAATATCGACATTATCAAAGCATATACTATAGTTAAAAGCATGACTTAATATTATTTAGTCAATTTTTAATCCAAGATGACACTGGTTTGGCAAAGTGACATTACTTATCCTTGTTCAGGCATTTAGTCAATGTCAGAGGTAGAATTCTGAGATCTTCTCTCTGCTGTCCAGTATGTTTTCATGTATCACTCAGGGTAAAATGACAGCTCCCCAGATTCATGGCAAACCTTTTTGCTGGAGGGAGGATGCTAAGGCTGAGAAATACCGTTGCTCTGGGTCCTTCTATTTGCTGTGGCACTGTCCACTCATATTAGGCTTTCTCTTTATGTGTGTGGCTTTAAGTGACCAGCAACTCTTCCCAGATTAGGTATGTGGATGGCATTTAGCTCATGGTGACAAAGTATGACTTGGATCCCATGTTGCATCCTGTGGGAGACTGTCAAGCTGTGCTCTCCGGAGAGAGAAGCGCCTTGCCTCGGTCTTTCCCTAACCTCTCCTTCAACCCCATGCACTGAGATATGCAGAGCTGGCTATATTGAAACAAATACTCCCTGAATTGGCTAAAAGAACATGAAGGAGTCTAGCCAAGAAGCCAGTGTGTCTTGTCTCATTACAGCCCCTGGGGGAGAACTGTCCCCTCTGTGGATGGCTGGCATGTGGCTCAAGTGGGAGCCAGGGAGATTCCAGGGCTAAGACACAAGATAACATCCCAGCAGAGGCCATGGGACTGAACAAGGATTGTAGCTTCTAGGCAGTAAATGTCCAGCCCTGCATCCATCAAACTATCTGTTACATTGCTAATTGGAGAGCTTTTGTACCTCGTGCAAAATTGCTATTTCTCATTACAGCCAATGCCTGCAAAGTTTCTTTTCCCTAGCCCTCTGCCACAACCCACAGCTTCCTCTCTGATTGGTACCGATAAAAATCTTGAGCTTTTGGACTCACGACCTTTTGTTCCACATAGAACACTGGACCATCCCAGAGCTCCTCAACTATAGAATATTGTCTCTTTGTCTTTCTTTTGCATCCATGTTCCATATCACCAGCTGGGAAAACTGAAGCCTACTTGAGGGTAACGTCTGAAGTGACTTCAGCATCAGCATATGTTGTGGTCACCATCTTTGGAGGTGGACCCTCCAAAGTAGGAGCTGCTTCCCTCATCATGCCAGGTTATTTAACTGTATCAGCCTAGTTTTCTTGTCTTTCCCCCTGGAATGGCGATGTCTGCTGTGTAGGGACATCATGAGCGCTGGCTGAGCCACGCAGGTGGAGTACCAGCCCTAAGGAGGTGCTCTACAGCCGCAGATCTCGGGTTCACCTGGAGCTCTTTCCCTTGTACTGAGCTCTGGGTATTGACCTTGCCCACCTGAGCTACATTTGCTTAACATACAGGGTCTGGGGGAGGAGGGTCACTCCAATTCAATAGGGAATGGCAAATTGTTGCTCAAGTGGATCAGATGTAAGTCTGAGTTCAGGTTTCCTCTGTGCTGTGAGGAAATCTCTGTGCTCTAGCATCAGTTCCTTCATCTATGAAATTGTGATACCCACTGAATGCCACTCTTAAAAGAATGATAAAACTGACACCTGCCAAGCCATGGCTCAGAGCTGAAGGATGACAAATACATGTCTCCTGTGGTTATGATGGTGTTGGCAAGGGCCAGGCTGTGTGTCCTTGAAATACAGGGCTTCAGCAGGGGCTGCACAGCCCGGATGGTGGCCTCTCACTGGGGCTCCCCTTCCTGTCCTCTGTCTCTGCTCCTCGTGGGCCTCCCGTGCTCTCCAGAGGGACAGTGGAGGTGGTGGGGTCAGTTATCCTGGAGAACAGCTCACCCTGGTCTGTACCACCAACGAGGGCCCAGCTGCAGTTCATCTCTAGGGATCCAGGAACAACACATGGGGCAAGTTTGAAGGAGAGGGGGCCTTGCTGCAGTGGGTGGGGGTCCTTCTGCCTGGAAAGTGGATTAGTCTTAGAAGACCAGTATTGCCAGGGTCTTCAGAAGCTGCCTGAAGAGACCTGTAATGAAGGAACATCAAATACTCATCCCTGCTCGCTTAGATGTGGTCAGCTCCAAACAGAGCCAGAGCCAAAGTTAAGGACTCCATGGTTGTTGAGGGGGCAGGGTCCCAAAGATATGCTGTCATTAGTACATGCTCAGGACACCAAGCAAACCTGGGAACACACACACACACACACACGAGTGCGCACAATCATGCAGGTACCCTCGCTCCCTTGTGGTCAGGGAGCCTTGGAAGGACACCAGGTGCTGAGGCTGTGGGCAGTAGGTGCTGTGGTCTCAAAAGGTGATGGCATGGTGAGAAGAAAGAGCAAGGGAACTTGTTCAGGAGAAGCTCGTCTGGGCAGCTGCAGCCCTGCAGGAGCTCCTGGTGCAGCAGCCGCAGCTCGGCCAGTGCTGCACTGGTGCCCGGTGGTGTGCTGGAGGGCGGGGCAGCAGAGCCCACTTGTGCTGAGCCTACCTCCAGCTGGGTCTGTGCACGACTGACTTGCTGTCTCTCAGATGCTGACCGCTGGCTCTAATGGCCCAGGCGGGTGCAGCATTCCCTCCTCAGAAGGGTGTACAACCTGCCCTCTTTGGGCTCTTCTCTCTTACCTGTCTTGCAATTTTTTGTTGTTTTGGGTTTTGCAATACTAGGGATTGAATTCAGGGCCTTCATACTGACCTACATTCCAAGCACCCCACCTCCACCCTTTAATTCTTTGTTTTGAGACACAGTTGGGTTCAAACTGGTGATTCTCCTGCCCCTGCCTTCCAAGAGCTGCGATGACAGGCTCTATTTACCGGGACCAGCACTGCTTGCTTCATTGCTGTCTGCCCTCTGCAGACCCCAAACCCGGTGAGGCAGGCCAGTCCTCTCTCCCCATGAGGCCTGGGGTCACAGAGGTGTGCTGGCTTTGCACAGTCCAGAGGTGGGATGGCCTTTGACCCCTCAGCCAGCACCTCCTGACCTGCTTCCTGAATCCAAGGATGGTCAAGTAGGGTCAAATCCAAGTCCTGGTCACACTGACCAAAAACTTTTGCAGACCAGAGGCCAGGCCCAGCAGCTTCTCCCTCCATCTTATTACTTGAGAAACTTTTTTTTTTTTTTTTTTTTTTTGACCTTTTGTTTTGAAATTCTGTTCCAGTATTTGTCTTGAAAATCACTCCCAGGGGATTTTATCTCTAGTTCAGCTGGCTGCCAAGGAGCACTTTATTTATGGGTTTGCTCTTTGAGAATGTTGGGACTTTAGTGGCCTCAAGCCTGGAGAAGGATGGGCCTGAGGTAGCTGAGCCAGCAGGGTGCGCCCCTTGGCCTGGGGAGGTCTAACAGTCTCCCAGGCTGCTTTCCCTCCTGGCTCCATTTGGTGCTAGTAGGAGCCCAGGGCCTCAGACCCAGTCCTTCCCTCACCCCTGGGAGTATAGTCCGCCTAAGGGGAGGCCTTGCTTCTCTCCCACGCTCCTGGTCCTGGCTATGCTGGGTGACCCTGGTCCTCTGAGAAATAAAAATAACATCCTGTGTTTGCCACCATTTGGCAGCCAGGCAGGCTGGCGGGCCACTTGGCAGTCAGCCCCAGGAAGGAAGTCTCCAGGTACTGGTAGGAAAGCCAAGGTGACGGGGCCACCAGGAAGAGGCAGCTCTGGGGCTCCCAAACTTCCCAAGCAAGGGGCAATGCAGTGTGGAAGTGTCCCCACAGCTTCCGGCAGTGCTCAGAGACCAGGTCCAGCCTCTGTGCTGAGGTTCACAGCCCACAGAGAAGAGCCGAGTGGTCCACAGGGTCACTCACTGTGCTCTGAGGAGGTGCTGAGGTCAGTGTATGGTGTCAGGTCACCCCGTAAGCTTAGAAGGCTGCAGGGCAGTGCAAGATGAAGCAGCAGGCATCACTGAAAGCTCCCTGACGTGTCTGGCCAGAACGTCCAGGAGGTTACCATCTAGGACTTTGTTCTCTTTCTTCCTTTCTCACTTAGAGGGAAAAGGAGCCTTATTTCCAGTTCTCCCAGACCCAAGGAAGGCAGGCTGCCAGGTCTTTCTCCTCTTGTTGAACAAAAGGGCTTACAAATTGAGGGTTCCCAGGGGAGCTACCCAACCCAGGGCTGGCCGGGAGAGCTGTGACCTTGAGGCCCTTCCACCCACCCCTGCCCCAGCTCGGCCAGCCCAGCGGCTCCTCCTGGTGCTGAGGCCTCCTAGTTCCTCTTCTGCCTTACTCCCATTCTCTTCCAAAATCAAGTCCCGAAGGCACCCGAGGGCACAGGGGCTGCATCGTGGCCATAGCATGTGTGGCCATTGGTTTGCTAGCAGCCACCACCCTTCCTCCCTGCCAAGGACAGAGCTATTTATTTGATTTGTAAAATGCATGGAAGTTAAGAAAATAAGCAACAATCAATAATAGATGAGATGGAAAATGAGCAAACAAGTCCAAGGAGGCGAGGGAGGAAGGCCGCCAGCCAGCCAATCACCTCCCCCCACAATTTCCCTCCTGTCCCTAGACGGCAATGGAATGGCAGCCAGAAGCTTCCCATAGAGAGAATTCCAGGAAGACTGTGGCAGGAATGCTTGGTTGGAGGAAGCTCAGAGCTCCTGGAGTTCACAAGCCCAATAGAGGAGATGGCTTAGAGAAACCCAGGTTGAAATAAGACTAAAAAAGAAAAAGCAGCCATTTTTTTTCCAAGTTCTCCAATTTTGGATACAGTATTGCATTTTAAGGAATTGTCTTTACATACACGAACTGAAAGCAAATATTTTAAATCCAGTTAAGTTCAGTTAGAAATGGATGTTTGCAAACCATACGGTGAACTTTTCCCAAGTGTGAAGTAGCCAATTGTTGAGAGTAGACTATTGTAAGGAGAGGACTGCTGCCTCAGTCCAACAAAACCAGCAGGGCACACCTAACTCTGCAAGGAAAGAAACAAAGGGCACCCACAGGAAAGAGGGTTTCAAGAAAAGGCTGAAGGGCTGCTGAATGAAACACAGGGTCAAAGGAGCTGCCCTTGAAAGACACGGGCCTTGGAGGGCAAGAGCAGGGGCTGGAATTTCCAGCAGGTGTTTGCCAGGTTGAATCCGGATGCAGAATCCCAAGATAGATCCCTAAACTCACGTCCCTCTGCTTGGGCAGGACTCAGGAAGACATCACATTGCTCAGAGTCCTTCACAGGGGACGGATAGAGAGCCACCAGTCAGCTTTGAGGATGTCAGCTGCTTAAAGGCAGTGTGGCCAGGGCCTGAGGGAAGGTTCTGGGAACTGAGGAAAAACCTGACAGACATTTCACAGGATATAGGGAGCCTGGGCCCAGAACCAGCTCCTGAGCAAGGAGGAAGACCTGGGCTCTCAAGGGGAATGCAGCTTGGTTAACAATTTTAGGCTGGAGGGACCCTAAGAGGAGAACCACACCCCACTGTGCTCAGATATCTAATTGATGGAACCTGTGCTATTTTAGGCCACTCATTTCATGGTGATCTGAGAAGAGACAGCAGGTGGGGAAAACACAGCTAAGCAACAGGCTCCCATGGTGCTGTAGCCTAGCAGCCTTTCCAGGGCAAAAGCCATCTAGCTCCAGCCTCTCAGTTGCTGAAATTCTTGATGGCTTCCCACTGCATTCAGGAGGCAGACCCTCTAGTCTCCAGGGCCATACTGCCAGCAGGGCTGCTGTTCCTGCCCTCTTATATCCACACTGCCTGCTCCCGGCTCCCTCCCCTCTCGTACAAGCTGCCGAGCCCTGTCTTTGGAAGCTCTCCTCTTGGCTGAGCCCTTGTCTCTCTCTGAAGGATTGTGTCATCTACGATTCCTCCTCTGTACCACTGTAGGCTTCAGGAAAGCTGAGACTGTGGACTTTTTTGCTTCAATCTCCTTCCCACATCACCATGTATGTGGGTGTCTTTTATACAGTCTCTTTAAGACAGCAAGAGTGAGTATTTTTTTGTATTCAGCAAGGCTGTCTCTGCCTTTTATAAGGAGTGGCTGACCCATGTGTACTTAGTGTAATTATTTATTTATATGATTGAACTTAGATCTATAATCTTACTTTTGTGTTCCAATTGTGTCCTCTCTTTCTAGAAATATTTTCTGTTCTTTTTTTGGACATTTTATAACAAATACACATGGATTTTAAAAATATGAATAAAAGAACATTTTATTTTTATTTTTACCAATATATATACAATTTCTGGTGTTCTTCATTTCTTCCTGGAGTTATGAATCAACTGCTTATGTTATTTTCTTTCAATCTGAAAATAAAGTTTCCTTGGCATTTTTTTTTTTTTACAGTAAAAGTATGTTAACAAGTTCTCTCAGTTTCTGATTTGTTTTCACTCTAGGATCTTTAAGTATTTGTTTCTTGAATATTTTCTCCTTGTTTGTCCTTCTCTAGGGGAAGGGCGGTCTCATAAAAGGTCTTTGACAGTGTTTGGATCTTCAGGCCTTCTTTCATCCTCACAGAATGACAGGATCACAATGATGAAGAAGAGGACCTGTTTTCTCATCAGACAGCTTGTTCTATCTCTACCCATATTCCAGACAATCTTTGAGACTGATTATCAGGGAACAGCTCAGACCCAGCATCTAACTTCACGGAGTTTATAACTTATCCCGAAAGCCTTTCGTCAAGCAAAACAGCAAGTTCCAGAGAACTCATGGAACTTGTGCTAGGTCCCAAAGCTGGGAAAATATCAGAAAGGGGACTTAAAACCGAAGATCTGGCTCTGCACCACAGAATATGTGATCTGAAACTACACCATAAGGCCACCCCTCTAAGGCATTCATTGGTGTATCTAAGACCTGTTTAATGACTACCTGTAGAGTATCATAAAATTTTCTCTGGACACAAAAAAATACCATCAAGAGAAGGTAATAATAGAAATTCCTGCCTTCATTTTGCACACGTTCTATAAAATAACTACCTTCTTAAATCATATGTAGGGACCGGGGAGATGGCTCAGCGGAATAAGCGCTTCCGTGGCAAGTGCAAGGGCCTGAGTTCAGTCCCCGGTTCCGAAAAAAAAAAAAAAAAAAATCATACGTAAATGAGCTGATGTTAGACATTCTTCAAAAACTGAATTTTGTGGAATTTGTGTTTTGTATTCATTAAGAAGATACATAACACATGCGCTTTGATAAATTAGGCTGATGGAAAAGAAACTATTACAATAAATGTACCTTAAATAAAACCACTTTACTCTCTGGTAAACCAGTTATAGAGATGATGTATTTCTGGTTTTTCAATAAGTACATGTTACAAAAAATAAGAGCTAGATACATACATTTTTCTGAACCCTTATTTACTCAACAACCACCCTTTACTTGAAAACAACAGCTGCAAATCTTAATTATATACTATTGTTGCAAGAATGTGGAGGTAAGAAAAATGAGAGAAAAACATACAAACAGGAGAAATAATATTGGTGCCAATTTTACACAATTTTTTTGCTGCTATAAGGACATTAAATCATTGATCCTCCATTCTCCTTACTTACTTAACTGCAAACAGGAGTGCTTTCTTCTAAGCTTTGACCCCTTTAAAATCACCTTTCCCTGACCTTGTCCCTGCTGGTGCAGATTATCAAATGTTTCGACTGAGAGGAAGAAATCCTTTGTCAGAAGGAAATTTCAAACACTAGCCAGTGAGGAGATAAGGAATTGAGGGGCACCTGGGTGGACCCCTCAAACATCTTTGCATGTAACTATTGTGGGCAAGAGGGTCACACACTCTGTCAAAACAGATCTCTCGCCATGAAAATCTCACATAACTTCTATGAGGACATAAAAGGATGAGAGATGTAGGCTGTGTCAGTGTTCCTTTCCCCAGTGATATTCAGCCCAATTCTTTGCATTTTCTAATTAAAAACCAAGGATACTATATTTATTTCTTTATCCTTAACATTAAAAAATACTGTTTTAATAGTCATCTTAATATGATTTAATCATTACAAGCCTTTTTGCATATTTCATAATATTATTATTTATTGATTTATCAAATATTTGCTGTATGCCTACTATGTGTTTCCAGAAATACAAAGATCAGCTTGTAGAAAAGCACGCAGAGGACCTGGGGTGACAGCAAGTGGCAGGAGCAAAGTTGGCGCCCTCAGATGGAAAACCTGGCGCCTGCTGCCGAGAAGCCCCCCGGAAATGTGCAGGATAGGAGCAGCTTCAGAAAACTGCAAATGCCCACCATCAAAGTGGAGAGCATTTGGAGATTAACGAATGGGGTTTCCCTTGTTTTTGTTTTCTCCCCACCGCAGTGGTTCTACCTGTCATTCTCCTTCTCCTTAGCTACAGAAGCAGAAGGCTGTGAAGAGCCCCCAGCGTGGCATCCTGCCTCATCCTTCCAGAAACACCATGACTGAGGCTCTTGTTTATTCCTGCTTTGTAGAAAGGGAAACTGAAGAACAGAAAACTCAAGCGAGATTTGTATGCTTGCTTTTGCATTGAACTACCTATTTAGCTCCTCTTTATTTCTTATTTTGAGACAGACTTGCAGTCACTAAGTAGCCCAGCTGGGCTGCAGTTTGTGATCTTTCTTCAGGCAAGTTTTGTGCTCTCCAACTACTAAGTAGAAGAGTCGGAAGGTGAACTGGGGTAATTTAATGTTAAATTAACTATGTATGCCATTCTGCTCCTCATGGTTTAAAAGTTATGCAAACAATTTAGGCAAAATAAGAGGAAATAACAACCAAAGTCTGCGTGCTCGGTATCAACAAGCACACTGTCCTCATTTCCTAGAATTTGGTGGCTGTTGGTTTGCACTTCCCAGTGAATGGCCCAGGCCACCAACTCTCTGGGCCTCAGAAGCGGTGGGCAGGAAGGTAACAGTAACAGCAAAGGGAAAAGGAAGTCTTGGTAAGAAGAAGCACGCGTGATCCCCTGACTCTCAGGGTGGGCTAATACTCAGCTGGAGTCACTTCAAGTAAATATAAAATTGATCAAAATAAATAAATAAAAGAAATGTGAGATGAAAGAGAGTAATGAAAGTGGAGGTAGAGCAGGCAGAGAGAAAAGAATGGTGGAGAAAAACGGTCTGTAGGGAGGAGCAGGGCGGGCAGAAAGCAACGATCAGACTATGCTTCCGGCAATCTGGCCCCAGGAAATCCTGTTAGGTGGCAAAAATGAGATTATTGTATTTTTTGACTTCACAGTATGCAAATGACTACATTTAGCTGCTAAACATGTTGTTATTGCATCCTGAGAAATTTCCTTCATAAGATGTAATATTTTTGTGGCAATATTGTCAGTGATGCCAGATTGTTTTTCTATTTTGGTTAAGATTTTATCTGAGCCTAGTATATGTCATCTACTTAGAGATTCCAAATGATTGCTTTTATGTAATTTTGTGTAAGCAAGAAATAATAATGTGCTTAGGAATGTGAGAAATGTGTTAACCTTCCCATTATTTTTCAATGCCCAAGAGAATTAGAGGGTGGGCGACAATGGGGGATGTAATTATTTCTCATGATGAATTTCTATTTATGCTAATATTCTTGAGTGCTGCATATCTGTGACTGGCCATGCCTGTGCATCTGGCTTCTGCTTTCACCCCATGTCGGTCCCCTTCTGTTTCAGGAACTCTTTGCATAGCTAAGGAGACTTCAAAGCTGCTAAACAAAGCAGTGTGAAAGCAGTCTCTCTCTCTCTCTCTCTCTGACACATTTGCCCCTCTGGGGTCATGTCACTCTCCTGCCACCTATATTCAACAAAGAAGCTTGGCTGCCTATCCTTTCATACACACAAATCCCCCAACACACGCACACACACACACACACACAAAAAAAAAAAAAAAAACACATCAAAAGAAATTACTTTGCTTAGGATGTCCCTCCATTTTTATGGACTTAGATGGCTTCTGTGAATCGCCCACCCCCACTCAGCATGAGTCAGTGAAGAGGGAGAGCGTTTTGCCTGAGCTATTTTTTGTTGTGAGCAAAACATGCACATGAAGATCACACCCTTTGCCATCCACTGCAGCAGGCTACTTGCTGCAAGACAGAACTGGCACTCAGGAACAGCAGTGACTTTTCAGGGATAAGGACTTTGTCTAGGGATCTAACTGACCACAGGTAGTGTCCATTTTAGGGTTCATGTTAGAGGTCAGTGGAGAGCTGATCAACACAGAAATGGTGGACTTTGTGTACGGCAGATTGCCCTCCACTGTACAAGTGGACCTCACCTGATAAATTGGTGGCTTTGATAAAGAAAAGAATGGACTCCCCAGACAGAAGAAATCCTGACTGCCTGTGGCCTCCAGCAGCAACAGCACTTCTCTGGGCTCCCATCCATCCTGCAGGTGTTAGACTTCCCCCTTGTCCACTTTAGTGAGCTGACTCCTAAAGAATCTCTCCGTATATATGCAGATGTGCATGTGTATGTACCTACGCACATATGTCAGTGTATGTACATATATGTGTATAGAGTGCATATGTGTGTTTAACGGTCCTTTGTGACACGCTCACACCCATCCTGGGGACTCTGCTTTTCTTGAGTGTTCTGATCAGCACAGATACTGGAGTTGTACTTGGCAGTTAGGGACTGGACTCACTTGACTCTGGCTGAGCCACTGCTGGTGCCAAGGTTTGGCTGGACAAGGAGCAGGTGGAAAAGCCCGTTCTAAGATTCTTTTCCTGAATTACAGAGATGATTCCTTTGCTGCCACATAATAGAGAGGTGTGGGTAACTTAAGGCCTCCAAGGGAAGAATCAAAACATAGATTTTGGTCTGATTAACACCGTAGCTAAACACACCGTGTGAATCCATTTGACTTTCTGCCAAACATACCCTGAGGTGAAAGAGACGCTGAAGTAATTAAGAACAGATAATAGTCCCAAGGTTGATAGATATTACCAAAGGCTGCACTGCATAGCCTTTGATGTGTAACAAATACCTCCAAACTGTAAGACCTTCCCTTTTTCTTCTTCTTCTCAGCTCTGTAAGTCATTGGGCAGGTCTGCAGCCAGTCTGGGGCTGGTTGGGCTCTTATCTCAGATCATCCAGTCCAGCCTCCTGTAGTCAGCAATGTCCATTCCCTAGTGCCTGCTGAGATCTCAGGGGTACATGGTCACGTGTCTTGCCATTCTCAGATCAGTCTGTCTTTTGTCACATTGCTTCAGAAAGGACCCCAGCAACAAGGGACATCCAGAATATACCAGCTCTCTAAGCCTCTGTTAGAGAAATAACACCTTTCTATGACCAAAGCAGGCCACACTGCCAAGCCTAGTCTGCAGGAGTGAAAATATGACCAGCCCTCTTAACTACTTATTTGAGAAATACTAAATAAATGATAAAGCAATACTAAAAGAAATGATAAAAAATTGCATCTGAGTTTCAGTGGTCAATGGGATCAGATGAAAATTGGTTCTTTCTTACTTGGATTTGAAAATAAAAACAAAAGTTAATGATATGTAAGATTCCAAGGATTTGGAAATGAAAGGGATCTATCTGGAAAGAAGATGCCTCAGAAGTTGAATAAGACCTCTCAGGAGGTGACCTCAGATGTCACCAGGTCCCAGGCACTCACACTGCTCCATGGCGAAGATCTGATAGGGAAAGAACAGAGGTTTCTTCTGGCACTTTGGAGCATGAGTTTTAGATAAGTCAGGTGCCACACAGTGGCTCTTCGTTCCTAGCAAGTTGTTCATAGCAGCAATTTACTATTAAATAAGGACCGAGACTCTTGTGGTGCTACTATATGAGGGAAGTGGCTGCTAGGTGAGGTCCACTGTCCCTTCAGCCTGATGGAGCACTGAACATGAACCCTATCCTACATTTGTGAAAGAAGGTCAGGGGTATGAATTTAGGGCTCTCATGCAAGAAAGGAAAGAGGCACAAACTTCCCCAGACCCCACCACCCAAATTAAGCCGCAGGCTACCCTTCCTGCTCTTTATACCTCAAGCCAACAGCTGTGATCATGCAAGATCTTTCTTCTAAAGACAGGGCTGGGGCCCAAAATGAGTCTTCCTTCTGAGCACACTCCACAGATCAGCCCCATCACATCCCGCAATAGCAGGTTATACACAGTCATGTCTGCCCTGAGAATGCAGACCTCTAACGGGTGTGGCCTGGCAGGTCACAGGACATGTGGCAGGCTGAGGGACGTGCAGCACAGGCCAGGACATGGTCCTGCGGGGCCTGTGTCACTTGAGTGCAGGCAGACTCACTGGTGACAAGTGATGGACCGTGACAATGGGGGTCAGGGCAGGAGGGCTGTGGCTAGGCGGAGCACATGAGAGAAGGACTTGTAAATTCTCTCTCAACCAATGGTTGATTCAGAAGGAATCTATACAATAAACTTTTGTACAAAGCTACTTCATGCTTCAGGTGAGAATTCCTAGGCATAGATTTTGTGATTTATCTGTTTAAGAAGCTTTCTTGCTCACAACTTTATTCTATCCTAGATACACTAAAATACCTTTCTTATTCCTAAGGATTATAAGATGGGGTCATGCAGACTACCTTAACAATCCTAGAATTCTGGTGTACATAAGAATCACAAATAGCTTATCTCCACTGCAGACTGCTGAGCTATGGCCTTAGAAACCCTCACTCAGAAGGTATAAAATTGGGATCCATCACCCACTTTGTCACAAGCATCAGAAAGGTTCCCATGTAGGTGGTGTAAGGATGCCGGAAGTGCTGTTTACATTTGCAACCAATCCATTTGCACAGAAGTATAATGTTTTAAAAGTGGAAGCCTAAAAGGAGGATGATTTAGAGTGGCTTGAGGTCAACATCTGAGCGCTGTTTCTTTGCGCTTCTCTCAGGGCTCCCACTGTGAAATACCAAATGACAGTTTCCTATGGATCCTCAAGTGTCACAGCCTCTACAGATGCATGACATCCACATGGGAAACCCAAACAGAGACAGTGGCAGAGTCCCAGAAACTAAGCTAACACAATCTAGGTGCAAGGATTGGGTGTGGTTTGAGTTTGTCCCCAGGACTCCATGCTACAACCTTAGCTCCCCATGTGACCATGGATCCCCATGGAAAGTCACTGGAGTTCTGCCCTTGGAAGGGATTGCTGTGGTTCTCTGAGGGTTGTAGTTCATTCTCCCGAACAGCTTGTTGTAAAAAACCCAGCCTCTCCTTCTCAGCCTTCCTCTCTTGCCATGTGATCCATCCATCCCTGTTAAGTTGTCTGCTACGCATCCTTCACTAGCGCTGAGTAGAAGTCAGTACCATGGTCTTGGGCCTCCAGAACTGTAAGCTAAATAAACCTGATTCCCCACAATTTATCAAGCCTCAGTTATTTCATTAGAATAAAAGAAAATATATCAAGATAGTGGGGCTCACACCTCAGTGTGCATGATCTCTCTGCCACACCTGTTCTGGAGCTCATCTCTCTTTACCTGATCTTGCCCTTGTAATCACCAGCTCACAAAGAAACTTCTGGAACAATCAAGCCAAAAATGTTATGGAATGGATGTTTTCAGAGCCTCTCTGACTTAGAGCAAATAGAAGGTGGGAAATGTGATGTACAGAACCAGGTAGGCTGCTCTAAGAACAGAGAAAGCCATGCTTGTTTGATATTTGATAAGCAGCGCTGGGTTCACCAGTTGCTTGGCATTTTGTAAACAAGTGGGAGTTGGCGTTGGCCTGTCACTTGGCAGTGTCCCCTCTAAGCAAACACAGAGCTCACCTGAGAACTCACATGCAGCAATTGTGTTGTACCATTCAGTTGCCTCTGTAAAAGCCTCACCAGGGCCATGCAAAAGAGGAAGGGACTCAGGTTCATTGTCTTTCAGATCTCCTTTGGGATCTGGATCCACTGAAGGAGTAAGGGCACTTGTGGGACAAAAGATTTCATATTTGCCCCCAGCAAATGCCAAAAAGAACAGATGACCATCCAGAGACCACCATGATCTGCAGGACCTGCCCCCCCCTGCTGAGGCTGCACCATCAGCTCCTCTAGCTGAGGTTGTTGAGGCTGTTGAGAGAGAGGGGAGACACAGACACTGTGGGAGGCACTTTGCAAGTCTGAATTTGGCCCTCAGAAATCTAAACACTGGAGTCTAAGGAGAAGCATGGACTATAAGAGCTAGAAGAAAGCTAATTATCTCATTAATTACTTGATGGGTGCATAAACTTGATCCTCCAAAATAAAATGACTTGTACAAGCTGGCACAAAATTAACAACACAGCTGGTTGAGATTTGCTGCTGAATTGCACCTTGCTAAAAGAAGCCAGACAAACAGCCTGTCTGTCACAAATACTGTAACTCTTCTCAGGTCATTGTGCAGTGGAGAAGAAGAAAATCAAAGAAGAGAGATGAACAAATCCATGCAGCTTCCCAGATGATGATGGGCACTCTCTACCTTAATATTTAAAGGGCAGGTGATTCCAGATGCTGGTCTTCGTAGGGCTGCTAGATCAGCCTGGTCCAGACTACTCAAGTCCATGGGCAATGTCCATAAGGCTGATGCTCAGGCAACCCTTTTACTCATTTCCTGGCCATCAAAGCCTTTGCCAAATGGACCTTTCTGTAGGGGAAGGCACATAGATATGGAGCCAAGGTCTCAAGCTTATCTAGGTTTATCTCTTTGGATAGTTCAACACTGAGACAGCATTTAGGTTTGGAAAAGTGCTACTGGGTTTGTGGAATAGCTATGAAGTTAGACTGGATGAAAAGTTCTTGGTGGGCCATAGAGAACCCACCTTGTGTTAGTCAGCTCTCCTGTTACTTGAACATAAGACAAAACAGCCACAGCTTAAAGAAGGAGAGGTTTAATTTGGCTCACAGTTTCGAGGGATTCAGTACACAGCCAGTAGGCTACAAAGCAGGAACATGCTGGTGGAAAGATGTGGCAGAGTGGAACTGCTTCCTTCTTGGGAGCTGACAAGCAAGCTGGGCAAAGTGCCAGAGAGGAGTGGTGAGGGAACAGACGTAGACAGCCCAGGCCTCCATGACCCATCAGAAGTGTGCTTCACTGACCCGCTGGCAGCTCCCAAGCCTGTCAAGCTGACACAACCAAGTCTAAGCACCACAGTCCGCTCTAGGCTTTTGTTGGTGCCAGTCCAACTCTATGTGGAGAACTTTGCGAATGACATTGGAAAAGTCCCTGCCAAATGTGCTGAGTGAGATAATGCTCAGAATGGTGACTGAGATAGGAGGCACAATGGAGGATTCCAGAGATGTTTGCCTGAGAGGGGTGTGGAGGCTATTCTCCACCTCATAAAGAGCAACCAGAATGAGCTAGGCTACTCTCACTTCCTCACTTGTTCTAAAGATCTAGCAAGGGGCTCATTTCATTTCCACATAAATACAGACTTTCTAGCAAAAGACAATGGCTTAGTAATGTAATAAGTTCACAACACAGCAAGCACCCACATTCCGGAGACTTCAAGGCAACACTAGGACCTACATAAGTCAATACAGTACAAAGGGTAATTCTGCTCTCTGCAGCGGGTAGAAGGGAAAAGAACTGCCCGAGCCTCTGCCTGCCTTCTTTCTTGCTCATTTCATGGGCATCAGAGGCTTTGCACATTGAACCTTTCTGTAAGGGAAGGCACACAGGCACAGGGCCAACCACCTTGTCTGACAATCAGGTGTCAGACAAAGACGCATCCACCTGGGTATTGTGCAGAACAGAACAAAATTAGGGAAAGAATCTGTTGGCTGTGCAGAGTATGCAGTGGGACACCTCTTCTGTTTAGTGGCTTGTCCAGTGGGCAGCTCATTCTGTCACAATTTTATCTTCCTGCTTCCTGGTGATGCATGGCAGCTTGCTCCTAAGGGTGAGAGCCTGAGAGCCGTCACTGAAGAGATGAAGACAGGGTGACTGTCATCGGCAAGGGTGCCTCTCTTTCTGAATGTAGCCTCCAGGGAAAAATACTCCTCTTATCATGCAAGTTCTATTTTTGTTGCATGCTTGTGAGATAGAGTGTGACCTTGAGATAAAGACCCCCTCTTGAAGCCCCTGGGATGGTTCCAGCAATGGCAGTTATTTTGTTAGCATGCTTCTTCTGGAAATTGGTAACTACACTTCAGCTTTGCCTGACTTTCATGGAAGCACCATGTCTTGCAGAGATAGTTAAGCCTAGAATGTTCATCTGTTGCCACAGCTGCTGTGATGAAGCCCCAGACCAGGAGGACGGAACAATAGACATGTATTGTCTTCTGGTTCTGGAGGTTAGAAGCCCCAAATCAAGGTGTCAGGAGGGTTGGCTTCTCCTGAGGGTAGGAGGGAGGAGTCTGCTTCGTATCTCTCTCCAAGGGCTGGCTTCATGTTTAAATCTGTGTCCACATGTCTCCATTTTTAAGAACCTCAGTAATATTAGATTAAGGGCTCTCCCTACTCCAGGATCACATAATACCAACCAATGCCATCTCATGCTACCTTGCCCCTAAATAATGTCACTTTCTGAGAGCCTGAGATTAGGAAGCCACCACCTCTTTTTTGAGGGACGCGTAAGTTTTCCTAGAGATGAATGTAAAGTGGGCATCAGTGAGGGTGATGCCGCTGCTCTTGTTTCTAAACCTAACACATGTACTCACAAAGCAAGGATGCCTTTTAAGCACTACCTTAGCATTCATGAGTGTGTGTGTGTGTGTGTGTGTGTGTGTATGTGTGTGTACATATACACGGCAAAGGTGGAGTACTTTACTGGTGTGACAAAATAGAACCACCCACTGAGCTCACACATCTGGAGTTGAGGTTAAGGAACACAAAAGAAATTTTCATTTTTCTTGTTTGTATTCTCCAATTGCCCTCTAAAAAAGGAAAAATCTGAATATGGTAATTGATGCAGAAACGTTTGCTGTAAACGCAGAAATGAGAGGTGCTTCCCATGCAGGCCTGTGTGCATGGTAGGATTCTGTGCCTTGCAGGAGGACGGCAGTGAGCAGCAGAGGCACTGTCAGCAGCGCAGCACAGGCTCCCTCAACTAACCACTGCAGGAAATATTGGCGGTTGGCCTTCCCAGCTCACTGGAATAGCGTAGTCGGCCTGACCACACAGCCACCCATGGTATCCATCACCCAAGGTAGGTTTTTCCCCACCCAATTGTATTCCCTGCTTCTAGCTAAAGCACCAGGCAAATGTTGTCTGGACACCTGCCCTCTCCAGTTTTCAAGAGAAAACACATTAAACTGCCAAGAAGTTGAAGTCAACTCTATAAACTGTGAAGAAAAAAAAAAGCATAGTCTAATTTGAATTTTTTTTCTTTTCTTTCTTTCCTTCTTTTTTTTTTTTTTTTTTTTGTATTTTAGAGAACTACTAGATTGGACTTGTGATTCTCCTGTTTATAGCCTCCCAAGAGCTGGGATTATAGGCGCACACCACCAAGCCCAGTCTTAACTGCAGTCTCAGCGTGCCCTGGGAGCGGGGTGAATCCCCAGCTCCTGTCTGTGCCTGCTTACAGGTGCTTTAATCCACTGAGCTATTTGGCCGGCTCTTAATTTGAATTTTTTCACAGTGCAAAAATACAAATTTATTAACAAGAAAGAGGAAAAGTACAAATAGCACATGTGCCCCTTCTTCTTTCTCCACCATTGTTCGCCATCCTCGGCTCACTGCACAGCCCCACACTGCCCAGGACTGAGCCTACTCAGGGAACCCACATGCACGGCTTTTGTTAAAGTCTCCCAGGAACCACTCTAGGCTGTGCTGAACACCGGTGCCTGCCACAGCCGTGCCCATCACTTGTGTTCTCTGTGAGAAGCAGAGTGCATCCGGGCTACACAGTGGCCCACCTCTGGGGTCCTGTGCAATTGCAGGGACTCTGACTTCCTCTACCACATCCCCTCCACTGTGGGACCAAATCAGATCAACAGCCATCCCGCCTCCCATGAGGGGCAATCATTTATAGCCCACGTTTTCAGACAAAACCTCTAGTCCCAAGCCATTCCCACTGGAGTGTCTTGTTCGCACTGTGGCGCTGTGGTTCTCAAACAAGGGTCTAAATTCTTTGGCAAATAGCTCCCTCTTTCTTTCTCACTTTTTCTGTTTCTCCCCCGCCCTTCTCACCTATCTGACAGAGATACTTCACTGAGTAACTTCTAATCCTCCCTACATACCATGATGAAGAAGCACCCCTGAACTTCCTGTAGAAAACCAGAGGAGGAGGGTTGCCTGAACCCTAACTTTGCAAGCAGAGTGAATGTGATGGTCCTCTCTCCCTTTTTTCTCTTCTCTGAACCTCATTCTTGCAGTTCAACAGCCAGAGCTCATAGGTGGGTCTGTTTTATTCAACCATGAGATACCAAAAGAGGTAAGGTTTAAAGGCTCATTTTTCGCTTGTAAATGTCAGCCCAGTCAATCCGATGCAGAAAATCCCTCCAGACCGCAGGGGACCAGGCCGGAGCCCAGATTAGCACAAGTCTCATGGACTGACGCCATGGGATGGGATGCTCTTCCCTGGTCCCTGAGCCCATGACCTTCCTTTCATCCCTGGGCTCACAAATAGACATAAGGCTATTAACCTTATTAAATCTAAGCCTGTGCTTTGCTTGGGATCTGTATGCTAAGCCACACAACAGCGCTGAGGTTTTGCCTGCTCTGCTGGCCCACACATCCCAGCATGCCATTGTCAAGGGCTCTGCCTGTGGCCATATGTGGAAATATGTAGGTCATTCTACATAGCACTGGAAGCTAGAAGAGGTAGCGGCTGCACAGTTTAAACTGGGAGTGGGCTGAAAATAGCCAAGGGAGGTCTCTGCCAGCTGAGGAGAAATTTGTCAGAGACAAAATCTGCCATCTTTTTGGAGGCTCAGGGTTACCATGACTGTTGGGTGAGAAAGGGCAGGACCTCACATCAAGGCCTCTAAGAGGGTGTAGCAGCTTCTCTAAACCTTTCCTTACCTTACCATGTTTTCTGGCAGGGAACTGGGCTCCTACAGAAAATTATTTGAGGAACTTTTCTCAGTTCTTCCAAGGATGATCCCTAGATAGCACTGCTCTCCATACCTGGGAAAGAAATTTATATACTGGACAGCTATTGGTATCTGAGACCCCCAGGGAAAAGGGCAGGTTGTGAGATTCTGGTTGCTAGAACTCTGCTAATTCAGTTCCTTCCATAATGAGAAATTGCAGAGATGGCCTGTGTCTCCCACATAGCAGTTCATCACTCCAATGCCCACATTGGGGGATGGAGGCCTGGATCCTACAGAAGACACTGGCCTGCTCCTGTCTGCAGGTGGGCGTCCACCTCAGGGTGGCAGGGAGGCCAGCGCTGCAGGCCTTGGACTGCACTGGCCCACTGTATAGGGGCGCCATATCGCATCAGGTGAGTGATCAGTTGTCAGCCACGCAGGGGTGGTGTGTCCTGCCTCGGTCACTTCAGCAACATCTCCAGCCCCTGGAGACTGCTGCAGCTGATGGCAAGTTTGCATGGATTGATCTGGCCCTCATGATGCTCAGTCTAAGCATGTGAATATGGCATGTCAAGCTCATCAACTTAAACATAGCTGACCATATCAATCTTGCTTTTTTATGAAGATGAATTCTTGCTTCATCTCCTTGAATACAGAGAGGTACGAAGATGGTTTACCAAGGACACTGTAAGTGGAGAAGGATCCAGCTAACCTGTTGCTAAACTAAGGAGACACTGGAATTGAAGGAGGGCAGGGAAGAGGCCCACCAATGCATTTAGGGGTAAAAATATCACACAAAAATTTGGCCTGTCAGTATAAAAAATGAGTAGGTTAGTGTTAGTTCTAAAGACCAATACCATTCTTTTAAATTTATTTATTTATTTGAGAGAGAGAGAGAGAGAGAGAGAGAGAGAGAGAGAGAGAGAGAGAGAGAGACCAGCTCAGCCCACCAGGGGGCGGGGCTGGCTGGCATGTGGTGCTGGGGGATTGAACCGCGGTCCCTGATGCTTT
>NW_004524703.1:2408242-2414087 GCF_000260255.1 Octodon degus
ATGTGGTGCTGGGGGATTGAACCGCGGTCCCTGATGCTTTTGCTAAGCTTGTTCTAAGTAGGTGCTTTAGACCACTGAGCCATCTCTCCAGCCCCAATACCATTCTTTTAATATGCAAAAGCAAAACTCAATGGAAGTCAGATTTATCAAGAGAGGGTAGGGTAAGACTTGACTGTGGAGTAAGGTTGCATATGAAATGCAGAAGCCTCACTGAATTTGAATTTCAGATGAACAAGTAATTTATCACATCATTGTAAGTATGCTTCTTGTGATACTTATAAAACACACTAAAATGGTGCTTTCCTGAAATGTAAGTGTAACTGAATGTCCTGGGTTCACTGTCATTTGGCAGTTCTAGAAAGTTCTAGAAAGTTCTGTCAGCTCCACACCCTACCTCAAGCTCCACTCTCTGAGATATTTCCTGGAGGAGAGACTGGAGCGAGTTATTGGCCAACCTGCCCTGCTCTGCAAGTCGCCCACCAGTCTGTGTCCTGGAGGCTGGCCTGGGTTTTCATCCATGTGTAGGAACTGTGGAGCAGTTTTCCCAGAGGGCTTTGGACACTGGTGTGTCCAGGCTCTGTTCTCAAGGCGATTTTTAAAAATCAGCTAGAAATATGACATTTAAGGCCAGAGACTCACTTCCAACTTTTTTCTTGAAGGGAGAGCAGTCCAAATGGACATGCAGCAACTTCCGTGTACTGATGGGTCACTCATGGCTCACAGCTAAGAGGTTTCCTGCCTCTGAGATGGTCAGGACACTGCTGCAGGTGGGCTTAGCACTAGGCCTCCTTACCTGGCAACTTCTCTTGAGTTCACAGAGTCAGTAAGCAGTGGAATCAGGTGGTCAGTTGTCCATCTGTAGGGACGGAGGACCTCTAGGGGAAAATAAGTCAGAATCAGCCCAGCTAAGCAAGGAACCTTTGTTTCAGGAGGGAAGGAGAAGTGATATGAGAGCAGCGCTGTACTCCCCTGTGAGCTGGGGAGTTAACAGCAATAGCAGGTGTGAACCAACACAGAAAGTTCCAGAAAGTTCTGTCCTCTCCGCACCCCACTTTGAGCTCCGCTTCCTGAGATATTTCCTGAGATACTTGGGATACAGAGAGTGACTCTGGGGGTGAGCACACTACACCGTAACAGTCCCATCAAAACTAAGTAGAAAAGCAGCATTGTGTAGGAGGTGTTTTTCCCCCTATAATTTCCAAAATATGGCTAAATAAAATGTCAGAATTTGATTCAATTTCCATCTGGCACCTTTTTCAGAGACAAACTGATTTCAGTATTTTTTTTTTTAAGCCTCATCACGAAGCTTCTATAGTTAGGTGTAATTCATCAAGGTTTAGAATTAGCCAAAATTTCTGTAAATTCGTCTTTATTTTTTCACACAAGGCTTGATGATTGTTGGTTGGGAACATTAAGATGCAAATGATAGAGGAAGCGCTGTACATTTACATCTACATGTGCAGGCTGATGTGGCAGCGGGCACGGGGGAGGAGGATCACCGTCCCCCCAGCTCGGCAAGACGTGGGGGAGGGGCGAAGGGGGCCACTGGGTGTTCTGTCATTCCTGCTTTGTTGATGGGGAGGAGAAATTTCAGAGGCTTTTCAAGACCACTTAACAATGGGCCGTGCCTGTGAAAATTTTGGCCAGCCAGGGGAGCAGAGCTGGTGTGGGACTCGTGAAGACAAGACAGGCTCCAGCTCCATCCAGTGCAGGCCCTCCCCCACTCTCTTTTTCCCTTGGAGAGTGTGGGTGTGGATTCCTAACTGTTTGTGTGTCTCCTGAGAGGATTAAAGGTGGCGAAAAAGATAAAGAGCAACACCATCACTCAGAGGCCAAGCAGGTGCAGATTCCTCCCTCAGTGTCCCCTGCCAACGTCCAGCCTTTTACCTTCCGCCGCCCAGCGCTCCCTTCTCTGCCTTTCCCCTCCGCCTCCCAGCCCTTCCTTTGTCCCCCTCCTGTCCTATTCTGTCTTGTCTGCATGGCACATCCCTTGGACCAGCAGCCATGCCCTTGACCACCCAGCCTTTCCCACTGAGATGCATGCACCGCCTCAGGGCTGTGACATCAACCTTTCCTGGGCAAGATGAGCAAGGCCTGCTGCACCCAGGCCTTTGTGGAGGGGCTAGGGAAGTGTTTCTGTCTGACCTTGAGCCAAGCTTTCCTGGGAGAAGCCCCCACTCCTACGCACTGGGTTAGCTGACAGAAGGGGCTGCTGCCACACCTGCCACCCTGGAGCTCCCGTGGGGATGAGGAGGGCAGGGCGGCTGTCATCTGGTAACACAGCTGACACAGTGCTGGCCATCTTCTTACCCTGTCCCTCCCTGCCTGAGGAGCAGATAGGCTTGAATGGGAGAGGCTTTGATTTTGCAGAGGGGTAGTACATCCTTGAAGAAAGCAAGGTGTATAGTTCTCCTGCTGTCCTGAGAACTGAGAAGGAATTCAGCTCTGGGCAGAGCAGGAAGTACTCAGCCACCGGCCTTCTGGGAAGTTCTCCAGAGGCAGTTTTTGTTTACCTGACAACATAGTGGGTGGCCCTAGGGATGGTATGGGCTGGGTGTACCCCCTCCTCTTGGTTTTCCTCCTCTCACAACCCTGGTATGTCCCGTGTGTTGCCCCCTCCTCCCACCTCTCGCGGGCTGTCCTGGTCTGGCACACAGATCTTCCAGCCTTTTCATCTTTTCCCTGGTCATATTCCCCAGCCTCACCGCCTGTGGTGGACAGACTGCCCCTCCCTAGTCTGGTGTTTCTTACTCTTCTCTCCTTGAGATCACCAACAGAGATCAGGGAGCCTGGTCTGAAGGAAAGCCCTGGCTGAGCCAGCAAAGGCAGAGGGACATGCCACTCTGGTCACCTGCTCAGCAGATGCTACAGGAGGTCCTTGTCCCCAGCAGGCTCCAGTGTGCATGATTGACATCTCTGCAACACAGAAGGTTGAACCAACCCCACAGAATAGGGGAAAGCCGAGGCAGCCACCAGAGAGCAGTGGAGGTGCCTGCGTCTCACTTCCATTGCATGGCGCCCTTCCTCCGGGTATTATGCTTTCTCAGCTGAGCCTACGCAATGCTGAGTTAGCCTTGCAGTGTCCCTGGAAGTACACCCTTTGTCACTTTTTTTGTGTGGTGGGAACAATTAGACCACACTAGAGTGCCTTGGAAGTACTGTGTTGTACTACACTCCTGAAATGGTAAGCATGCTGTCTAGAATTCTTTTGCCCACAGGGCTTTTAAGAAGGGAGTCCTCCACTTAACAGGAGGTACACTGAGACCCACGCAAATGCAGCCAACTGGGGGTGGTGGTGGTTGGGATACTTGGGCATGACCACAAAATGCATCCCTTCAGGACACATCTGAGGCAGCTGGAGAGACAAACTGCCAGGATCATTACCCCAAGGAAAATGATTCTGTACAGTACAATAAGCAACAGTTGAGGTTCTAGCACCACAGAGAGGGAAGGAGCAGAGGTGGGAGAGAGACAATCACGGGCTGAGTTCTGCAGGATGGGACCACTTTCTAGCCTTCTACTAACCTTGTGTGATTTTGTGTAATGGAATTTTGTTGTGGATATGTGGTTGGCAAGCAGTGTATTCACCTGAATTGCTATCCAGGAATCAAGAGGAACTGGGATCTGAGAGGCAGAAGGAGACAATCTCATTGCATCTCTCTGCCCATCTGACGCTGATCTGAGCAATTAAAGGATATCACTGGGAGGTTTCTGAGATTTGTCAAATGTAAAATTCAGGATCTAAGGATTGCAGTTGAGACAAAAGAACCACAAAGCTATAGAAAGAGCTTCCCTGCCAAGAGATGGTGTCTTGCATCCAGGAGGAAGGAGCCTTTCTGGTGTGCTCATCACAAGCTTGAGGATGGGCTTCTACATCCTCACAAGAGCCCTAAGAGCTGTGTACAGCTATAAGACACTTCTCTACATTTCCCGTCAGTGGAGATGGTCATCGTGGGAGACCAGGCTCAGGCAGGCAGTGATTCTGGAAGGAGTGATCTTAACAATGCTCCATGTGCTCTTCACTGTGGCATTGCCTGACACAGACCTGTAGAAGTGTTTCTCTCTACGCAGCCATGACAGGGCTTCTGCTTAATCCTTACTGTATCCCCAGGCTCCAAGAATGACCTTTCCCCGAGGAACTGTGGAACATGCTAAGGTAAAGTAAGTGTAGGCATGAAGCAATGGACCTGTATGCAGGACAGGCTGTATTTTATCATGATGAATTTTAAGTCTAGGAATATTTGTCTCAAATTCTATATGGAAAAAGGCAAGCTATTTCTACAGGAAAAATAATCCACTAACAGTTATAAGTAAAGCGCGTCATGCTTTAGCCCATGATGTCTGTCCACATGGCCTGTAAGGTCTAAGACATGGTGAATGTTTAAATTAAAAAGTATTACACTGAAGAACACATGGCCATTAACCCCCTCTTGAAGTGCTCTCTCTTCCTTTGACCATCCCTGTTCCACCGTTCTAGCCACTTTCTGAAGCAGTTCTGGATGCCCTTTCATGAGCCTCTAGCTACACTGCTAGGCTCTGCCAATCCTGAATGGACCCAGAACATCTGCTTTTCAAGGTCATTTTGACTTTGGGGAAGAGCCAGAAGTCGCTTGGTGCCGAGTCTGGAGAACAAGGTGGGTGAGGGCAGCTGTAAGGTTTTGATGAGCCTGCCTTTCCGCTGGATGACAGTGGGCAGCCCATTCACCTTCTTTTCCACTCCCCTCATAAAGATACTCCTAATAGGAGACCTCCAGAACGGCTTCACCAAGGGGCAAGAGCCATGTGCGTTGGAAGCAACGAGGAGTATTTCAAGGATTAGCATTAATGTGTTTTTTACTGGAATAATTTTTTTATTTAAATATCCACCATGTATGTTAATAATCCTTGGATTTGGGGTTTTAGAGTAGAAAGTTATCCAGAGAGAAGCCCCAAGCCACAGCAGCTTGTGTGAGTCTCTTATCCCTGAGACAGTTGTCATGGCTACCCCAGGGTCCATACTTCATTTCTGACACAGCTGGGGAGCTGCGGTTGGTATGGCTGTCACTGTCAGAGAAGTATCATTTACCTTATCTTGATGATGGTGAGGGACGAGAAATCAGCAAAACTGGCCCCAGGACCCCAAACCTGCAGCCAGTTAACAGATGTCCACTGCAGAAGCAGCCTCCAGCATGTCAGTTCCCGCTGAGCACCAGCCTGCTCTCCCCTCCTGACACTCAAGCCAAGGAGGAGGAAAGTGAGAAGCCAACGCACCTTGGAGAAGGCGGGAGCCAGCAGATTCCTGCTCAGTGGAGGATCTGACCTCACTTGAGATCACTCTTGTGTAAGGAACCAAGAGCTTATCAAGTTGATAATTAAGGAGCAGCACCACACATCTTTGAGGAAAGTTAATTATTTATAAGTAGATAAATCTACTAACTTGTTGAAAATTGTGCTTAGATGCAATCTAAAGAAAGTGGTCATACTGTATGTATATGTGTGCATGTGCGTGTGTGTGTGTGTGTGTGTGTGTGTGTGTTACTGAGACTTGAACCCAGTACCTGCATGTAAGCTCTGTCTTGATCCTTTTTTATTTTTTATTCAGGGTCTTGCTAAATCACTAAGTTGTCACAACTGAGCTTGAACTTGCCATCCTTCTGCCTCAGACTCTTGGAGTGTACCATCCCTCTTGTATCATGTAAAATAGGTAAAGAGACACCTGTAGCCTAGGGAACCTCAGGAAAATTTATTAGAGGTAAGTGTCTTGTAAAATTACTAAGTTGTCACAACTGAGCTTGAACTTGCCATCCTTCTGCCTCAGACTCTTGGAGTGTACCATCCCTCTTGTATTATGTAAAATAGGTAAAGA